>NW_008358866.1:4859263-4883150 GCF_000622305.1 Nannospalax galili | reverse complement strand
TTTTGAATGGAAGGACCCTGAAGCTGGAATATCGGGGCAACTAACTTGGACACGACTTCTTCAGGGGTTCAAGAATTCCTCTACTCTGTTTGATGAAGCCCTGCACCATGATCTGGCTGACTTTCAGGTAAGAAACCCACAGATTATGCTTCTTCAATATGTGGATGACCTCCTCTTAGCAGCTGAGACAGAAGCTGGCTGTCTGCAAGGTACGGAGGCTCTCCTACTGAGACTGGGGGAACTTGGATATCAAGCCTCAGCAAAGAAAGCCCAGATCTGCCTACAGCAGGTAAACTATTTGGGCTATAGGTTGGAGGGAGGGCAACGTTGGCTGACAGAAAGCAGGAAACAGACAGTAGCCTCTATCCCCCCACCAACCTCAGCCAGAGGACTCAGAGAGTTTTTGGGAAGCGCAGGATTCTGTAGACTATGGATACTGGGTTTCGCTGAAATAGCGACTCCTTTCGTCCAGACTGAAGAATACCAGAGAGCCTTTGACAAAATAAAAAGAGCACTGCTGACAGCTCCAGCTCTGGGATTGCCAGACTTGACAAAACCTTTTGCCTTATATATAGATGAAAATAAAGGGATGGCAAAAGGGGTCCTTACTCAGACTTTGGGACCCTGGAAAAGGCCAGTAGCTTATCTCCCAAAGAAACTGGACAATGTAGCCATTGGCTGGCCCCCATGTTTGAGAATCATGGCGGCAATAGCATCCCTAGTTAAAGACTCTGACAAACTCACTATGGGTCAGCCCCTAACTGTTATAACACCTCATGCAGTGGAGTCCATCATTACACAGCCTCCTGACAGATGGTTGTCAAATGCCAGGGTGACCCATTATCAGGCACTACTATTAAATCCAGAAATGATCAAGTTTGGTAGCCCTGCTACCCTAAACCCTGCCACGCTGCTACCAGCCACTGAGAAAGGCACTGAGATTCCCCATGACTGCCAGCAAATACTTGCGGAGACACATGGGACCAGGGAAGACCTCACTGACCAGCCCCTAACAGATGCAGATGCCACTTGGTATATGGATGGGAGCAGCTTTCTATGAGACAGTGAGCGTAAGGCAGGGGCGGCGGTAGTTTGGATGGGAGCAGCTTTCTATGAGATGGTGAGTGTAAGGCGGGGGCGGTGGTGGTCGATAGGGAAAGGATAATCTGGGCACAAGCCCTGCCAGCTGGAACATCAGCCCAGTGAGCTGAATTAGAAGCCCTAACCCAGGCCCTAAAATTAGCAAAGGACAAAAAGGTCAACATTTACACCGACAGCTGCTATGCATTTGCCACTGCCCATATACATGGAGAAATTTACCAGAGGTGGGGACTCCTCACCTTGGCTGGTAAGGACATCAAAAAAAAAGAAGCAATAGTGGCCCTTCTACAAGCCTTGTATTTGCCTAAAAAGGTCAATATAATCCATTGCCCTGGACATCAGCGAGACCAGGGGCCGATTGCTCAAGGCAATCGGATGGCAGATGAAGCCGCTCGTCAGGCAGCAGAAGGTACCCGCATTTTCTACACCCATTCGGACCTAGAAGCTGAAATTGAAGCACAAACAAAGGAGGGAGATGCTCTTTCACCTACACTGAACAGGATCTGGAACTCATTCGAAGACTCAACGCTACTTTGGACCCAGAATCTAAAATGTGGGAATATCAGAATCGAATCATACTGCCCCAAAAGGTGGCCCTTGAGTTAATCTCCCAACTCCACCAGTGGACACACTTAGGACACAAGAAACTAAAGACACTCTTAGAAAGAGAAGAACAAATTTATTATTTCCCAGGCCTCAATCAACTAGTCCAAAAGGTAGTGGGAGATTGTGTCTCATGTTCCCTGGTGAATGCTACCAGGTCAAAGGTCCCATCAACCAACTGGTCCAGAAGGTAGTGGGAGATTGTGTCTCATGTTCCCTGGTAAATGCTACCAGATCAAAGGTTCCATCTGGTAAGAGAGAAAGAGGGACAAGACCAGGGACTGACTGGGAAGTAGATTTTACTGAGATCCTCCCAGGAAAATATGGTTATAAATATCTTTTAGTGTTCATAGACACTTTCTCAGGGTGGGTTGAAGCTTTCCCCACCTGGAAAGAAACAGCCCAGACGGTGGTGAAGAAACTGATCGAAGACATTTTCCCTCGATTTGGACTGCCTAAGGTAATTGGGTCTGATAATGGCCCAGCCTTCGTCTCCCAGGTAAGTCAGGAAATGGCCAAAGCACTGGGGATTAATTAGAAATTACATTGTGCTTACAGACCCCAAAGTTCAGGACAGGTAGAAAGAATAAATAGAACTATTAAAGAGACCTTAACCAAATTAGCTTTGGAGACTGGCACTAAAGACTGGGTACAGCTCCTACCTCTAGCCTTATTTCGGGCTAGAAACACTCCTGCTATACACGGCTTAACCCCCTATGAAATCCTTTTTGGAGGACCGCCTCCTGTCCTCGATGTAACCTTGTCCCCCTTGCCCTCTTCTTTTGATAACCCCAGCTTGAAAACAAGGCTCCAAGCCCTCCAGATCATCCAGAACCAGGTTTGGAGGCCCTTGGCTGCAGTCTACCGGCCTGGTAGCCCACAAACGCCTCATTCCTATCAAATTGGAGATCAGGTGTACGTGAGAAGACACAACGTAAAGACCCTTGAACCATGGTAGAAAGGACCCTACATGGTTCTCCTGACTACGCCTACAGCCCTCAAAGTAGATGGAATTTCAGCTTGAATTCATGTTTCCCACGTCAAGAGAGCTCCGGCCCAGGAGGACACTGGAAAGTGGCATCTACACAGGACATCCAACCCTCTAAAAATAAGACTCTCCAGAGATACCTAATAATTCTATTTGTTTATAGGCTTGTCCCCAGTTATGGAAATCCCCATCTCCCTGTGCTGACCACCTGACGGGTAATCAATCAAATGGGTATTGCAGTGTTTGAAACCCACAAGATGGCACCCAAGGGTACTTGGTGGCCTATATTGTATCCAGATTTGTGTAAATTAGCCTTAGGAGCACCAGAGCCCTGGGACTTAGAAGGAAACTGGAATACTGAGGTGGTACCTGACAAGGAAGGTCCCCCCGGGAGACTGGGACTTGACCCGTGGGGGATGTGGCCTTTATGAGCACTTGGCCATGTTGCGCACATTAACCTTTTATGTCTGCCCAGGCAACCACAGGGCTAAATATCTTATCCCCTAATGTGGAGGGAGGGCCTACTTTTACTGCAAAAACTGGGGATGTGAGACAACCAGGGACACTTGGTGGTCCCCGACCTCATCATGGGATTATATTACTGTAAAAGGAAATTATTCTCATGGGAACAGTCGTTTGCAGGGAAAATTTGATGAATGGAAAACTACTCATAAACAGGCCTGTCAAGGTAAATGGTGCAACCCCCTCCGGGTAGAATTCACAACAGCAGGTAAAAAAGCTACAGATTGGGATAAGGAGTATTCTTGGGGAATTAGACTATATAAGGAACGAACAGATGATGGCCTCCTTTTTACTATTAAAAGAGATACTTCCTCCCATCCAACAGCCATAGGTCCCAACCCCATCTTGCCTATCCAAAAACCCATCCCCAGCTACCCAAATCCCCCACTAGCTCTAATACCTGAAGCTACCTCACAGCACCTCCCCAACTTTCTTCCTAGCACCTCCCCAGCTAACATCCTGTCAGAACAGACCTCTCATTACCCAAGGTTACAGGTTTTAACCATGGGAAACCAGCTGTTCAATCTAGTTCAGGGGGCATATAAGGCGATCAGACAGACAAACCCCAATTTAACTAAATCTTGTTGGCTGTGTTTAGCAGCAGCACCTCCCTATTATAAAGGCATAGCTACATTAGGAACATTCAACAATACCACCTCAACCAATCAGTGTCATAGGGAAACTCCTCATCCCCCAACTCTTACGGAAGTCTCAGGATCTGGACTCTGTTTAGGAAACCCACCTTCAACTCACACCCACCTTTGTAACTCCACTATACCTGTACCCTCAGGGGAAGGAAATTACTATCTCTTACCCCAACAAGGGACTTGGTGGGCATGTAATTCTGGGTTAACTCCATGTGTAGCTAGCATGGTCCTTAACACCTCTCAAGACTACTGTGTTATGGGATAGGAACTGGAACCGCTGCCTTACTACAAGGACCTCAAAATTATGCAGACTTACAAAAAGCTGTAGATGAAGATATTAAGGCACTAGAACAGTCAATTACCCTCCTAGAGAAATCTCTAACCTCTCTCTCTGAAGTAGTGTTGCAGAACAGGAGAGGACTGGATCTGCTTTTCCTTAAAGAGGGGGGACTTTGTGCGGCTCTGGGAGAAGAATGTTGCTTTTATGCTGATAACTCTAGAGTTATGAAAGATTCCATGTCTAAGCTAAGCCAGAGATTAGATGACAGACAAAAAGAACATGAATCCACACAAGGATGGTTTGAAGGATGGTTTAATAAAAGCCCTTGGTTAACTACCTTAGTGTCCACCCTAATAATTCTTCTCCTTCTTTTAACTTTCGGACCATGTATACTCAATAGATTGCTACAATTCATTAGGGACCGATTATCAGTGACTCAGGCTTTGGTCCTTACTCAGCAATACCATGCTCTAAACAGAACAGAAAACCTGTAAGATTTTAGGATTAAAATCTTGTTACAAGAAAAAGGGGGGAAATGATGAAATCAAATCAAAGTTGCACCCTCTTTTGCAATGGTCCCTGAGACCTGGGTGGGTGAAGCTTGATATAGAAGTCCTGTCCAAGAACCCACACTTGATGGAATCAAATCAAAGCCCCCCAGATTAAAGTGAATTGAAACTAAGTTTCCCAGGCTATATTCTGGGAAACTGTACAAGGAAGTAAAGGGAAAATAATTCTAACTGTAGAGAAGAAAAGATGACCTTTCATGCTTCCTTAAGCTGGAAAAATACCTGAAAAATCCCCCTCCCACTTCTGTTCTGCTGTGACCAAGCACTTCTGCTGTGACCTGAATACTAGACCCCTCCCACTGCTGTTTGGTTTGTGGTTTCTGTCTATATAACCCAGCTTCTAAACTGAATCTGGACTTCCCCTTTTGATCAAGGTGGAAAGCCATCTATAGACGTAATAAAATCCTCATGTTATTGCATCTACTGGTTTGAGGACTGAGTTATTGGGGTGCGGCCTCCCGAGAACGTAGGGTACCCATTTGCTGATATAGGCTGTAGTTTTGTGAAAATTTACATACAAAAGTATAGAAAGAGCATCACATGTTCTAACAATAACAATCTCATTGTTTCCAGCTTTTATCTAAAAATAAGACCTACCCACAAGAATCATGATTAACAATTTCACATAAAATTTAGATAGTTCTAACTCTTGTATGAATTAAATAAATGTGGATGCATGGATATGATTACTGTTTCTATTTTACAGGTGACAAGCTTGAAGTTCAGAGACTCAGTATGGTCTTTCAACATTAAGGAGCAATTAAGTACGAAATGAGAAAGACAGCTGGTGCTTCTGACCACACCTCCAGGCTTATTCTCATTACTGCCCACTCTGCAGAGCATCCTCCAACAGAATGAAAACAACCAAATCTCTAGTTGGGACTTGCCAATCAATGTATTTTCTATACTATCAGCATATCATTTCCCATGAGCCAAAATATATGCTCAATTAGAAAGGAAGAAAATAATATATTTGCTGATCACACACTGTCTTCTAGATTTGAAGATTTTCTGAGTTTCAATTTTCCTAGTGAATATTGTAAAATTCATTTTCATCTTCTATCGGTCCATACTTACCTGAATGGTGAAATAGCCGTGATTACTGTTGTCCTTTTGTTTTTGAAATGATTGTTATAAATTATTCATTGTAATATGATCAGTCATGTCTCAACAATTATTTTGTGCCAAATTTCTTTTTTTCTGAAGAAAATCTAACATACAGATTGATTTCAAATATACATCCTGTTTATGTATGTATGGGTACATGTTTATGTGTGTGGAGGTGCATGTTCATGAGTATGTGTGCATGCATGTATAGAAGCCAGAGGTAAACCTCAGTTATCATTCCTCAGGAGTCATTTATCTTGTTTTTGGAGACAGGGTCCCTTACTGAGCTTTGGAGCTCAGCTATTGGGCTACATTAATTGACCAGAATAACAGAGATCTTTCTGCCTCTACCTCCCTAGTACTGGGATTACAAGCATGAACCTAGATAGCTATATGGTGCTAGGGATCAAATTCAGCTCCTCAGGCTTTTGCAGCCATCACTTTACCAACTGAGCAATCTCTCTACCCCCTCAAATATACATTATTGTAAGTTTAACACTCACGAAGTTGACATATGCTATACTTTATAGACATTTAATAAAATATTCATCTACAAGTTACCATTTTATTTTCAGTTTCCAGAGAATGGTATCTCTTTTCCTGGTCTCATTTTTTTCTTTTACAGGTTACTAGCAAATCTGTAGCTCCCTAACCCTCTGCTCTAGTGCCTGATAAATAATGTACATGGGCCCAGTACCAGGTACTTTACAAATCTTATTTCATAAGATTTGCTGTCGAATAAAAAGTGCTCGCTAGGATACAGATAATAGGTTAGCAAAACAAAACCCTAGATAATTTGCAAATAAGGAAAGTGATCTTCCAGGGAATTTTGAACACTCAGCAATTTCTGAGTTTCTCAAGTTCAATAATAATTGAGTTGGAGGGAAGGCATTGAAGATAAGGTAAATTAAGAGAACTACATGGGGGGCTGGAGAGATGGCTCAGCAGTTAAGAGCATTGACTGCTCTTGCAGAGGACCCAGGTCTGATTCCCAACACCCATATGGCGGCTGTGAACCATCCTTAACTTCAGTTCCAGGGGAACCCAAAACCCTCTTCTGACTTCCATGGCACTGCACGACATGGGTACACTCACACACATGCAGGCAATACACTCAAATACACAAAATAAAAATAAATAAAATATTTTTTAAAAAGAAAACTACATGGGTAAATTTCTTCTTTTTAGATATGTTACTAGAAATCATAGTCAGGAACTTAATTTTTTTTTTTAAATTACCATTTTGGTACATTAGTAATGACTAACTTAGCAAGTGATTGTAAGATCTTAACAACAGGTTTGCTAAGTGCAAATACACCAGAATTTGGTACCATATTTGTAGGTTTTCTTCAAATCTATAACAATTCTAATATAAAAGTTTTATTTTTGAAATGAAATTATAATGAAAATATATAAAACAGGAAACTAGGCACCAATAATATTCCCTTTCCTTCCTTCCCTCATGAATAGTCACTCATACCACCTTTAGATGGGGACAGTTCAAACTGCCTACACAGAGAACAACCCCTTAAGGAGTGGTGGGGGTTTGCAAGGTTAAGAAGGTCAGAAGACATTTATACACAGAAAAGGTAC
Organism: Nannospalax galili; assembly: GCF_000622305.1. Classification (NCBI taxonomy): domain Eukaryota; kingdom Metazoa; phylum Chordata; class Mammalia; order Rodentia; family Spalacidae; genus Nannospalax; species Nannospalax galili. The sequence continues at coordinate 4,875,740 of NW_008358866.1, read as the reverse complement.
AATAAAGGGCAGAGGGGGAGCATGGATCCCAGAGAGACAAGAAGTAAATCCACAGCTAGGACACTTGGCGTAAGAAATCACGATTCTGTACAAGATGAGGAGGATATGCATGCCACAGGCAGGCATGGTGTGGCATGCTGAAGGCTGATGAAGCAGATGTTCATGCAATAGAAGAATGTGGTGTGGTGGGTAACATTGGAGTCTGGGCAGAATAAGGAGCATATTTATAGGGAAGCAGGGTCCAGCCTTTGAGGAGATACTATGCAGGGTTAAAAGTATCTGCATTTTGAGGAGTGGCAAGCATGAGATTTCAGAGCTGGAGAAGAGTAAAAGAGGGCTGTCAGAGGGATGCCATACAGTGGGTTATCAGGACTCACTGCTGAACAGGGTAACCATGAAGCAGGAGAGGAAAGCAGTCTTTACTGTGTGATGACTTGGGAGGGGGTCACATATGCAAGATGGGAAAGCTGACTGCAGTTTGTGGGAATCTAAGCAGGTAGAAAGAGGTCATCCAGTGGGTGGAATTGACCAGCAAGATGTGGGGGCCTGAGAAGGTGAATAAATGCATGAGCAGGGAAGGGCCCTGGGGCCCCCTACCATGGGTTGTCTGAGCATGACCATGATCTGTAGAGGAGGATGCCTGTTTCAAGATGTGCGATACTACACAGTTAAAATAAATAACATATGAAGGGTAATGGGAACCATGTTGTTCGCTGTTGAATAGAGGAATTATAAACACTGAAGAGAAAAGGGTGTATTCTGTGATGACAGATTTCAGTTGGATGTATCAGCATAAACTGATTGTTTTCAATATACATAAATAAAGAAGTATTTACATAAATATGTGTGTATGTGAACATTCCTCTGAGAGGAAATTGGAAATATTTTCATCTCAATAACAACTAGTGCCCAAATATGAGCTTCTAAATATCACTCTTCACTCAAAGAAACTAAGATTCATGAGAGACAGTTGATCACAGGGTGAAGTGAGAGAAAAGCATAAGATTCAAATTAAATATCTGCCATACCAAAATGAATGATAATATCCTGAGAATGATGAAGGATGTCAAAGATGAAGGGTATGGTATACTGTGGCCTCATAATAAAAAGAAGATAATTATAAATGATGAAATTATAATGAATAAAAGGAATCCAACAGTCCATAGTATTTTAAACCAATCAATAAATAAACTGAAATTTGATAAGACATGTAACTAGTTTTACCAGACTTCTTATGATAGGCAGAATGTGCCCACATCACACCTCCTCAAATGGCCAAACCCCACGTCCACATCAGGTTTAGGAATATGCTGTTATATGACAAAGTGACTTCTCATATATAATTAAGTTTACTAATCAATTTATCTTTAAAATGGGGAGGTTTTCCTGGAATTTATGGGTGGGGAAATTAGAGAAATTCTAAATGTGAAAAGGATATGACTCTCTGTTGACTATGAGAATTAGTGGCCCTGCGTGCTCATGGAATGGCTGAATCATTCTGAGAGCTTTTCTATCCCTATGAGATTATTTCATTTCTCTCTCTCTCTCTCTCTCTCTCTCTCTCTCTCTCTCTTTCTCTCTCCCCTTCCCTCCTTCCCTTTCTCCTTCCCCCCTCTCTCTTTCTTTCTCTCTCTGTGCATTCTTAATTATATAATCTAAATTTCAATAATATTTGTACATGTCCTAGTAATTCTAGTTTACATTTTGACAATTTTCTAACTTCACTCTAAAAAGGAAAAAGATTGACTTGAAAAATTCTGCTAGGTTTCTAGTATTTAAAACAGCAAGTTTTTTGTCTATGTACAGTTTTTGTTCAAATTAATTTTTTGATGTAAAACATAATAATATGAATACCAAAACATCACAGTAAAATAATCAGATGGCATTTTAAATGTAGTATTTTAAATGTGATGTATTTTTATATGTTTATTTTTTTCTGAAAATCTCAAGGCAAGTTTAATTCCTGAGTGGAAAAATGGATACTATTCACTAAGAGCTCAGGATGAAAAGCATCAGCTCTTTGTATCTTCTCTTGTCTTCATTTAAGACTTTCAGTTTTCAGATAAATTAACACTGAAAACTTTCTTATTAATGTAAATTCAGGCCACATAAAGCACTCCAGAACTTTCTGTTGTGGAAATTTTTAGTTAAAAATTGCCATTACTTATAAAGCAGAACAGCTACAAAAGCAGAGACTGTATTTCTGAAATAGACCTTCCATGTCTTAAGTACGCAGACACTGTCATAACCATGAGACCAGTGAGGTGGTGTTCAGGATTCTTCACATCAGTGTGTGAATGTCAGCTCATCAATACTGGGAATGTACTCTAGAGGTTGCTTCACATCAGCCTGTGAATGTCAGCCTGTCCACAGTGTGAACTCACTGTGGCTGTCAGCAATGGCTGTGGCTAATTTCCATATCATATTAAGGGTATATGAGCAGTGAAACTAAAGAACCATAGTATATTTTACTCTTCCATTTTATTTTTATTTTATGTGTTTGTGTGTATTGTGTGCATACATGCAAGTGCACATATGTCATGCAATGCTCGCAGAGAAGAGGGCTTTGGATCCCCTGGAACTGGAGTGACAGAAGATTGTTAACCACCATGTAAGTGCTGCGATTCAAACCCAGGCCTTCTGCAAGAACAGCTAGTGTTCCTAACTGCTGAGCCATCTCTCCAGCCTGAGCCATCTCTCCAGTCCCTATTTTACTCTTAACTTTTAAACCATTTTCTATGGATAATTTCTCAGTTTTTCCAAAATGTTAATATATTTAAACATTTCAATAAAATTAATAAAACATAAGAAAAAGAAAAGAAATTTGAGTCTTTAGACAAAACATTAAAGGAAAGAGAAGGGAAACAAAGGTATTAAAAATGTAAGTCTCCCTGTAGGAAATACATAACTTTTATCAGGTATCAGTTGTTAAACAGGTAACAATATGCAGTACTAACTTTTGCTCTAAACAACACTGTGGATAGGCATTTATACCTATTCCCACTTGAAATATAGAAGTAGTGAAAAGATTTAATTCAAAGTTTAAGTATCCATTAGTAATGAAACAGAGCAGATGTGAACCCAAGGCCTGTGTTTACATGAATCCTGTATCTTAGGCTTCAAGAACTCTAACTATAACCTCACTGAATGAAAAAAGGCAAGTGCTCTCAGCATTAACTTTAGTGTGTGTGTGTGTGTGTGTGTGTGTAAGAGACATGGGAGAGAAACTGCTTTACATGTTTGTGTATACAGGAAGGTTTTACATCGGACTTCAGAATAAAAATAAGTTTTCCCTGTAACTGAGTCATATGAGAAATAAACTGATACATTATTTCAATAATTCTATATTCTTTAATGTGTTAATTCATTTTGGCTAGATAATAGCTTTTAAAATGTTGGCTCTTAGTATAACATATGAAGATGTGTACCCTATTTTTTTAACAGAAAAATGAAAGCCCAACTAATTTACACAGAATTTCCCAGCTACATTTAGTAAGTCGATATTATCCAATACCTAATGGTGGAATATATAAAATATTAAGGCAAATAAATAAATACTATTATTAAGATCAATTCCATAATCTTCACACTTCCAGAAATACCTTCTTTTTTATTTTTCCTGAATAATTAATCTGATGGCACATGAACTATGTCACGAAGTTCATACAAGGCCTGTCAGCACAGATTTACCATTTCCCTTTAGCATTTTTACAATAAGTATTTATACATGTAGAGCTCTTGCTCAAAGTCTTAGAACAGATGCATTTACAACAAATATATAACACACTCCTCATATTTAATAAAGTATGAAACAGTCAAGAAAATACATCTGTTCGTACAGACCTTGAGAATATTTTCCACTTATAGTTGAAAAAGAATATAAAATGAAACTTTATACTGAGTTTTTATTACTTACTGAAATATAATTCATAGCAAATTCAATTATAATTTTCATCATCCCAAAAAGCACATACATAAAATCTGTCCTAACCATGTCAATCGTCCACATCAGCAATGTGAGGGCACTCACACACCATTATGAAACAGTCTCCGATCTTTCTTGCCTTGTAATATTGAAACTCTCTGCCTATCAAATGACACATCTTCGATTGCTCCTTTCCTCAGAACTTAGTAACAACGTTTATTCTATTTTTCATATCTGTGATTTTGACTAGATACCTCAAGTGAAGGGACTTAAATATTATTTTTCATTCTGTGACTGTCTTATTTTATTTAATTTAACATCTTTGGTGTCCACTAATGCTAGACCTTATGACTAGTTTCCTTCCTTTTTAAGATTGAGTAATGTTCCATTCCACTGCACATACTTTGTTTATCCACAACTCCTCATTCAAAAATATTTATATTGTTTCCATATCTTACCTACCATGACCAGTGCAGCTTTGGACATGAGTGGGCAAATGTTTCTTTGAAACCCAGCTTTCGGTTCTTTTTCACATACCTCAGAAGTGAGACCACTGGCTCATATGGCAAGTCCATGTTTAGTGTTGAAGAACTGCCATGCTGTTTTCTATAGCTGCTGCATTATATTACAGTCTCATCAATAAGACACAAGATTCTTATTCTTCCATTGTCTTGACAATTTGTCTTGCATATGTCTTTTTGTTGTCTTGTATATGAGTTTAAAGTGAAAAGTTTGTAGAAAGCAGCAAACACATTTTGGAATGAATAAAGATTAGTTGTTTTGGAATGGAGGAAGTTTGATCTTTCCTGGGTTCATAAGAAAGGGTTATGGGCCAGTTCTTCAATGCACAACAATTTTACCATGAACTATATTTAGTAAGGAAGATTGTGGCACCCTTACTTGTTAATTACTCTGGTGACGGCTACTGTAACTGCTACAGTGAAGTGAAACAGAGACTCTTTCAGTGTTATCACCAAAAGATATTATGTGATAACCGATCATCTAAATGTTCTCAAACTGGGGCTGGAGTGATCAGTGGTTAAGAGCACTGGATGTTCTTCCAGAGGACCTAGGTTTGGTTCCAGCACCATTATCTCAGATAACAACCAGTTATAATTCCAGTTCTAGGGGACTACATGCCTTCTTCTGGCCTCTACAAGTGCAGTATCACACATGCAGGCTAAACACTCATAAACTAAAATAAAAATAAATAAAATATTTTTAAAGTAATTAAGTTGATATTTATAATAATCTAAATGTAAACCTCTGTTCTATGAGAATGTCTGTGCTAGATTTGCTCAAAATTAATATAAGAATATATTATGCTTTACATTCAACTATGGCCAATAAAAAAATGAATGGTTTTTAATATTTTTTAAACTGAAATGTACCATTCTGATTTGAGGAAAGAATAGTTTTCAGCTTTTCTTTTCAAGGCTGCTGTTATTTCCTTCAATAACTTAGGTTTGTTTCAAAAAGTCAGAATTTAATTTTGTGGCAGTTCCTAGGCACATAATAACTCATCTCTCTGTGGGAGATCTTGACAGCAAGTTTCAGACTCTTTTTTAATATTTTTTAAACTGAAATGTACCATTCTGATTTGAGGAAAGAATAGTTTTCAGCTTTTCTTTTCAAGGCTGCTGTTATTTCCTTCAATAACTTAGGTTTGTTTCAAAAAGTCAGAATTTAATTTTGTGGCAGTTCCTAGGCACATAATAACTCATCTCTCTGTGGGAGATCTTGACAGCAAGTTTCAGACTCTTACAAAACAGTCATTTTCCAATACGTCATACATGGACTATCTCAGTTATGAAGTAAGTTAATAAAAATTAAAATTTAAAAATATTCATATAGTCTTGTTTATTTTAACAAAAATGTAGGCAATTCAAAATGGCTACTCACAGGGTATTTGCTAATAATAAAGTTCATCTGTACAATGAAACCTGTGCAACCATTACATATAACACTTTTGCTTTATGGTTGGTGTTTTATTAATGCTTTTTATGATATTTATGTAATGTATAGTCTTTTAAAGATAGTATATTTTCATATTTTATTGATACTAAAAGGCATTCAAAATATGTTACTAAGTGGCAAAAGCAAGATAGATGTTAAAATTCTAGTAAAAGACCAAGAAAACTCTGTATAACATCAGTGATGTACATCAACTAAAACTCATTATATATATAAAAAATCTACATAATTACAATTACTAGATAGGATCACACAAAATGAGCAGTTGATCATTTCTCTGCATTAGGAGACTGAGAGAATATCATCTTGCCACTTATATTTATTTTCTAAATGTAAATAACCTACATTGCATAAAATGGTAACAGAGTAATGATGGCAGGAATGCATGGGAGCCATTTCTCAGTGGTTCCATACTGGCACAGCAAAGTATCAGAGAGTCAAGCCCATTGCTGTGTTTGAAGACGGAAGCCCTCTACCTCCACAGGAAGCCAGTATGCTGAGGGGCTAGCAACACCCAACAGAAAGCTATCAGTTCTTACTAACAGTGTGCTGGTTTTATTTCTTCATATATTGCTAAGGGGAGAGCAAATCAATGCTGTCAATAAAAAGTGTTTCTCTGTCCTTGAGAGGAGGTTTTGTTTTGTTTTGTTTTGTTTTTTTCCCCAAAGAAAGCCTAGTCGTAGGTTTACTTTGGCTTTGAAGCTTAATATTAAATTTCTGTGTTGTTATTGTTTTTTTGAGACTATATCTTATCATGTACCTCAGTTGGCCTGGTCCTCACTAGGTACCTCAGGTTGGCCTTGAAATCTTGATCATCTTCCTCCCTTGGCCTCCTAAATACTGGGACTACAAACACCGTTACAGAATTAGCATATCTTTGGTCGAGGGTGGGGAGGGGGTCCTTAACTTTCTAATTTTGCCTGGCTGATCACAGGACCACCACTAAGAAGGCAGATTCACCTTAAGCATGCTGAGGAGATGGAAAAAACGCCGGTAAGTTAATGAGATGTTAAACTTTTCCTGCTCAGAAGCCTCATCTCCTAGGGCAGTGCTTATGGACCAGGCCACAGTTGTCTAGCCTTCCAAAAGTCCACCCACTTTTCTGAATTCTTCAGAAAAGCATGACTTCTCCCCTTCTTCTAGGCATGTTTTCTAGGCATGCTTTTGCTAACACTGTGAGCTGTCTCAGTGTTTTGGGCTTCCTTGCTTTCTTTAAAACTCCCCTCCCATGTGGCTGCTAGTTTGCCAGATCTCTGACCTCTATGCGGGCATGGTTTTATGGAATTTTTTTCCTTCTTCCCTTCATTCTTGTCCTCTGGACAGGTGATGAAATTTATAGCTGAACTGCCCTGAGGATTTTTCTTTAAATTCAAATGAAATTTTCCTAAAACTTCGATTTGAGTCCATTCTTAAACTCTTTTGTGAGTAAGACTAAGAATTTTGAAACAGGATGCCATTTTCCCTGGTATCAGAACTTCCATGCCCAGTTTAAGTTTTTTAAAGCTGCAAACTAAAAAAAAACTTAATTTAAGCCAAGTGTGGTGGCCCATTCCTTTAATCCCAACACTTGGGAAACAGAGGCAAGTGGATCTCTGTGAGATCAAGACCAGTCTGGTCTACAAGCAAGTTTCAAGCAGCTGGGGCTACAAGTAGAACCTGTCTAAAAAAAATAGCAAACTCAAAATAAAATAAACAAAACTTTATGTTACTCACAAACTTGTAGTGCCAAGTCACATATTATTAGACCAAATTTTTAAATTGTACATTATATCATTTCCAATTTTAAAAATTCTTTCAAGAAATTTTCAAATTTATAATTGTTTTATTAATAACAATAAAATAATTGTTTAAAATTGCTTATTTAACAAAAAATTTGGGGGTAGATAAGGTGATAGACAATAAGTATATACACATATAATACTGCATATTCCAATACTTTAAAAACTTGGTATGAATTCAACTTAAAGTAACAGTTTTAAATCAATTATTCCATTACACATTTTAAGATAGATTTAAAAGGCTAACTTGTTAGTTTAGTTTAAGGCAAATTTTCTAAACACATTAGATAGGTTGAAAATATCAAGTATTACAGAACTATTCTTTCTTAATACCTAAAATTCATAATATAAATATATGAAGTATCAAACAATAAAAACATTAGTTAAAAGTACACTTTGAATTTTGTCCATGAACAATTTAAGTACATTGTGGTGTAAACTTTTTATTGAATTTTTGTGTATTTAATTTTTAGTACCAAGATATTGCTTCCAAAATATGTTCTTTCAAAATTTTATTCTATAAATTCCAAGTCTTCCAAAGTTATTTAAGGACCAAACTGTTATGTCGGCACAGCTGAACTAGTATGTCAGTGCAGGATTTCAAACACATTGCAGACTAGGCTGTTGTCAGTGCTGCTGAGAGTCCCCACACACCCTATATTCATAGTCTATAAAAGACTTGATGACTTGCAAGGGTTAAACTGCCAGCTCTTATAAACTATATAATCTGGGCTCCTGGTTTACTTACAGTCTTGCCTATTTTTTGTTTGTTTGTTTGTTTGCTTTTTCAGGCAGTTTTCACTATGTAGCCCCAGCTGGCCTGAAATTTGCTATGTAGACAATCACAGGTTGGCTGTGATATCATAGCTATCCACCCACCCCTGCCTCCTGAGTTCTGGGATTAGAGGCATGTCCTAGTTTGTTTTTTCATTGTTGTGACAAAATACTCTAACCAATACCAACTTGGGGAGGAAAGGGTTTATTTAGCTTACATCTCCCAGGTCACAGTTCATCAGGGAGCCCAAGGTAGGCACTCAGGGCAGGAACCTGGAGGTAGGAGCTGGAGTACAGGCCATGGAGGAATGCTGCTTACTGGCTTGCTCCCCTGACCCCTGCTCAACCTGTGTTCTTATGCAACACAGGTCCACCTGCCCAGGGGTGACACCACCCACAGTGGGCTGGGCCCTCCCACATCACTCAACAATCAAGAAGATGCCCCACAGACATGGCCAGAGGCCAGTCCAATGAAAACAATTCCCCAACTGAGGCTCCCTCTACTCAGGTGTGTTGATACTAAAGCTCTCCAGCACAATTGACCCCTTGTGAACTTGACAAACACATCACTATTAAACTATAACCTTTCCAATTCTTGTCAACAAGATATGATGTCAACATTAATATCACAACATGAGACAGTACAACCTTAAAAACCCCACAGTCCTTAAAAAAATTCAAACACTTAAAAGTCCATAATCTCTATTTAAGGTGTCTTAACTGTGGGTGAGCTTTTGTAAAATACAAAACAAGTACTATTTTATTTCAAAGGGAAGAATAGGGCACACCTAAGCAAAACCAAAGTCCAGGAAAGTACCTCAAGGCTGGACATCTGGGATTCACTCACGATCTTCTGGACTCCAAAGGGTTCCTGGCAGCTCCGCTTCTCTGACTCTGCCGTCCACAGCATACATAGCTCATCTCACAGATTCAGACCAGCTCCATTCCATACCTACTGCTATCCTTGGTGGTCATCCCATGGTCCCAACAACTCCAAAAAGCTGGGGTCTCTACTGAAACTGAGGCTACACCATCACCAATGGCCTCTTCTTGCCTCTTGGGGTGCAAAGTCTCAGATTCTTTCCATGACCCCTTCAATCCTAGGGTCGTCAACTGCAACTGAAGCTGCACTTTCACCTTTGGCCTTTCCTGGCCTCTCAGAGTGCCAAGCCTCAGCTGCTCTCTGTGACCCCTTCATGCTTTCAACAGCAGAACCATGCAGGAGACTCTTACACATTACCAAGTCTTGCTTCCAGCTCAAGATAGAGGCTTGGGCCCCCTCCTTGTGTTGACCCTGAGGAAATACCTCCCAGAACACTTCACCACAATGATGCTGGTCTGTTACTTACAGCTGATTTTTCAGCCCCAGCTAACCAGCATCAATTCCCAGTAAAGCAAGGTTTTATTTCAAGTTCTGGTCTTCTTAATCACAGCTGATTCTTCAACCCCAGCTGACCAGAACCCACAGATTCTCAATTCAAAATGTCACCTGTACAGCTCTTATAGTCTCTACTTCCCTTTGAAGCTTCACAATCCAGGCCTCCATCATCCACAACTCTTTCAACATAACTATTCCAAGCTCCACAGCAGACACTTGAGACTTTTCTGTGGAGCCCAAAGTTCCAAACATCGCCACAATCCTCCAATGTCAGGTCTGTCATAGCAGTACCCCACTCCTGGTATCAATTTCTGTCCTAGTTTGTTTCTTCATTGCTGTGACAAAATACTCTGACCAATACCAACTTGGGGATGAAAGGGTTTATTTAGCTTACATATCCTGGGTCACAGTTCATCCAGGAGCCCAAGGTAGGAAGGAACTCAGGGCAGGAACCTGGAAGCAGGAGCTGGAGCACAGGCCATGGAGGAACGCTGCTTACTGGCTTTACAGCTGATTTTTCAGCCCCAGCTAACCAGCATCAATTGTCCCAGTAAAGCAAAGGTTTTGCTTCAGGTTCTGGTCTCTTCTTAATCACAGCTGATTCTTCAGCCCCAGCTGACTAGAACCCACAGATTCTCAATCTAAAATCTCACGCAAACAGCCCTGATGGTCTCCGCTTCCCTTTGAAGCTTCACAAGCCAGGCCTCCATCGTCTACAACTCTTTCAGCATAATTGTTCCAAGCTCCACTGCAACAAACTCTGAGCACACAATGGCTCTTCCAGCCCAAAGTTCCAAACACTTCCGCAGTCCTCCCAAAAACACCAAGGTCAGGTCTGTCACAGCAATATCCCACTCTCTAGTACCAATTTCTGTCCTGGTTTATTTCTTCATTGCTGTGACAAAACACTCTGACCACTACCAACCTGTTCAAGAGTCCTGGGCATAAGGAGGCTCACGGTGAGCCCTCGCTAGCTGCACCATTTCCAGTCCACACTTTTCTTCGTTTCAGAGCTTTGGCCATAAGGATCGCGTTTGCAATAGCTGCCCACAACTTTAAGACAGTGTTCTAAATACACTTTCTTTGCTTGAAATTTTCTACAAATTCCTATGTACCAACGTCATCATCTAGGATTGTGTTACCCTTTTTTAAGTGGATTTATTTTAAAGTCATTCTAACAAGGATACCTTTTTAATTTTTCTAGCTTTAATAAGAGAAAGGATCACTTAATAAAATGAAAGATCTTGAAATCAAAAAAAAGAAAAAAAAAGTATAAAAGCAGTGATCCAAACATGTTGCAGCTCTCATTTGCCTCAGGCTGCTCTCTGGGAGACAAGAGGCTCACCTCCTTCTAATACACCTGTTCTAGTTTGTTTCTCCACTGCTGTGACAAATCACTCTGACTAATACCAACTTGGGGGGAGGAAAGGATTTATTTATCTTACATCTCCTGGGTCACAGTTCATCAGGGAGCCCAAGGTAGGCACTCAGGAAAGGAACCTGGAGGCAGGAGCTGGAGCACAGGCCACGGAGGAATGCTGCTTGCTCCCCTGACCTCTGCTCAGCCTGCATTCTTATGCAACACAGGCCCACCTGCCCAGGGGTGGCACCACCAACAATGGGCTGGGCCCTCCCACATCATTCAACAATCAAGAAGATGCCTCACAGACATAGCCAGAGGCCAGTCCAATGAAAGCAATTCCCCAACTGAGGCTCCCTCAACCCAGGTGTGTTAAGTTGACACTAAAGTTATCCAGCACAAGAAATGTGCCACCATGCCTGATTACCTTACTGAATTTTGAATGTAGGTTAACTTTCATCCTGCTTACTATACCACTTAATAAAACCCAACATGTTGACTCACTGTTACATTCCATTTTGAAACTTTTTAAAAAGTCTTCCTTTTCATTGAGATCATAAAACATATGTATTCATGCATGTGTATAAATATTAATATGCATTGACTGAGTTTTCAGTATCTTTCATAGCCTATAGTCTCAAGTGTCTAAAGTCTTTCAGCTGAGGCACCATCATTATCCACTTTCATTTTGGATCTACAACAGAACTGAGATGGTTAAATCTTGAGAACTTTAGATTGGGGTCAGAACTCATGGCTTTCTTATATCCTACCCTTTACCCCAGACAACCTAATGACACTTATTAGTAAAGTCTATGAGTTAAAGAGATACTCCCTTTGTTTCTCCTCTTCCCCCAACTCCTGTCCAGAAGAAGGAAGGAAAGTATACACCTAAGTTCAGTTTCAGTGAATTGGCCTCTTATGTCGTGTCCTCCAATGACTTCTACTTCAGAGTTACGACGATGCCCTTCACCTTCCAGTCTGCATCAACAACAGAGGCTGTTACTAGACAGTGTCGCAATGTTGTGGAACTTTTTCCACTTCAGTTGTGAAAATTCTATTAACTGGAGGATTTAATAGTGAAGAGAAAAATTGTTTTATTTAGAAATCTTTGATTGCACCCCCATTGGCAGAAAGATGAAATGGGCTTAATGTGTCCAATGATTTATTTCTGAAAAAATTATTTATTGATTTCAATCCAAAAATTTTTGGAAAATCTAAAAAGCAGTTCATAATGATATAAGAGCTACAACTCGAGATCTTTCATTCTGTGTAGCTTTCTCCAGTACTGCAGAACTGCAGCTTTATCTGTGCCATGAATAAAAAGACATTGACATCAGCACCAGGATTATCATCTGCCTGCTCAGGAAAAATGATGACTTTAAGATAAATAGGTGCTGGCTTCTGATGCACTGATTGTATTTCCCAGATACTGCTGCAGCAACTCTCCTTGTACACAGTTATAAAATATTCAGAGGGGTCATTCTTTCCTCCTTAAGTAACACAAGGCAATAGAGATTTAATCTAGATCCTCTGAATGGGATGGTTGAATCTTATTTCACTTTTCTATCACCTACTGATTATGATGCTCATCCTTTTTAACTGTGTTTTTCACAACATAAACATCATTTTGATCCTCATCTTTATATATCATTGTAGAAAATTTTCTTAATTATAAACATACAATATCCACAATATCAAGTAAATATAATAATAAAATTATGCCATTTAAATTAGTAACTAAAAATACAAAATACCAATGATAGTTTGTTTTTACAGAATTTGCAGAATATAAATATGCTTTAATTTGTCCTACAATATATTTTCCTAAAAGCAAGCATTTCAAAAGTATAGATTAAAAGTATAAAATTTGCTTAGTCCCAAACAGATATTGATCCTTAATTAAATCACAAGTAAAAAAATCTTTTAAAATTTTTTCTTTATTTTTTATTTTATATGTGTGAGTGTGCAGCCTAGGTAAGTGCACTTGTGTTGTACAGTGCCATGGAAGTCAGAAGATGGCATCAGATTAACCTGGAACTAGAGTTATAGATGGCTGTTAGCCACCATGTGGGTGCATGGAAATCAAACCTGGGTCCTGTGAAAGAGCAGTCAGTGCTCTTAACCACTGAGCCATTTTTTCAGTCCCAAAGTATCTTTTTGAAACCACAGGTGATATGCAGGAATCCAGAGACTTGTTCTTGAATTCATATATAGTAAAAAACATGACCAACAAGAATTTCCCTGTTTCTAAAAAGACATAGGTTTTAGAGAATATTCTTATAAAACATGTAAAACTAGCCAGATTCTTAGATCACAGGAGGCAAATTTCTAACATATCAGGATGATTCCCTACATAAAAATCACACCGTTGGTCTTAACCTCTACAAACTCATTAAGTATAACCTCCCACAACCTTTTCGGTCAAAAGTCAAACCTTAAAAACGTAGTTTTCCACTGTGCAGTGGCTTACTACAAAAAGTGCAATGGTGAGAGAGAAAGAGAGAACAAGAGAGACAGAGAATATTGGATATCTTAAACAAATTCATAAAATATATTGAGACATAGATGAAGTATTTAATACAATGAACAAGGACTATGACAGACTTTTTCTCCACCTTATAAAAAGGTTTCTCTAAACAGACAAATATAAAAGTAATCTTGCACTTTCCATCCTATAATTAAGTGAAATTAATTATCTTTTACATTAAACCATAATACAAAAGTGTACCTCTTAAAATCAAACTATCTTTAATATAAATTATAAATAAGTGTCTCCACAATAAATGAAATCAATATTCAGTGGGACCAGAGAGGTGGCTTTGCAGTCAAGAGCACTGGCTGCCCTTGCAGGGGACCCAAATTCAGTTCCCTACACCTACATCTGGCATCTCACAACTGCCTGTAATTCCAGTGCCTGGGGGATCTGATGTGGTCTTCTTGCATCCTTGTGTACCTGCACACATATGCTGCACACACAGGCACACACACATATATATGTAAATACAATAAATTGTATTCAACATATTGAAGTTGCTTTGTTGAAAGAACTGATAATCCTAAGGAAGAAATAATTTGAATAATTTTAATTATTGGCCCTAAAACTAACAGGATTTAGAGAATTGTGCATATGTAGTTTTGTCTTTATTTACTTTGAATAATAATTCAATTTCTCTGGGTACACTCAGTTGAGCAGTGGAAGTGATATAGTCAATTGAAAACAGAGAAGCCCAATAAAAATGTGAAACATTCACACAGAAATTTTATTTCTACTAACTAAGCCATTGGGCTGGGTGTTAAATTCTTAGTTCAATCGCAGCCCTACAAAAGGTGCTGAGAGCCAGAGGAGGAAGTATATGACTATAAGGAAACAAAGTCGAACAGATTTCTAGGACCTTATTCATGTCAACTTACAGTAGAACTTAGTGACTGGCACAGCAAACTATATCTATTGTTGCAGTTGTGTCATTGTTGTATGGAAGATAAACAACAGTTGTCTAATTGGACTTAAATCCTTCTCAGTGAGAGTGAACTCATGGGTGGTACTGTAATTATAGACAAATATACATGGCTGGAGAGATCATAAATCCTAAAGAAAACTGTATCTCTGTCATGCCTCTAGACAAATTAAACTTCCTACCATTTCCTAAATATAGATCCTCATATTTATAGACCAGTTTACAATATACCACACATCAAAGAAGCTTCTTTTTGCAACAGATAGAGGCTACTGCAGAATCCTACAACTGGTCACACACAGATAATATACATCTGAGAGATGCCCACTGCTAGGTGACATATCTACAGTGGAACATCTACACCTAAGACTCATGGAACATAGCAGATCAGGGAGTGGACAAAATACTAGTGCATCCCTCAACTCTCACCAGAAGAGCTTTCTTATACAACAGAATGTGATGCACACAGATGGCCACAACTGGCTAAGTTTTAGAGAATAATAGACTACAGAGAGTATGTCCTTGGATAGAAATCCTATATTAAACCTCATCCACCCACAGCTTAGGAACCATTTTGGAAGAGATGGGTGGAAAGTTTGTAAGAGCCAGGGATTGTCCATGAACATAGGGAAACAGAGGCTTTCAGGCCACTCGAAGCTTTCTCATGTGAATTTGTGGCAATGATGGCATCGAGCAAAAGACCTATACCAACTCAGACAAAGGCCCAGAGTGGTACAAGGGAAATGGGCAGCAAGGCTGTCCTAGCATGAGACCTATTGAAGACCGATTACTGCTGGGTGAGAGAGAGTAGACCTGTCTTAAGATCTCTAGATAGGCTGAATAGACTCCAGTGGATGCATTTGAAACAAAGGACATCTGAGTGACATGCTTGACTGGATGGGACTTAACATGTATGGCAGAGGAGTACATGAGGCCTGATGGAGGAGTGTGGGGAGGCATGGATGGGGGAGGGGGTCTTAATTGATTACAAACTGTTGTACGAAATATGCTCAATAAAAATATGTTCTAAGCCTTTACTTCCCTGGGCTGCACAGCCTCCAGGAGTCCTGGTGCCAGCACCACAGGAGTGCTCTGGGCCTGGTCCCTCCCTCACCTCCTTTTCCTTCCTGGGCTGCAAAGCCACTAGAGTCCTGATGCCAGCACCTTTCCTGGGTAAGTCCAGTGGTGCCCACTGTGTCTTGATTTCCCCAGCTTCATTCACCCTCCCAGCTCCCCTCCTAGCCTGAGTACTGGCCATTTCTTGACTTGGAATCACGGAATCCTGGACTGACCTCTAGTCCCAGAATCCCCACTTCTTCCTGATCCTTTGTATACAGACCAACCCAGTTCTTCCCAGTATTCCCCAAGAACCCTCAGGGCCCCTTCCCACCCCCACCTTCCTTGCACTCCTCGGTGGCACAGCCACCAGCTTCCTGAGACCAGCAACTTTCCTGGGCCCTACTCCCAAGGCCAGCCCAGCCCCCAAATTCCTGAGGGCAGCATCTTTCCTGGAGGGATCTATACCTTAAGACAGAGCCTGAGAACATCTGAGCCTCATCTCAATTAAGCCTCTGTGGGAACTCCTGAAGACAAAAGCAATTAGGCCACTCCAATATAAAATCAAAAGAGAGAATCTGAAGCCTAGACCAAGCAGCTTTTCATGACCAACAAGTAATTCACAAAGACAGAAGCAGCTCTAATCACAACAAAGGAAGGCTTGAGTACCACATAAGGATCAGAAACTATGGAAGATATTCACATGTCAAAGTCACAGAGAAAAAATAACATGAAAAACAAAAATAATATGTCCCCAACCAAGTACAATACTCCTCT
>NW_008358866.1:4857727-4859224 GCF_000622305.1 Nannospalax galili | reverse complement strand
CCCAAAAAGTAAACCACAAAGACACATAAAGTTCAAAAAAAGAAGCAGAACTAAACTTGAAGGCCCGAGTATCACACATGAGTCAGAAACTACAAAAGAAATTCACATGTCAAAATCACAGAGAAAAAATAATAACAAGAAAAACCAAAATAACATATCCCTACCAAATACCAATAGTCCTCTAGAGGATTACAATGAGAAGCCCCTAGAGATAATGCAGGACATGGAACTCAAAAGAAAAATTATAAACATGATAAAAGAATTCATTGAATTTAAAGAACACACAAACAAAGAAATCAAAGAACAGGAGGAAGATAGGGATAAACTCCTGAATGAATTCAAAAAAGAGTTAGAAATATTGAAGAATACTCAGGCTGGGGCTGGAGAGATTGCTCAGTGGTTAAGAACACTGGTTGTTCTTGCAGAAGACCCGGGTTTGAGTCCCAGCACCCACATGGCAGCTGACAACTGTCCATAACTCCAGTCCCAGGGGATCTGACAGCCTCTTCTGACCTCCGTGGGCATTGCACAACATGGGTGCACTTATCTACATGCAGGTAATACATGCATACACATAAAATAAAAAATAATAAATAAAAAAGAATACTCAGACTGAAATGAAGAAGGAAGTGAAACACTCAGTAAAACAAGTAGAATGACAGAAGAAAGACTCACCAATAGGAAGAATGAAATGGAAAACAGAATATCAAGAATGGAAGATAAAGTTGACAGATTAGACCTCTCAAGCAAAGTGAAAATTTTAAGAAATCACAAGAATGGAATATGCAAGAATTGCGAGACACCATAAAAAAACAAACTTATGAATCATAGGCATACAGGAAGGAGAAGAATCTCAGGATAATGGTATGGAACAGAACTTCAACAGGATTGTAGAAGAAAATTTCCCAAAATTAAAGAAAGACATGCCCATACAAATACAAGAAGCGTATAGAATACCAAATAAACAGGACCAGAAAAGAAACTCTCAATGGCACATCATAGTAAAAACACTAAACGTACAAAACAAAGAGACAATACTGAAAGGTGCAAAAGAAAAACAAGTCACATATAAAGGAAAACCCATCAGGATTACAGCTAACTTTTGAGTGCAAACTATGAAAGCCAGAAGAGCCTGTACCAAAGTATCCCCAGAACTTAGAAAGTTCTAAGTGACCAAAGATGCCAACCCAGCTTACTTTACCCAGCCAAAATGTCTATTATAGTCGAAGGGGAAAGAAAAGTCTTCCATGACATAAATAGGCTGAAAGAATTCATGTCCACAAAACCAGTCCTTCAGAGAGTTCTTGAAGCAATACGAAGAGCTGAAGAAAGGAATGACTATAGACAAGGGGTTACGGAAAGAAATGCAAAGAAGGTGTAATTGTGGAAATGCACAGTTATATCAAGAATGTGAACAGAAATAAAAATGACAGGATTCAATACACGTTTTTCATTAATAACTTTAAATATCAATGTAATGAACTCCCCAGTCAAAAT
>NW_008358866.1:4855745-4857703 GCF_000622305.1 Nannospalax galili | reverse complement strand
CAAAACCCATCTTTTTGTTGTCTGCAAGAAACTCATCTCACTTTCAAGGACAGACACTATCTCAAAGTGAAAGGATGGAAAAAAATATACCAAGCAAATGGCACTAAGAAAAAAGCATGCGTAGCAATCCTAATATCTGACAAAATAGACTTTAAACTGAAACTAACCAGAAAAGACAAAGAGGGCTATTTCATTCTGATCAAAGGAACAATAAACCAAGAAGATATTACAATCATGAACATATATTCACCAAACTCAGGTATACCCAAGTTCATAAAAACAGTACTACAGGACTTTAAGACCTAGATTAATCCCTACTCATTAATAGTAAGAGACTTCAATATGTGATTGGCTCCATTAGATAGGTCAACAGGACAGAGAGTTAACAGAGAGACATCTGAATTAAACAATACCATATCTCAAATGGACCTAACACACATCTAACTACTATTCCACCCAAGCACCAAAAAATATACTTTCTATTCAGCACCCCATGCAACCTTCTCCAATATTGACCATAAAGTGGGGTACAAAACAAAGCTCAACAAACACAAAAAGATTGAAATAATTCCATGCATTCCATCAGACCACAAAGAAACAAAGCTTAAAATCAACACCTGAAGAGTAACCACATGAACACATGGAGATTAAACAACACACTCCTGAATGATGAATGGGTCAAAAGAGAAATTAAGAAAGAAATGAAAGTATTCTTTGAACTAAAGGAAAAGAATAATACAACACAACAAAACCTCTGGGACACCTTGAAAGCAGTCCTTAGAGGTAAGTTTTTAGCACTAAGTGCCTACATTAAAAAATCGGAAAGAACACAAATAAATGACTTAACTTTGTAACTCAAGACACTTGAAAAACAACAACAAATGAAATCCAAACCCAGCAGACAAGAAGAAATAACAAAAATCAGAGCAGAACTTAATGAAATAGAAACAAAACAATACAAAGAATTAACAAATCCAAGAGCTGGTTCTTTGAAAAGATAAACAAGATTGATAGACCACTAGCCCAGTTAACCAAAAGAAAGAAAGCACATATACAAATCAACAAAATCAAATATGAAAGCAGAAACATCACAACAGATACCAAAAAGATCCAGAACATTATAAGGGAATACTTTGAAAACCTATATGCTACTAAATTTGAAAACTTAAAAGAAATAGCCAGGTATCTAAAAGCATGGGAACCACTAAAACTAAACCAAGAAGAGATTAACAAACAGACCCATAACACATAAGGAAACTGAAACAGTAATACAAATCTCCTGACTAAAAAAAGCCCAGGACCAGAAGGATTTACACCAGAATTCTACCAGACATTTAACAAAGATCTACATCCAATACTACTTAATTTATTCAAAAAGATAGAAATGGAGGGACACATCAAAAAGATCATCTATCATAATCAAGTTGGCTTTATTTTAGAGATGCAGGGATGGTTCAATATACAAAAGTCAATAAACATCATAAATCATATATATTATAAATAGGCTCAAAGACAAGAACATATAGACACACATTAAAAAGATCATTCACCATGATCAAGTTGGCTTTATTCCAAAGACACAGGGATGGTTCAATATACATAAGTCAATAAACATCATAAATCATATAAATGGGCTCAAAGACAAGAACCACATGGTCATCTCAATAAATGCAGAGAATACCTTTGACAAAATTGAACATGTGTTTATGTACAAAGTCCTAGAGGGACTAGACTGGAGGAAACATACCTCAACGTAATTAGAGGCGTATATAACAAACCCACAGTCAACGTCATTCTAAATGGAGAAACACTGGAAGCATTCACATTGAAATCAAGAACCAGACAAGGCTGTCCACTATCTCCATTCCTATTTAACATAGTACTTGAAACTCTTGCAAGAGCAATAAGACAAGACAAAGAAATTAAAGGAGTAATAATTGGAAAAGAAGAGATCAAAT
>NW_008358866.1:4854128-4854708 GCF_000622305.1 Nannospalax galili | reverse complement strand
TGGATCAAAGACCTCAATGTAAAGCCTGAAACTCTGAAAATGTTAGAAGAAAACATTGGGGAAAACCTACAAAATACAGGTGTAGGAAAAGATTTTCTAAACCAGACATCAACTGCCCAGGAAACAAGGTCAAGAATCAACAAATGGGACCTCATTAAACTTAGAAAGAAGTGCATCAAAAGAAGCAACCAAGGAAGTGAAGAGAAAACCCACAGAATGGGAGAAAATCTTCACCAGAGACACATCTGACAGAGATTAAACATCCAGAATATATAAGGAACTCAAAAAACAAAAAACCAAGAAAGATGAAACCCAATTAAAAGGTGGGCTAAGGAACTGAACAGAGAGTTCTCAAAAGGTAAGAAACATATTAAAAGATGTTCAACATCATTAGTAATTAGGGAAATACAAATTAAAACTACTTTAATATTCCATCTTACCCCAGTCAGACTGGCTAAGATCAAGAGAAGGAAAGACTCCAAATGCTGGAAAAGATGTGGTGAAAGGCTCATTCACTGCTGGTGGGAATGCAAACTCCTGCAAGCACTATGTAAAGCTGTGTGGCGAACCCTCAAAAAGG
>NW_008358866.1:4851804-4854110 GCF_000622305.1 Nannospalax galili | reverse complement strand
ACTACAAATGAACCTACCATTTGACCCAGTTATACCACTCCTTGGTATATACCCAAAGAACTCATCCTTTTGCAGAGACAGTTGTACATCCATGTTTGTTGCTGCTCTTTTCACAGTAGCTAAGAGATGGAAGCAATGTAAGTGTCCCTCAACTAACAAGTGTATAAGGAAAATGTGGTTCACTTATAAGATGGAATTTTACTCAGCAGTAAAAAAAGATGAAATAATGAAATTTGCAGATAAATGAATGGAAGTAGAAACTGTTATACTAAATGAAGTAACAGACTCAGGGAATAAAAAACAAAACAAACAAAACAACAACAACAACAAAATACGCTCTCCCTCATATGTGTATCGCTGATAAGTGCGTATATATCCAGACATAACTACAGGAACCAGGATAATGAAAAGGAACCAGGGATATAAGGGAAAAGAAAGAATCTGAAAGAGAAGAACAGTAGGAAACAGGTGTTAATAAGGGAGATATGGGTAAAAATGGGGTTATTATAAGGGGGTGCAAAGGTTATACAAGAAACCTAGGGGTAAAGGGAAATAAGGAGCTCAAGAGAGTTGGGACCATAGGAGAAGGGTATTATTAAAGGAGAAAGGGGAAAAATGGGGACACCTTAATGGGGAAACCATGGTGGAAGGGTTAGACAATGTGAGAGATAAATAGTGCCTAGCTAGATTTAAAAACCATAGGGAACCATATTAGTCCAACAATCACTGAGAAATTATACATACAGCTAGATCAAGGAATATAATACATGTCTGGGCAAGGTTTATCTGAGAGCATTTGGTCTTTGCCCAAGTTTTATCTACATGGTCCATGGTAACTAAAAGTACCAGATGGGTGGAACTAACCTTCTTGGATGTTTAACAGCCATACTATAAGGCCTATACTAATTGTTCAGAGGGACATAAAGGACAGTTTTTGTTCTTTGCCCTCCTAGGTTGACTAATTTCCAAAGGACTATGAGAATGTCTCAGAATGTCCTGTAACTGTGGTTTGTCACCTGTCCTTTTGTACAAGGAGGCCATGAAGACCCTACCAGTTGAGCTTGAACCAGTGTCCAGTTTACAAAGAGAAGCATCAACACAGAGGGAACATTCCCTCCATGCTTCCAAGCGAAGCCAGCCATGGTTGAGCAGGACTTTTGACTTATCTTCACATAGATGGAACTGGTAAAAGAAAGGAGCCAGGAGCTCCTCCCAAGCCCATGTTACCCCTGAGGAAGAGATCCTCAAACGACCTTAATAGTAAAAATTAATTGGTTTATCTGGCCAATTGTAAGGTCTTAAACACCCAAAAGGGAAAGTATAACCAAAGATTAAAGGGGTCAGTATAATTTTTTAAGAGTCCATGTGTATAGCCAAAGGCTACATAACAAGAAACAATGCCAGACAGGAGATACCTGCCTTTGAGTTATTGGCCAAGGTGGCACAAAAGATTCCCAGACAGTAACCCAGCATGGAACTGGGAAAATGAACAGCAAACCCCAATCTTATCTAAAGGAATATTGAAACTGATTGCTGCTAGATGAGGAACATCTGACCTTCCTAAAACAAGGATCTTTAGATAGGTTGACTAGATTCCATGGATGGACAAGCACTGGGTAATGGCTGGGGGCACTGACAACACAGTGGACAGTAACAGGGATGACAGAGTATAAGGACTCCAGTGGTTGGTGGGGAGGCTATGGGAGGGTGCCATTTAGGAAGTGGGTATATAGATGAACAAGATTGTTTGGGATGGTCTGTATGATATACGCACACAAAAATCAAATTTTAAAAAAGACATATTTGAGGAAGAAGCATAAAAATTTACTTCATGTTAATTAGTAGAGATGATAAACATTACCATTGAAATCCAACAGACGACTTTATATCCATACTCATGTGCCAAGGATCTGAGTGTAACTGACTGTGACTAGTAATAATAGATATATAGAGATTAGAGATACATGTGCAAACATCTTAGTGTTAGTAGCATTAAAAGCTTAGGAAAGGGCATATTTTAAAATGAAATGGAGATCTTCTTTAAATGTTAAAAACTCATTCAATTTTATGTCTTACAGGGTTTATACTGAGTTCAATACTGTATAACTATTAATTCAACTGTGAACCTAAAAATTTATGGCCACTTGTGAAAGAGATGTATCCTTGATCTGGAAATTGTTACTGAACATATTAAAACTGTAATGAAATGTTTCTTCTAATCGTGTCGTTATTAAATTTAAAAAATATGTTTTAAAATTGAAGCATACAATAAATGTAAGATTTATTTATTTTTTAAAAAGTGTACA
>NW_008358866.1:4828096-4850699 GCF_000622305.1 Nannospalax galili | reverse complement strand
AAAGCTCTTCAGTTACTTAATAAAAACTTAGTCCTTGTCAGCACAGCAAACAACATTGGTGCAGTAGTGGCACTTTTATCTTGGGGGGGGTAATCAACAGCTAATTGGACTTAAAGCCCACTCAGTGGGAGGGAACTCATGTGTGGCAGTGTAAATATAGCCAAATACACACGGCTGGATAAGTTATAGATTTTAGAAAAAACCCTAAGTCTCTTACATCTCTAGACAAATGTAATTTCTTATTATGTGCTAAATGTGAATCCTTGTATTTACAGAGAAGTATGCCAGTCACCACTCATCGAAGAAGGTTCTTTTGCAACAGACATAGACAAGTACAGAATTCCACAACTGGTCACACACAGAGAGTGTCTGTGAGATGCCCAACCCTGAGTGACACACGGAACCTT
Organism: Nannospalax galili; assembly: GCF_000622305.1. Classification (NCBI taxonomy): domain Eukaryota; kingdom Metazoa; phylum Chordata; class Mammalia; order Rodentia; family Spalacidae; genus Nannospalax; species Nannospalax galili. Next base: position 4,850,292 of record NW_008358866.1, on the reverse strand, counting down.
TACACTTAAAGCTCATGGAACATAGTGGAAAAAGGGGTAGAGAGAATAGTAATGCATCTCTCATCTCTCATCAGTAAGCTTCCTTATGCAACAGAGGGTGATGAACACAAAAGGCCACAACTGGCCAAAGTGTAGGAAATAAGAGACTGCAGAGTGTGGGTCCCTAGACAGGGCTCCTATATTAAGCTTCACCCACCTAGGGTTCAGGAGTCATTGCATAAGAGGACAGAAAGATTGCAGGATTCAGGGGAGGAGGCGCATCATAAGGAAACATTCTTGCAGGCTCCTGAAACCTTGCACATGTGAACTTACAGCAATGATGACAGCATGCAAACTCATGCAAACTCAGACAAAAACCAGCACAGAACTGGGAAAATGGACAGGAGGCCACAACTTTGGCAAGGAACTATTGGCAGCTGATCACTGCTGTGTAAGTGAGAGTTGATCTTCTTTAAGGGAGTGATGCTAGACAGATTGAACAGGCTCCAGTGGATGAACTTACACTGAGGAACATCTGGACACACAAAATTGACTTAATAGGCCTTAACATATATGACAAAATACATGAAGTCCTGTGGGTAGGCTATGGGGGGGATTCAGATATGGAAGAGGTGCTAAATATAATTCAGATGTATTATATAAAATCCACAAAAATTAAATAAATAATATTTTTAAAAAAAATAAGTAAAAATATAAATCTCCCATGTTGAAACGAAGCAAAAATTGATCATCTATATTTTTGAATACAAAGACACAGTGACCAAAATCACTTTGCCTAGAAACCCCTGGAACAGATGCTCATATTGAAGAGTTTTCCATGAGGCCAAATGTGCCCTCTGTATAGCTGAGAGGTGAATTGTTTATTGATACAAAAAATTAGAATGAAAAATGAGGCATGCACAACACAAGTATTCATGCATCCTCAGCCAGGGTCAGCACCGATGCCTCCTTTTCCACTGTGAAGGTGCTCATGTCCTGTGGAGACCTGCACTCAGGAACAAAACAGTCACTGTCCATCCCTTGTCCTGTCTTATTACTATACTATATTTTCACATAATATATAGCACAAAAAGTAATTGTACCTTTAGGTACATATGTTATGGAGTGTGATTTACTATTTCACTAAGTTCTCAAATATCCATAGTTGTTAAGTTTGTAGTTATAATTTCTGAAAATGCATGATGTTGTCCTGAACTAGAATAGAAATGTGACTTTTAAATTGATTTGGGCCAGAACAGTTTCAGGCAAACAAAGAATTTCTTGAATAAATTAAGGAAAACTGTATAGGTACCTAGGACACAGGCAATTTATAAAAATATTTCACATCTTTTTACTATCATTCTAGTTACCTGGATTTTAATTGACTTTACTCTTGTTTTTAAACAAATACTTTTTAAAATTGTATTATATATGTATGCGTGTATTGCCTACATGTAGTAAGTGCACCCGTGTCATACAATGCCCGTGAAAGACAAAAGAGATTGTCGGATCCCCTGGAACTGGAGTTACAGTCAGTTGTCAGCTGCCATGTGGTGCTGGGATTCGAACCCAGGTCTTCTGAAAGAACAACCAGAGTTCTTAACCACTGAGCCATTTCTCCAGCCCTAAACAAATACTTTTAAAAGTTCTAAATTCCAACCAATACTTTCATTACATGCTTGAAATACAGTAATACTTGGGTAGGCAATTCTATGGCATTTCTGCCTTGCCAAATATTCCAAATATAGTTAATAAGCTAGCCACCATTAAACACAGATCCCAATTATATTACTTCTCTTAAAAATATTTAATGGGTCTCTATTGAGCACTACAAGATTCATCTTTCTATAACTGATCTCAAAATAGCTCTGACACCTTGTTGTCACCAAAACATCTATCATATATGTTGAAATGTCCTCTAGTAAGAATAGCACTCCCTATTGCATAATTGCATATATGTGTGTATTTGTTAACTTTGTCGTAAGGTAAACATATTGAGAGATGCAATGTCACACAGCTTCTTTGTGTCATGTTTCCCTTAACAGAAAAGAAATATGTTCTGTGTTAGCGTTGTTTCCTTCCAACGGGATTTGCAAGTATATCAATTTTTTTCCATTCCATGCAACAGTTAATCAAAGTCAAGCCAGAAGGAAGCTCTAAAATAGGCATTCACTTATTGATGATACTTTTTACTATAAGAGATGATATGCAGAGTAGATAATTTCATATTAGAGTCGCAGAGATATTACCCAATTGTAGTCATATTTGTAGATCAACTCCACTGCCTCTCAAAGATTTTAAATCATTGGGAAAGAAAATTAAGTTGGCTGTGTTTAGGTCATCTGATACAATGTGGATCAACGATGTTTTTAGAGCTCTTCCTTTTGCCACAGAATCAGAAGCCAAACTGGGTAATACGGGAAAAGTAGACATAATTCAGAGTTTAATGTTATTTGTAATCTCCAAGGTATCTGTAGAGGTTGTGATCTTAAAATATTTTCAAAGCATATAATACAGTACTCTATTTTCAGGCTCCACCTTTTCATCTAGACACAATAGCAGTTGAGGGGGGAATTGAAGGCGTATTTTCAGTATAGCAATGGCTAGGATCTCTATTACATGATTACCCTATAATCTTCCTCCTCTACAATTTGCCATCAGAATGCTTGCATGCTTCTTGCTGGCAAATGTTTGGCAGAAGTGCCTACTCTATGAACATTTATTCTATACTGATTCACGTAACTATTTTTGGCTCATATGAGGCATTTTATTGAATCTCGTTTTTAAGTGCCTTAGGAAACGTGAAAGTGATAACATCTAAAGATCATCCTGAACCCTAAATGTTAGTCCTATCCCTTAGAATTTTAGAATAACCATCCACTTGAAGCATCTCTTCCATATTGACCTTCAGAACCTGTTTTAATTCTCCATCTATCTTTCATTAACTGTCTTCTTTCTCTGCTTCCTATTTGCCTGCTCCCAGAGTTGACATGTTCCACAGAAGCATTTCACCACCTTCTCTCCTTATGATTCTCATGGCCCACAGCTACCCATTTTCTCATTTCTTTTGTCAGTGCTGAGGACTGTCAAGTTTTTATCACATTCCCTAATTCCCCAGACTCTCAACTTCATTTCCACCTAAATACTTCCATGGTAACTCCAACACAATATGCAAAAAATACTTTTCTTCCTAAATATGTCCTTTCTCCTGTCCTTCATTTGTCATCTGTATTTTTTGTGTGTATGTAGTATAGGTGTTGTGTGTCGCATGTATGTGGATATATACACTTGCACACACCCATGCATGTGCATACTGAGTCCAGAGGACAATGACATTGGCTATCTTTCTCTGTTGTTGTCTGCCTATTCTTTTAAGACAGGTTCTCTCACTGAACTGGAAGCTTGTTATTTTGGCTAGGGTGACTGGCAAGTGAGCTCTCAGGATCCACCCATCTCTATATCCCCATCCCCATCCCCATCCCCAGACACACACACACACACACACACACACACAAACACACACAGGTGTCATACAAACATGCATAGGTTTCTTTTAAAACGTGGATGCTTTTGTTTCAAACTCAGGTCCTCATGCTCACACAGAGCACTCTTATTCACTGAGCCACCTTGCCAGCTATTCCGTCTATATTATTTAACAGTCTATTCCTATGGATGACATTCAATCCAGAGTCAGCTCTAAGTCCTCATGAACCTCATCACCCTCCTTCACCTGACCACATTAGTCTGCCTGGATGATGCCTACCTATCTTGCTCAGTCTTCACGCCTTAGCTCAGAATCCAAATGTCCAACTGGGTTAAATTCTTTACAGATACATCTGTTCTATAATGAAAAAAATGTTATAGACTGAGATACCTGCCCTGTGTTTTGGTAACTTTTATCTCCCATCTCTATTTCTTCCTATCTTTTGTCTTAGTCAGGAGGCTCAGACTTCCTAAGCAATGTTCCTCCTAATTCAATCTGATCCATGGTCCATCATTTTAGAGGCTATTTTCATTAAATGTCTCTAAAGCTAGACTATCTTAGAACCACAAATGAGGCAACATATCTATAATCTTTTACCACCCCTATGCAATGCTTTTATTATTATGTGTGCATGTGGGCATGTGTAGTATGTGTGTACACATGTGTGCTCATGCAGTTGATGCATGTGGAAGCCAGGAGTTTATACTGTGTCTTCCTCTCTACCTTATCTCACTAAACCCAGCGCTCACTGATTGGCTAGACTGGCTGTCCAGCAACCTCTAGATATTTGTTTGTCTTTACCTTCCTTGAGCTAGGGCTACAAATGTGCATGACTATGCTTAGTTTTTTAATGGTTGCTAGCGATCTGAACCTAGATCTTCATGCTTTTGTGACAGACACATTTTGGGTATTTTTTTCCTAAATAGACTATAAACATTTAGAAAGTTTACAAAAGTCAAAGTAAATAGTCACAAATTCTACTAATGTTAACATTTGTGTAGATTTCCTTCTACTCCAGTTTCTATGCTTTTTAAAAATAAAGTTGTGATAACACACTTATTTAATTTCTTATATTATTTGTTTTAGAGAATAACTATTTTCTCAGGCTTTTAAAATACTTTTCAAAAATTAGTTCAGCAAAACAGTATTATTATGTAATTAATACATGTGTTCATTTTCCAAACATTTTCTTATTTCCTGTAACAACCCTCTTTACATTAGAAAGTTTTTGAAATTTTTATTAAAGCTTATTAATACACAAAAATCCCAGAGCACAAAGTTTATGAAGAATGAGAAAATATAATTAAAATCCCCTCTCCCACTTCCACTCACCCTGTAGCTGAGACCAACAACTCACCTCCTAGATGTATTTAGAACCACTTGGAGAGGCCTCAATATGTAGGTGTCTTGGAGTTCCACTCCAGATTTACTAAGACCAAGAACTGGGTTTTTAAAAAAGTGTTTCTACCATATGATTAAGAGGCAGCCAAGGTTTAAGTCACTGGTAGTTAGCTTCTTTTTCCTTAAAGTGAAATTGATATAAAGACTGGGGGAATATTGGACAAAAATACAAATTCCCAGGCTGTTCTATTCCACTTTGTGTTAGAGCACGAATTTACCCAAAGCATTCAACTCATAGAGAAGAGGTTCATTTTGGCTCCTAGTTTTGCAATATTTGGTCTGTGGTTATTTGGCCAAGTTGCCTTGGGCATACAGCAGAGTAGCACTCTTGGGATTTGGAACACATGATAAAGAAGTCACTCACTTCAGGGAAACCAGGAAGCAAAGAGTGAGGTAAAGGGAGAGCCATGGTGCCATTATCCCATTCAAGGGCATGCCTTCAACAACCAGTGGTCCCTGTATCTTAAAGATTCCATCACCTTCCCTTAACACCAGCCTGTGGACCACATGGGAACCAAGATATTCCAGGTCCAAACAATAGCATGAGCCTCACTTTAAACATAGTAATTCAGACATTTTAGTGCCAGAGACTGGGATTCTGACATTAAACAAGCCTGAAGATCCTAAGAATTACCACCACAGCCATAACAGACTACTCCCATTTTCTTAATGAATTACCTCATTTATAATTCTCACTATGTGTCCTTTGCTCTTACAGTTCATGTTCACAAGTCTGCCTTCTACATTCCCTGATCTGCATCACCCCTACCTATGTCACATGTAATATTTATACTTACCTAAATGCTTTTCTTTTCAGGCAGGTTTAATGATTCCAGCATTCTATGATCTCAGCAGTTGTAATTTATGTGATTTACTATGATATTTCACTTTCATGCTGAGGATAGTCATGGGGTTTCAGATCCACTAACTAATTAAAATTTTCATGGGCAAATACAAGATCTGATTCAAAGAATATCCAGTGTTTGGCCCAGAATTTATATAAACAGCAGACATGTATTAAATATTTTATTTTAACAAGTATTCCAGTGCTGTCTTAGACAAATAACTACTGATAAAAATGTTTCCTACTGCTTTGGGTAAAAAAAGATAAGTGCTAAAGAAATAATCTAACATTTATTCTTTATACATCTTCAACCCTGTGGTGATTTGGTAACAGATTTCATTCTGGTGTGCTCCATGAAATCGAAGGTATTTTGTCTATGTAGTAGTCTTAAAAGACTATGAGCTGTTAGTGGAAGTCTCTAAATAATGCTAACTATTTATTTAGGCTATTTATTCTCTTAGACTGGTGATTTAAGTGTGTTGAAACAGAGATGAAATTAAAGGAAAGGGTCTTTTGTTCCTCTATTCTCAAAGCACAGATGAAAGATTAAAGTGACTCAGTGTCAAGTCCAGTAATTCACAACTGCACATTCTAAAGACATAAATTCAAAAAACATCCTCAAAGCCCCTCCTTAACTCTGTTCTCTGAAGGCCTTGCTCAAATGAGACCTCTATCACTAAGAAAATTCAACTGCCCCATCTATGTTGATATTTCTAAAGCAGTGGACATCATCTTCTACATGCATGCCCTTTTCCAGAATATCTGACTCATAAACAGTTCATCACAATACTATAATCTCATCTGCTGGAAATTAAAAACCATTATTTTCCAGGTTTGCATTTTACAGTGCTTATACTATAACCTAGCACACCAGTGGTGTCAAATTTGACATAAATGAGTAGTTAATGAGAGTAGAATTATTTTGTTGAATCACAGGTATGATGTAAGAGTTTTCCCTTGCATTTATTTCATACGAAACACAAGCTATACTCTGTTTCCAGGAAAATGATCATGCCACAGATGATGGATGAGCAGTCTTGTGGTCTTGGATTGGGGAGGGATAATTTGCCTCCCTTTTACTTTAGGTAAGCATCACAGGGAAGCTCATGAGCACAGATCTGAATGACCAAAGAATGTTACCCCTTGTTTAGCAACCTCCTCTATAAATGATGGGGAAAGTTCTGTCACCTTATAGGATTATTTTGAATATTAAATTAGTATGTGCAAAAGTATCACTGCATACCTTTAAATGATATTTAATCTTCTCTCTCGATCCTATGTGGCTGACAATGACAAGAGAACATTGAGAGTTTATTCAAAAACATTTCATTCTGGAGAAGAAAAGCAGAGTATGAGGTATGTAAGAAATGGTAACATGGACTTTTTGGCATGTGTTACAATAACGTGTTTTTATGTGAAATATGTTGATATGAACTAGCAGAGTGCAAGTAGACTAATTGAAAAGGGATTAACCCTGCAAGTTACTATTCACTTAGAAATGGTTAGAACTTCAATTTGGACAGCTATTCTTAATGGATCACTCTGGATTAAATAATATGAATGCTCCTTGATCCACTTCGATACATAAGAGATGTCTGTTCAGGTCACCAAGGGCAAATAAATGGCCCTTAACAGATGGAGCACAAGGACTGTGGTACCTGGGAGCAAAAATCATGGGTGTCTATCAAAGCAGAAGTGTGCAACTGTAATTGTGCATGTCAACTAATCAGGAACTGTCCAAACTGCATGCTGTTTCTATCCTGTCTGGTCAGAGCTTCGGTTGTGATGCTTCACAGTGTGACTGGTGAAAGGCAAGAAAACAAGCTAGTCACAAGGCAATAAAACTAAAAACGGGGGGGGGGGGCAATCTAACAAGTAAACATTCAAGGAAAGAAAAATACATTGGGGAAATAGACTCTAGGACAAACTACCTGGGGTAGTAAAAAAAAAACATTGTTTCTGAGTATATTAAATTGAGTCTCACAAAGTTGTCATATTCAGATGGTTTTTATGTTATAGAAATAATAATTTATGCTTTAATTTTAACACCAATTAGGCTTTTTAAAGAATTACCATATTTTGAAAAGTGACTGGCTTAGTTGACATATTATATCATTTGTATATTTATAATGGTAATTTTTTTCTGTCAAGCTTACATTGGAAACAAAATCAAAATAAATTAAAAAAATCACACACTGAGGGGGAGGAGACCAATATTGAACCCCCTTTTTAATAAGAGCATGAATTAGAAAGGCATATAGACCCAGGGAGATATTGCACTGATCAGGGAAGGGTGATATGGCTTGGGGGGCGGGCATCAGGCTGTGGTACTAATGGAAATAGAAACTCAAGGAAGCAATATGGCAGAAGCAGCACGGTACAACAGAGTTTATGAACAGAAAGCAGCAACAGGAGTGAGGACGAGAACAAATAGAACAGTTTTTCTTATTACAAGATTTGGGGAACCAAGGAGGCCCTGGCCATATGTCAAGTAAATTAAAATCTTGTTCAAAGCCCATGTGTAGATTATCTATTCTCATTTGCTCTTTCTGGAAATAAAGCTATAGACAGGAATAATATATGCATGAAGTCAACAGAAAGTTGAAGTAAAATAATGCATCCTATAGTTGGCCTTATTTTCAAAGCTAGTCCTTCACTAAGTTTGGAAGGAAATTGTGATTAAACAAAGAATAGCCTGATGAAAACGAATCTTATCTATATATGAAAGGTTAGCTTGAGTTTACACATTCAGAAAGGGTTCCTTAGTAACAACAATCCACTGCATTTCTAATGATTTTGAGCATATCAGTGTTACCTAACAAACACTTTTTTTTAACATGTCTCCATGTTCTCTACAGTTTAATCCATCATTGGAGACTGGTACTAAATGCAAGATAACATTCTGTACCCAGTAAAGTAGATCTCCTGTTTCTAGCACTCACTAGAGAATAGTGGAAAAGACCCTGAAAAACAATTACAAATATACAAGAATAAGTCTGTGAATTATCATACAGGCTTACTCTAAGACATGCTCTAAGGCAAATTTTTGGAGTGGAGAAATATAAAGAAATGGTAGGGGATAGAAAACAGTTACTCTCCAAATAAAAAAGCTAGAACTATAAAGAAGGTCATAGAAAATTGTATGGTTGTTGTTGTTGTTTTTGTCTTTAAGACAGGGTCTCCCTCTAGCCCCTACTGGCCTGGAACTCGCTATACAGACCAGGCTGACCTGGAACTCACAGAGATTTGCCTCTTCTGCCTCCCAAGTGCTGGGATTAAAGGTGTGTGCCACTACCTACACCTGGCGAAATTGTATGTTTTAGGTAAAAGAACAGAAGTGGAGATTAACTTTTAAAAAAATATGAAAAGGCAAAATGCAGAGTTTTGACCTGGACACTAAGAGAGTGAAATTTAATCCAGATATTAGTAAAGGAAATGGGCTTATTAACTAAAATAATATTTACAGGCTTGGTATCTAAAATTTGAATGGAAAGCTATAGCTAAGGAAAGAAGAGTTGTAAATAATTTACTGGAGGTAATAATTTAACAGTCTTCTGTGAAGAGAAAATTCTGGAATGGGCTCAGATTTCTTTTCTTCTTGGTCAATCCCAATCAGCTAGTACTGCTTGCCTTGGGTATTTGACTGAGAAGAATCCCAGTCCACAAATGAGCTCATTGGGAAAGCTCTGTGACCAATGAATCGTGTCAGTTATGCAGTCTGGATATAGGAATAGCATTTAGGACCACCCCCTGCCCTCACAAAAGAGAATACAGAGAACACCAAGGTAACAGAGTAAGAAATCTGTATGTCACGGGTTCAGCACTGCCCAGAACTCAGTGGTAAAAGTTACTGGGCTAGGCCACTGAAAGAGTTTTGGTACGAAATTCTGGGAGGCACAATTTCATAGGAACTAGGGGGAAAGAGGGCTGTAGAAGGATGTGGTAGACATTATTATATTCCCCAAAGCAGCAAAGAGTCTAATAGCCCCTAGATGAGGCGATGACAAAATGTACATCAGGGGAGAGTGTGTCACTTCAGTGAGTGATACAGTGCATCACTGAGGGATTGCAGTCAATTATTACATATCACACAATTAAAGAACTGCTAAATCACCTCTCAGGCTTCATTTTCTGGAATAATTTATCACTGTATATTATTAAAATCAGATCATTACTTTGAATAGTGAAAACCTTAGGAGAAAAAAGTTCTCTAAGGTTCATTTTTTAATTAAATAAAAGTGTTTTCTAACCTTGCCACATTAAATTTATTGTTTAGAGCTAACGTGAGTCTAATGTTAAAAGGTGACATTAGTTTCCATTTTAAAGAGTAACTCAAATTCACATTAAATTAAATAGCCCAAATGGTATTATAAAACATTCTCATAACAGATGCTTTATTACATAGATTCAGATATGTGTTTTTACAGACTTTAAATAGTGTGTGGTTGCAACATAGGAACTAGTTCTACGCCATAGTTTTTAGATACTAAAATATAAAAGATGCCCAGATCTGCCAACTCTCTTGTTGATAAATGTGCGTTGCTAACAAAATATCATTCAGGAAGAGAAAGCCTCACTTTCTCCACAGTGTTGTTAAGTGTTGGTTAGGACCCTTACTAATTTAGAGCTAGGAATAGTGGGTACTCCAGCTCTTTAATGCCCCTGACATTCTGACTCTGTTAACGCCTTCTGGAATCAGAACCCAGGACAGGGCAGTTGAGAGATCAGCGCACTGGCAGTTGGAAGCAGGATGGAGGACAAGCTAGGACCTCAAAGACAGGTAAATGACACAGCACAAAAGAAAGAGATGCTAAGGAGGTCTGGGATTGGGACTAGGCTGTGAGACTAAGTGAAAATGTGACCTATTCCTATTTAAACTTGAATATAACAGGAACAGAGATTTTTGAAAGGAGAAAATAAACCCAAATAATCAAAACTTGTTTCCTGAAAAGTTTACTCTTACTAAAACAGAGCTATTACTTTTTAGTGTCCCAAATAAAGGTTAAAGAAGCTAATAACAGCATAGAGTACCCTAGATTTATTAACTGTACAGAACTGTTAACTTTAAATTTTGGACAAATTACTTAGCATAGAAAAATTAAAACCAAAACTTGAAAAAGTATGATATGCATTCATAAATTCATTTGGAGAGGGTTTTTTCTCCTAACATACACTAATTATCTCATTGTAAACTTAACAACAATATCTTACTTCAAGTCTTGGTTTGACTTTTTCTTCCTTTTCAAAGACACTATTTATTGGCTGAACTGAGAAGATACTTTGATATTTACTAACACTCAACAAATCTTTAACTCCTTTTTTTGTCAGAAGAAATAGTTCACCATCAATGAGACTTGGAATAATCTAGAAAAATAAGGAAGCTTCGTCATGTCTTTCCTAATCCATAATCAGAAGGGCAGCAAAAAACATCTTCAGATGGATTCTCCTCTGATGCCCAAAGTTCCTCGTACCAATTATTTGCATCTTCAGGAAGAGAAACAAAGACTACAGCTAAAGAAATTCCCCCTCCACAGGATGTTTCTAGTGGGGTACATACAAGCAAATGTGGAGAAAAAGGAAATTACTGAATACTATGAACAGCTGTTTCAGTTAATTCTGAAGCATCACCTTGGAGAAGCAGTGACAGGCTTGCTGCTCATATACCCCACTTCCTTTCTGCATATCCTTGAGACCTCCAATGGTACGCTTTTCCGGATTCTTTTAGATTATGTTGTCCATGAAAAGGATGAAACAGAATTTATGATCCAAAACATGAAAATAATAGTTATTTCTCATAACATTCCCACAAGGCTCTTTATGCAATGGCATGTTTCTGTGATTAACGTGCCAGTTATGTATCTGGATGATGTGACACAATCACAGTCCCTAGCAGAAGTTACAACAGAGTTCCTCACCCTGACGCATAGACTGGCACTCCACCTTTTTAAGACTGTGAAAGTGGGCACTAAAGAGCCAGGTGATAACTTGCACCAAGTTGCACCTGACCTCCTCCTCCCGGAACAAATTATAAAGTATTTATGCAATGCTGAAGAATTCATGGATGCAGCAACATTCTTAAGCATGTATAACAAGCCCATACATGTCACCTTGCACTCTGATATAGTGTGGCCTGCTCCTTCCCATTTCTAGGATGGAGACCAATGATGTGGGTAGATCTCTACAAGAATTTGTACTACTTTTAAAAAAGGGTATATTTTTGAGGTTACTCTTTAAAAAGAAAAGGAATAGGACATTGTAATATGCACACAGGTAGTACGTTAATCTTTACGGAGCACGTAGAAACAGACATAAAAATGCATTTGCTTGTTTTGGTATAAAGTTCAATGTATTGTTGTAAAGTGAATGGGTCCAATAAATTCTTAAGTTCCAACATTTTTCTGGAATGACATTTTTAAACAAAAACTATGGATGAAAGGAGAGAGACACAATTCAGGTTTTCATGCATTCTCTAAACTGTTAATAAACAGCCTCTATCACCTGCAGGAAAAAAAAAAAAAAAACAGTGTTTGGAGAGATGGATTATTTAGAACAGCCCAATCCCTGAGATAACTGCAAACTAAAGTTAGAGGCAAGTACATATAAAATTGATTCCAATATGACTCATGATAAGATATGGTCTGATGAGACCAGTACTGTAGAAAGAAGAACTCTAAGAGCACAAGTGAGGGAATAAACACTGCAGGATCCCTGCATTAGAGAAAATGAAACCTAGCCTTTGAAAACAGTTCCAATGCACCCATATTCTGGTCTGTATAATCAGTAATACTGAGGCCATTGTAAAGCTAAAGAACACAACAAGTTTTTAGAAGAAATTAGAAAATCCATTCCAGGCAGCATTATATTTCTTTAATGCAGCATTGCTTATTGAACACTCTTCCATATGACAGGTATTTGGCAGGTATTACAAGATACAGCATGGTACACAGATATTATTCCTGCCCAGATTAAAATTTTATTTCATCTGGGCATGGTGGTGCATGCCTTTAATCCCAGCACTCCAGAGACAGTTGCATCGCTGTGACATCAAGCCCAGCCTGGTCTCCAAAGCAAGTTCCAGGCCAGCTGGGGCCACATAGTGAGTACAAACCCATGACAACTCAATCAGACAAGGGCCCAGAGTGGAGTGATGGAAACGGGTGACAGACTGACTCTATCCTGGGAACTGCTGAGACTGATTACTACTGAGTGCAGGAGAGTAGACCCTTATGCTCTCTAGATAGGCTAACTAGACTCCAGTGGATGAACTTGAACTTGCACTGAAGGACATCTGGGTACAAATGCTTGACCTTAACACGTATGGCAGAATGCATGAGGTCTGGTGGGGGGAGGCCATATGGGGAAAAGAGTCAAAATTTGACTAAGAACTGTTGTATGAAATGTACAAAAGCACAATACAATTTTTTAAAAGAAACAAAAAGAACAAAAATTAAAAATTTATTTCTTAATTGTTTTACATAAGCAAGATTATAGGAAACGAACATGTTTATTGTATCAGATAGCATCTCTTAGGAGGGTGAATTTGTTTACAAAAAGTACTCCAGTGGATGAACTTGCACAAAAGGACATCTGGATATAAAAGCTTGGTCAGATAGGCCTTAATATATATAACAGGATACATGAAATCCAGTTTGGGGGGCTATGGGGAGCTGCGGATAGGACAGGCTTAATCTACATATGATTAAGATTTATTGTAGGAAATGCACAAAAGTTCAATAAAACTATACGTTGAAGGGGCTGGAGAGATGGCTCATTGGTTAAGAACACTGGTTATTCTTGCAGAAAACCCAGGTTCGAATCCCAGCTCCCACATGGCAGCTAACAACTGTCTGTAACTCCAGTTCCAGGGGATCCGATGGCCTCTTCTGTCCTCCGAAGGCATTGCACAGCATGGGTGCACTTACCCACATGCAGGCAATACACTCATACACATAAAATAAAAATAATAAATAAAATATTTTTTTAAAAACTGTACATTGAAGTTAAATAGTGACTGGAAGCATAGCTTGTAAGTAAAAACTAAATAGCACTATGTATATGAAATTATGGCACATTATGTTTGCCAAAGATGCCTACACTAATACATCCAATCCTACTCAGTCCTCTCACAATGTGACCTTCACATTCCCCTACCTCCCTTGAAATCGGACAGATATTTGTGACTGCTTTGACCAGCATCGTATAGCAGGAGTGATGCCAGGCAACTTCCAAGGCTGAGTTAATGTCAAGCGCCTTGCTTTGCTCACTTCAACGCAAGCCTTTAGAAGTCAGGCATTGGGCCATGAACATTTCCAGATGGTGTTCTCATGTTCTCAGCCAGGGCCCAGCCAATTCCCAGCTGGAGTCAAGCACTAGACACTGAGTAAAACTTTGAGTGATCCCTGATTCTGACTTCCAGTTAACCCTGGGAACAAGCTAGTCCAGCTGACAATGTGAATGGAGGTGGGCTCTCCCTTGTTATCCTGTTCAATTTAAAAATCTGAGATGATTTTGCTGTGATCTGTAATGATAACATATGCATGGACATAATTTTAATCACTTATTATACATTCATTTACACTTCTTACTGATGTCATGGGTAAATACCTATTTGTGAAATGATCATTGTAGTTAGCCAGGTACCCAAACAGTGGTAAACCAGGTCTCCATCACATTTCCTAGCATTTATCTTTTCTGGGTGTGTAATATTTCCTGATATTGAAATACTGATAGAAATTTAATTCATTAAGCTAATAAAAGTCATTAAGAATCACAATAACTTCGTAGGAAGTTATGGAACATATCCAAACGATATTTCTTACTCAGGATACTATAAATTTAACTAAAGAATTCATGAAATCTCTACTATGAAAATAATTATAAAATAAACTCAAAGTGACTAGAAATAAATTCCATTACTCACTTAGCTATATATTCATTCTAGTACACAGACTACAGTGAATTCATTCAAATAAAATTCGTTCCTTAAAATATCACTAAGAGGATTTCTCCTTATCCCAAGAATAATACCATTACTAAAACATTTTGTAATTCTTTCATGACAGATGAATGAATAAATCTTATAACCAAAGGAGCATCACTTCAGTTTGGGTTTTCTTCAGAAATTATATAACTTCATTGAATTCTTTTTTAGTATCTTAGATTGATTTCTATATTTCATTCATTTCTTTGCTTTGGTTCTTTTGGGGTACATTCACAGTATTTGATTTGTCTGAACATAGTTATGGTCATTTCTTAATTCTTTTTGTTGAAGATGTTCCAGATTATTCTCATTGGGGTTGAGCACTATGAGATTAGTAATTTGGGGAGTAACATGTTGTCTTGAATTTTTGTGATACTTTCATTTCTGTGCTGAGACTTGCATATTCCTGAAGTAGTTTGTTAGTTACATATTTTTTTTCCTTTTGTTCAAATCTCCCTTCTGCTTCCATTGGAAGCATGTGCAATGTTCAGGAGAGGAATAAATTGTCGGAGGATTGAGATGTTTTCTTCCGTAGAACTTGTATTGAAGGCTACAGTTTCCACTGTCTATATGAACAGGCACTGTCCAAGGTCCACTACACCACTTGCTGGTCCTTTGCTGTGCTGTCTTCTGATGTGGTGTTACAAGTCTAGTTTCTCTGCTTTGAGTAATCTACAGTCAACTGTGAGTTGAGGACAAGAGATGGTGGGAAGCTGGGTATGTAGTCAGGAGGCCTATAGAGGTCAGGTGGGACAGGGCCTACTTAGGAGCACTGGGAAGTGAGATCCTGGAGAAGGAGTCAGCATATGGAGTGGGAGGAATAAGCCTAGTCTAAGGGGTAGAAATGGGAGACCCTGGAGGTGTTGGGCATTCTGGCAACATTTTGAGGTGACACCCAGGGAAGTGGGGATGCCTATATCACGTGATAGAGTAATGCTTACTCAGTGCTTCAGAGAAAGTAAGATATGCCTACAAGTGGGAAGGGGGGCAAAGCCTATCTGATGGGGGCAGAGCAAGCCCAAGATGTGCTTGGGGGCCTATGATGGTAACACAGAAGTCTCAGAAGATATGGGTAGCACCATGGGGTGGGATGGAAGAAACCAAGCTGGCAGAGAGGGAAAGTGAGGTCTGGGAAGACCTTGATCAGCCATTTGGGGGTGAGAAGGAGTAGACTTATCTGGCACTGAATGAGAGGGAAGCCTCAGAGGAGTTGGGCAGACCTATGAGCTAGGAAGGAGCAGTAACCTGCTGACCTGGGAAAGGAGAGTCCTACAGGACCCAAACGCATTTTGATGTTCAGTAATTTTATTTTATATTTAGCAACACAAGCACATTTCAACTAATCTACACTTAATAGGAGAAAACCTCCAGCTTTCCAGACAAGTAGGACTATGATAGCCTATTGCCAACTTCACATAGCAAAATACTTCCAGATTATTTTGTACTGCATTGAATGCTTTAATCTAGAATTAGAGTTCTCCCTCTTGTGGTCAATTATTTAAATTTCCAGATACCTTCTAGTAAGATTTATATAAACAAATATAATGCAGATTTTAAGAAAATGGAAGCAAAAGCTAAAATGCACTTTTCAAATAGCTATTTTGTTCTTCTTGCTCTGCAAATGAAGAACCTGAAACCTAAAGCCATTAAAGTTTTCTTAAAAGCAAAAACATTGATAAATTATATAGTTTCATTTTATTTCCTGATATTAATTACACAAATCTTTATTCCTTTACAAGTATTTAAGCAAATTGTTTCTGCCAAACCAATTTTTCTCATTTTAAAATTAATTCTGTTGTGATTGTTGAATATCAAAATAAGTTTATACTAGCTGTTCCAGTAATTTACTGCACTAAAAATAATACTTATCATCAATCTTTATGGTTTTTGTTTCCATTTTTGAAAGATGAATGTCAATATTTGTTATTTGACAATTTATTCTACTTTAATTTTATAACTTTAAAGTTGAGCTTTAGATCCATTAAAATACTTTCACTAATATTCTACTATACATACACACACATACATCTATATATTTAGAAAGGATTTTTTTCTATAATTTAGAACAAATATATTTAATTTAGCTGTAAGTAGATAAAGATTACAAACAATGAAGGATTTATTTTTCCAGCATGGGAATAGTTTCAGAATCTGTTCACCTGAAATATCCAGTTAAAAGGCTCAAATTTTATTCCCAAGAAGATCATGAAGCACTTCACAGAGGTGCTGAGTCTTTCTTCTCTGCCCTTGTTCGCTGTAGTTGCACACTCCTCTAATCTACTCCTGCTATGACCTCAATTCCCACCTAAAAGCTAATGCCTCAAATTTCATGTTTATAACTTTGTTTAAGAAATATTTATTTTACAAACTATAGTATACAACAATGTTAGGACCTGGACTTAATGGTAACGAAAGATAAGGTCCGTGTTTCTAATGACCATGTCTTCCAGAAAAAGAGATTGAAAATACCCCTCATCCAACCTTGGACTGACTTTCTGGATTTCTGGAAAGATGCTGCACATTCAGTTTCCCTCCTCAGTGTTCTTTCTGGGGTGCAAAGTACCCTGTGGCATTAGGAATGAAGCTGATCATTTGTCTACCATTTCTTGTATAAGACAGTTTTTTTTCAGAAGGTGAAGGAGGAGAAGGAAGAGGATAAAGGAGGAGGGGGGAGATGAGGAGGAGGAAGAAGAAGAAGAAGAGGAGAAGGAGGAGGACAAGGAAGAGGATGAAGGAAGATAAGAAAGATGAGGAGGAGGAAGAGGAAAAGAAGGAAAAGGATGAAAGGAGGAAGAGGAGGAGGAAGAGGAGAAGGAAGAAAAGCAGGAGGAGGAGATCACATCAGCATGTATATCAAGATGGTATGGTTTGGTAGTTTTAATGAGAAATGTCCCTCATAGGCTCACTTATTTGAACACCTGGGCTCGTTACTGATGCTGTTTGTCACTGCAGGTGACTTTGAGGGTTCATAGCCTATCCCACATCCAGTTTTGTCTCTCTGTTTATGTTTGTTGTTGAAGAAGTGAGCTCCAGGTTCCTGCTTCTGCATCCGTGACTGCCACTTGCTGCCATGCGTCACTCCATAATGGACACTTAACTCCCTAGAACCATAAGCCCAAATAAATTCTTTCTTCCATAAGTTGCTTTTGGTCATGGTATTTTATCACAGCAATAAACAAGTAACTAATATAGGTTGTAAAGTTCAGATCAAGGTTGATTTCTCTGTATCCTGCAACAAAGGTGTATGGTGTGTTCAGTAATAGGGTATTACTGAATGTAATGTAGTTATGTAGTTATGGTAGTCAACCAAGAGCAATGACACGGACATTTTCATTTAATAACCTATGTCTTCTAGGAAGAATAATAACCTATGTCATATTGTTCACTAATGTGGGGTACATCTGTTCTAAATCTTTCTTAAATTATATTTTAATTTCTTTACAACCTAGTGGGGTTTTCATAAAGCTTCTTTATAGATCCTTAGTTTTGGTTAACTTAATCCCTCCCGCTTTCTCCCACACCCTCTTGTCCCTATCCCATCAAAACCTTTAGCTTCTGGTATTTCCTCTTTCTTATTTCATATCACGTGTATTCTGTACTTTTTATTTGTGTTCTGGGAGCACAGGTTCTCATGTAGCTTCTTTATATACACTCCATTTTGTTTAACTTTCCCACGACCCCTGGTTCCCCCAGTCCCATCACTCCACTATCTACTGAACATCTCCCCATCTTTATCTGCATTCAGGTAAAGGAAAAGTAGGGTTTAATGAATCTAATTTCTTCCCTTAGTCAAATAAAAGCCATCTGAAACATTTAATTCAAGAATTGTATGTTACCATTTGGTATACGCACAGCTATCTGCATTAAATATATGGACAGGGTTCATAAATAAGCAAGCATATAAAAGTATGTACATTACACTCCCCAAATTCATTAATATAGCATCCATTACATTTTCTTTTTGTTTTTTTGTTTGTTTTGTTTTGGTTTTTTTAATGTTTTTTGCTTTATTTTTATTTTAGGTGTATGCATGTATTGCATGCATGTATGCAAGTACACCCATATCATGCAATGCCCTCGAAGGACAGGAGAAGGCATTGGATTCCCTAGAACTAGAGTTTTGGACCATTGTTAGCTGCCATGTGGGTGCTGGAATTTTAACCCAGGTCTTCTGCAAGAACAGCCAGTGCTCTTAACTGCTGAGCCTTCTCCCCAGTCACTCCATTCCATTTTCAATGAATATTTCCATAAAAAGATAAGCATGGTATTACGTATCAGTGAACTACCCACTGCTTCTTTCAGATACTGAGTTTTATTCTCTGTCTATATTTAGTAACCCAGCAAGCATGGACTGGAAAACTGTGTCAGTACATTGTTAGGCATGGGTGCATAAAGTTGTGAGCGAAAGGTACAATATTTGTACCCTGGTGAGCATGCAGCCTCTTTCCACTCTAGACACAGAGAAATTATATATAATTATTACCATAGTAGATAAGCAAGTTGAAATAATTTCCTAATTTATCTAGTTGCAGGGGTCAAGGGTTATCTCTAAGGAAAGAAAGACACCCCACACACACATACGCACACAAAACCACCCCCTCTACAAACTGTACTGTGTTGGAGAGACTGAAAGAGTTTCAATAGGGCAGAATCTCAAGTAAAATGGGACAGATGAGAGGCAAGGCTAGATAGTTAGGCATGGGGGCCAATTACTCAGGCATATAAAATTGTATTAATACTAAAACTTTATCTCAAAAGAAATTGGATGGAGTTTCATTTTAATCAGAAAAACAGCATGATTATATATGCATTATAGTAGGAGTATCTTGAAATTTGGAGAAGAGATTGGATGGAAATGAAATAATTAGAATGAAGAGATAGAAGTTAAATGAAATCAATGAAAGAGATAATAGAAGTCTATGCAGATAAAGAATCCTGTAACATAAAGACAACATGAATAGAAATATGTGGAGAACAGAGATATGTCAAGTATTTTCCTACATGACTGGGAGTAGAGAATATGGAAGAGGAAGGCTCCAGGACAAAGCACCAGTCCATGGAGGTACATTCCCAGAGAACACAGGAGCAGCAGTAATTTTGTTGTACAGAGAATGGAGTGGAGTTTTCTATTTCAAACCTGCTGAATTTGAGGTGTCTCAGAATAGTCAATGTAAAACTACCCAATAGAGAGTTCACTGCACTGCCCTAAAGTTCAGGAGAGGGATCTCAAGCAGGGATGAGGATTTGAAAATCAGCTTATCAGTGTTATCTGGGGACTCGGGATGGAGTAGTGCTATCACCCAATGTGAGTAACCAAAATACACAAACAAGGAAACCTTGTTCAAAATCTAAAGAAACCCTAACATAAGTAGACATTCAATTTAAATTGCTCAGAAATGATGAAGAAAAGTAGATAAAGTTGGTGCCCAAAAACTCAGAGGAAAAGAGGATTCCCTAAAGCAGTAAATACTCAATTGCATCAACTGCTGTCCAAATCAAATCAAAAGGGCTCCATAAATGGGAGACTTAGAAAGAGCCAGACACTAATTGGGAGAGACAGAAACAGAACAAAGCAAGCTGAGAAGTGGGCATTAGGTGAGGAGATGAAACAAACACACACCATTTCCAAAAGTTTAACTCTTGGCGGTGAATTTTTGGTTATGTAAATGTTTCTTAAAATTGAAAACCTTACTAAACTGAAGATCACTATTTGTTTCCAGTTTAAATGGCAATATACAATTGTCTTGTACATAGAAGGGTTTTTAAAGTGTGTCTACTTTGGAAATGAATGGTATCTCCATACATGCTTGTTTAGCTAAATGGCAGCACTAATCTCTAGAAGAAAACTAGCTCTGCAGAAAACAAATTGAGGCCACACCTTGGATTATCCCACTGGCGTTTCCATGATCCACCTGTTCCCACTGATTACAGATTATGACTTTATATGCTTCATGGATAAGCCACATTGCGTTGTAAAGTGTGTTTTGAAATCTCGGTCTTTTCCAGGTCACTTCTTTCTTGGCCCATTCAAGGCATGCTAGTAAATTACATATTCTAATCAAATTTCAGTGTTCCAAATGGATGACTTTAAAGAGCAGTAGTGCATAATCTAAAATGATAGTGAATTAATGAACCATCTATCTCTGAAATGTATATCATTAAATTTGAGTATAAGTAGATATTATAGTCAAATTATAAAGTGTTTTCAAGTGAAATGACTCAAAAGTATCTGGAAAGTTTTTTAACTCCTCTGTTATTTCTTCCTATTATTTCCTGTGTTCAAGTAATCTTTAGGTTGAGATAACACCTTGAAATTAGCTAATATACTATGTTTTTATAATAAAAGAGGTAAAAATTTCCATCTAGAGTATTTATTAAGCAACCTAAACAGTCACGATTCTTTGTGTATATCTCTCTCTCTCTGAAAATTTCCCCTCACAGAAGTAAAGAAAGTAGTAGCCTTCAACTACCTTCCTTCAAACAGTGATCAATCGGCATCTCTTTTTAACGTTTTCTCCTTGGTAAGAAATGTGACTATCACCTCTCTAAGATATTGCATATCAAGATGTGACACACAAGTTAGAACCAAGGAAACCGTAGATTGGTCCACTAAAGCCTGAGCCCTCTGTCAGCAGCATGCAGCAAACAGAACCTTTCCCCAGTTCACAATGCTCACTGGTAGAGAGGAGGGCCCCGGGTGAGCTTCTTGTTCCCACTGTGAGACCAAAACTACACTTATGCTGCCTTATTTGTGCTTCAGAATTTTTTCAGAAAATATACAAAGATATTCATACAATCTTCCAGAAAACAAATAAAACTCAAATATTTGAAGTTTAAAGGATAGCACAAAAGTCACATGGTCATCAGATTGAACTTCAAGGGATGGGGCTGTTGAATAATGGACTGTAAAAGACCAAAAGTCTCTCATTTAGTAAGATACTATGGGGTGCACATACACAAATTGGACATCTAAATCACATCCTGACCCCCAGGCCCCCAAGGCTCAGGGAATATCATGGAAGAGGGAGCAGAAAGAATGTAAGAAGTCAGAACTGATGAACAGCACATCTTGAGTATGACAGGCAATTGTACTCATGAACTCTCAACAGCTGTAGTTGCCTAGGCAAGTCCTGTACAGGACCTGTCTAGTTAACATTCCCTCCTGAATGGGTAGGGTGCCCGCAAGACCCTTCTCCTAGGTGAGAAGCTACAGGCAGTTGACAGCTGCCAATGGAGAAAAAGTCAAGTTTCTTCACTGGTAAGTTGTCCATATTATAGTGGACCGCCCACTCACATGAACTCTCAACAGCTGTAGTTGCCTAGGCAAGTCCTGTACAGGACCTGTCTAGTTAACATTCCCTCCTGAATGGGTAGGGTGCCCGCAAGACCCTTCTCCTAGGTGAGAAGCTACAGGCAGTTGACAGCTGCCAATGGAGAAAAAGTCAAGTTTCTTCACTGGTAAGTTGTCCATATTATAGTGGACCGCCCACTCACTCACATATATACAA
>NW_008358866.1:4818117-4827831 GCF_000622305.1 Nannospalax galili | reverse complement strand
GATTTTTTTTTAAATCAAGACATTTTACAAATGAATCATCCAGTGTACTCAGTATTGAGTTTTTATGGGATGATTTCAGCAGTTCTTATATTCTTTTTTAACCACATAAAGGGGGTGCAATTGGGTCTCTGACATAAGCAGTTTGGGCCCTTTTACACAAATAACAATTTTTTTCTGTAACATAAAATTGTTTAGTGCATTCACGTAACATGCTGGTCATATCACGTGATTTATACACTTCATGAATTTGAAATGAGTGTGACATTTTACCCAACATTTCTTGTGTACTTAAACCCTGCTTTGTAAGGTGATTCTTTGGCAGGTCACTCACCCTTGTCTGGTGCTAAAATGTACTTGGGTTCCCCAAGGACAAAAGGAGAATAGGAAGAACACAGCTTACAGGGAATCACAGTAATATAAAAGAGGCACAAAATATCTTTGATGAAGATAACTTCTAACTGACTAAGTACTCGTATAAATGGAATTGCACAGGTATATTTGGAATAATGTCAGATAGAGCTATCAGTAATATATGTGGATATATGCACATTACATGCTTAGATGTGTGTATGAAATAATATAAATAAAAATAGAAAACCAACTAAAAGTGTTCCCATGCAAGCAGGAGAACCAAATTTACCAAAGATTAACAGTAAGTACAAGTAAAGCTCTAAATAAATGGTATAGACCCCCTTCTGTCAGTTACATTGTCCCCAATTCATTCTGAGCCCTAGTTCACAGAAGTTGCCTACCAAACGCTCTGAAAGATGTTTTCCTAAGATCCCTGTGTGGGTCATAGACTGTGAGATCACATCATTGTCTTCGACCCAAACTGTCTGTCTTTCTGCTCCTGCTTTGCTGAAGAGAGGACAGGGAGCAGAGGAAGCTGATTTATAGTACAGAAAAGTATGAAGTAAAATTCAGAAGCAGAGGTAAAACACCTGGGAATGACAAGGGAACCATCACCCCCACTCCCAGTTTTACTTCCCAGCCCCAGTTAATGTCTTAGTAGCATTTTCTACTCCAATTTTTCTGTTTTAAGTAAGGTAAATGCTGTGCATGTGTTTTCTGCTGTCTCGTTTTCTCCAAAAGATTTCTAAGTAGCTTAAGACTCTTCAAAGCAACCACCCAAACATAGTAGAAAGAATTCTTGGTTTCACATTACAAAATTTATCTTCATTTTTCAGATTTTTCTATACCTTGATGGAGAGTACTACCTCTGGGCTTTAGGTTTGTTGCCTCAAAATTGATTGAGCACTCGATATTAAATATGATAAATTATATGAAAATATAATGAATAACTACATAAACATTCTAATTAAACTGAGTTTGGGGTATGGTCTGCAGGTTTGTACTTTCCATAATGCAGTTGTAGCACAAAACAGTTTGAGTTATGACCAGAAGTCTAGGATACTTCAGGAATGTCAAGCCAATGAGTCAAACCGCTTATATATAATGTTTCTGCAGCAGTGAGCCAGTAGCCTGAGCTATTCTAGAGCATCAGGAAGAAGCGCAGGATAAGTCCTTAAGCAGGCTTTTACTGCTGCTCTAGAAGAATCTCTGCCAACCTTTGATAAATGCCTAAAGACCAATGAAGACAACTGGACCCTAATCTGTTAATTAACTTTTATTAATATGTACTATGGATACCTTACTTAGGGTATTCAATATTAATGTGAACATTAGAAAATTATAACATCATTCTAATTAAATGGCTAAATAGACTTACAAAAGAATTTTTATTATTGTTTCAAAGACCTCAAGTTATAAGAAGATGAAATGGAGTTATGACAGTTTTAAGGGGTTTTGTTTCCATTATAAGTTTCTAACAAGAAATTGGTTAGTTAATTACATGTCCTCAAAGGAATAAGATGGTTAATACCATTGTATCTTATCAACCAAATATATAAATTGATTTTTAAGATTTATTCTTATTAACAGAAGGGAGGAAAGCATGATTTTCATTCTATTCCTTCCTAAGAAGATAGGTCATTTGAGATTTTCAAATCATAACATTTATGACTTATATGAAATAGAACTGTTAATTGAGCTGGGTGTGGTGTATGTCTTTCATCTCAGCACACTGAAGGTAGACGCAGGCAGATATCTGTGAGATAAAGGCCAGTCTGTTGTATACAGTAAGTTCCAAGATAGTTGGGATTACTAGGAGATTTTGTCTCAAAAAATACCAAAAAATTTTGTTTTCTGAAAGTGTTTATATTTTTTATTTTTATGCCTTTTTAGTGTTCTTAGGCTCTTAGAATGTATCTTTAAATTTGTGCTGTTGATAACAGAAAGAATCTTATTGTTATCCTACTAAAGGAAAAGTCAGAACATGAGTTGACTAGACCAACGTATTAACTGCTGCAGACAAGAACATTTCTTCAGTTCTGCTTTTTAATTTCATTGCACATATAGATACATGACTTTTTCTTTTGGCTTAGTCCATTGTAAGCACTCTAATTGAATGAATGATGAAATTAGCAGCGTTCTATCAAGTGTCTACTAATCTGCATATGAGAGGCTCAATTTGGCACAGCATATCTGGAATACGATGACTACTTTTATTATGATTGGGAATCATACAGTATGGTTGGGGGAGAATACTGGTGAAATGGGAGTGGTTCAGTGACATGATGTTAACATGCACAACATATTCTTGGACTTCTTGTTTAAAGTGAGGATTATAGCCCAGTCCCAGGCTTGATATTTATTAAGTCAAGTGCAGAAGTTAAAACCCTGTAATTTGACCCAATTTAGGCAGTGAAGGAAATGAGGACTAAAAGCCATTCTACTTTGATTTTCTTTAAAGTGACTAAGTTGCCATATTGATAATTAAAGTAGCATTCTTATCCCATATGTATATATAGATTCAGAGAAAAGTGACATACACAGAAAATATTTACCTTTATTCCACTTAAATCAGCCAACTTCTTCTCTCTAGAATACACATCCTAAATTCTAATTTTTTGAAAATTGAACCATAAATGTGTGCAATAAATATCCATTATCCACATTACCCATCATCACATATAAATATCTATTTGATGTGTACTTCCATACTAGACTGCAAATTAAATTGGCAAAAACAACATGGCATACTGATACCAATCAGTACCCCCACCAGTGGCATAATGCCAGACACAATCAGAAAATTCTCTTTTTTCTGGAAGATGCCTTTCTGCCTTGTCAAGGTTTAGGAGTAATGGGGAGAGGTGTGGAGCAGAGATAGTTTAGGGACATATTTAGAAATGAGAAGACTTATTGACCCGTGAAGAGGTTACAAAATATTTTTAAATTTAATTCTTAGAAATAAGTTGAAGACAACATCACCAACTAAGAAGCACATTTGATGAAAGATTGAGATTGTTTTTGAGTTGTCTATGAAAAACAATAACTACTGAATGACTACACTTCTATGTGTCTAAATTCTGAAACAAGGTGAGCAGAATATCACCCTCATAGATACTTATGACCTAATTCTTATAACCTATATGTTAAAAAAGAACTTACAGATCTGAGAAAATGAATACATAAGTTACTTATATGCCTCTGTGATAAAATGCCTGATGTAAATTTCTGAAAAGGAGCCATCATACATTTTAGCTCACAGCTTCTGAGTTTTCACACCATAATCCTTGACTACCTTGATTCTGCAACTGTGGAAAGTCAAAGCATGATGGCTGCTATCCCCTAGCAAAAAGAATTCACTTAATGGTAACCAGCAAATAAAGAGTGGGCACAGGGACCAGGAACAGAAATAATCTTCAAAACACTTTCCCATGGCCTACTTCCTCCAACCAGACTCCACCTCCAAAAGGTTTCACAGCCTCCCAAAATAGCACCACCAGCTCAAACTCAAGCATTCAACGCAAAACCTTGTGGAGGGTGTTGCATTTTCAAAATATAACAACTGCCTACCTTGAAATGGAAGGCTATCCTTGACTGGATGGGTGGGCTTAATCAAATCACATGAGTCATTTTAAACAGGAATGTTCCTGACAGCTGAGAACTATAGAGATGGCAAAATGAGAATTTGCAGACTTTGGAAAGATAAAAAGGAGACCATTGAACCATGGGATGCAGAGATTGTTTCTAAATTGTAAAAAGCAAGAAAAGCCTCTGGAAAGAAAGCAGCCAGCTCTACTTACACAATGGCTGTCGCCAGTGATACTCTAGAGGATGTTGTAGTCTGCAGAACTGAAAATAATACCTCGTCTAGTCCTAAGTCTCTAAATATGTGGCAGTGTCTTATAATAGCACCAGAAAACTAATACATGAGGACTGGGTTGAACGCAAATATTTCCACCTGCCCATTAGGTTACTATAAATACAAGTATTGATAGATATAAAATATATATGTGTGTGCACATAAAATACATAAAACTATATGAACATGTGCATGTGTGTGTGTGTACGTGTGTATGCTTATGTGATGTATAATAAGTTCCTTCAGTAGTGAAGGATTCTCACTCTCTTTCTTCAATCTTGAAGTAAGTGGTATACATTCAGTGTCTGTTGGCAATCAGTCCTGTTCTCACTGGTCCTACTCTACTCTGAGATGAACTGTAGGCTGGAAGCCTAAAAAGTGCATTGCCCAGAACCCCCTTGCCAGCAGGTTTCTAGTTAGCTCTGCCAATAGAAAGAGCTTGGAGAAAAATGGAATTTAGCCAAAGGAAAAAAGAAGTCTTTTTTTTTCCTTCTGATTCTGGCTTTGACTGCCTTAGCATCTTAGTAATCAAGATTTCTCATGCTGGTGGCAAAAGCAGGCTAGTTTTGAACTAGGTAATGGCAGTAGCCATAGGCTCCAAACACTTCAGCAGGTGGTCCAGTAGCACCAGAAGGACTGGGGCTTTTGTATGCTTACTGAGCAGCAGAGAGTAGCCTCAGAAGCCACACTCCACAACCACCAACACCAAAGGGTACCCCTGTAGGTTCCACATAATATCACTTACCCTTCCCTCCCCTAGCCCAGGTCAGTGATGACTTCTCAGTAGGTACCTATCTCTCTGAGTAATAGCATCTTCCCTTTTCTCCCCTCCCTTGGCCTCTTCAACACAGTTATAGATCCCTCTTTTGAAAGACTGAGAATGATTTCTGCTGCCTTGGTTACACGCCAATACAAAAGTTTCACAATATAAAGTAGAAAATGATAGACATTAAATTTTTTATGTGCTACCAACAGAACATGTGTATAAAAGCTTATGTCTACACATCAATTTTAATATTTGCTCATAGTGTGAATGTATATGTAGCATATATAGCCCTTAGTCAAATAATAGCTCCTTATTTCAAATAATTTGCTGTTAAAGTTGGGTTTTGTTGAGGAAGAAAGTGATGGGGGATTGACTGTTGTTAGAATTTTCAGAGGCATTGGAAAGCATTAAGGCACAGTAATGAAGTTTGATGCATACCATCAGAAATAAGATCCTACAAACAGCTAGTCTACTTCACTCCATTTGTTCTGATAAAAATGCTAAGATAAATAGAAAAGCCACTTCAAATGCATCACTGCCTTGAATTAAAACTGTGTCAGGAAAGCAGGTCACACCAAATATTTTCATTATGAAAGTTGAGAATACATTGGGTGGCTGTTTCTAACAGTTATGTTAAACAGAATGCTAGCTGGTCCCCAGAATGCCTGTTCTTCTCTTCCAAAGAAAACACAGCATAGTACAGAGCAATCTTATGGGGTCATCCAAAAGAGCAACAATCTCAACCTATTCATTAAAATGTGTTGAGTTCCCTGTCAACGCAGAGAACATATTAAGGGGTCATGGAAAACTGCTTTGAACAGACCACACAAACAGTGACAGAAGTCACTGTGTACTTCCTGTGAGCTACACATGGTACTAAGTACTTAACATGCTTTTAGCTCTTCCTACTTACTGTAGTTGTAGGGCAAGCAGCATCCAATGAAGAACATGAGGCTCAGTTATGAAACAGCCATACAGCTAGTTATAGCTGGAATGGGAGGTGGAATCAGTATAACCCAACCCTCAACTTAATGGCCCTTAAGCATTTCTGTACACTTAGTATAAGAAGAGAGAAGTTTCGTGTTTCCACTGTAAAAGTGAGAGTAAGTTCATAAAACAAGGTAACACAGTCACATGCAACATAATTTTGGTCAAGGAGGAACTAGACAAAGAATGGTGTTCCGAAAGATTAACTTGCATCTTTGTATAGGTCTATAAAATCAATTTACAATTCTTCCCGTATAAGAAAGTGACCATTTGTCATGAATTTACTATACAAGTAACTAGATTAATGATAATTCTTTCGAACTCTGTTTTTTGTTTATAAATTACTTCTCTTAACTAAAATCCTTTTCTTAATAATATTTACAAAAGCTTCATTTAGCACAAACTAGAGGAAGTGAAAAGATGTAACGTCAAACAACAGAATGATTTAATTCTGTAGTGAGGTTTAAAGTCATATGTCTGTCTACCTGAATTGATTACATGACCTTATCACATGACCTACAGGATCCTGCATGGTTGTCTCTCTATGTCCCCTGACTCAGCCTCTAGGCACACTACCGAGCCCCATGCCTGGGAATTATTCTGAGGTCCTGCCTCAAGATCTGTGATGGAATAACTCCTCATGCTTCACGTCTCAGACTAGTCATGTGTCCTAGAAAGGCTTTAATTCTAGAATGAGGTAGGATCATCATACTGCTGTATATCTCACACACTAATATCAGTTATTTTTTCTTCACAAAGCCTGGACAACTATAGAGCACTGTGAAATAATAATCTGTTTATTGCCTATGTCCACTCCTGGTCCACAATCTCCTTTAAGACAGATATTGGGCCTGACCTGTATTAAGGATCCGAAAATGATTTTTGAAACATTAAAATCTGAATTCCACAAGTTTTGGAGTAGAGCTATAACTGTCCTGAGAATTTTCCACTGCGTATGTGGGATGACAGATGCACATCTTCCAAGCAGGGCATCACAGACACTCCAAGCCAGTGCCTCCCTTTCAAGTCTTTACCTGTTAGGGGCTTACTCTTAGTGGAACCCAGGCTCCAGGGACCCCTAATTTAATATATCTTCAGTGCTCCCATGCAACATTTGTATTATTTCTCTCAAAAGCCTCCTCTTTTTCTTTTAGAGCCCTAAAACCTGGTGTCCTAGGGTGAGAGAACAATTGTTTCCAAATATATTATTTATATTTAATAGAAAATTGCAGTAATAAGGATATGCTTCTTGTATGTATCCAGAGTTAGTGACATGTAAATTGAAATGTTTTGTAATGTTCAGTGGACATGGAAGATTCTTTACAGAAGAGCAGAATTTTCTCTATGAAGAGTTGTCAGCTGATTCCCAGCCCCTCTACAGATTTCTAGGGAAAAAGAAATGATGAATTATCTCTAACTACCAAAAGCCCAGATTAGTACTCTAATAATTTCTCTATCTTCTAAATTCAGCTGCTACTGTTCAGCTGATCATACTTCTGGTACCAACTGTAGGCTGCACCCACAGCCAACCAACAAGGTTATAAAAACCCTGCCTCCAATTCCTGCCATCCGTTGGCCTCAAGCATGAAGCAATAGTCTCAAAACACAATTATAAGAACTCTAAAGAGAAAGCAAAAAGAACAAGACTGAAAAGGCTGTAGATAAAAGTTTAAAATTGTCAAGATATAAATTAATTTGAACTTAGGCCTAAATGTTCACTAACCACTTATAACCCAGGGACAACTCAAGATTATCCATTTCATTTTGTTTTCAATTTTAAAAATATTTTATTGTGCTTTTGTACATTTCATACAATAGTTATTAATTAAATTAAGATCCCCACCCCCAACTGGGCCTCATGTATTCCGACACTCGTTAAGTCCCATTTAGTCAAGCATTTTATCACCACTGACCAAAGCTTGTAGGAAGCATTTCTTCATATGACTATTTGGTTAGTGGAAATTTCTTCCCATGATGTGATTTATCTTTTAGTTTGGCTTCATGGCCAGTGAATATTTACTTCCTACACTTAGAGCCTTAGCAATTACATGAGCATCTGACTGGATGACTACAGAAATGAATGAGTTTGACTCCTTAATTGATATATGATGCTGCTTTTTATTCCGGAACAGCCTTCTTTATCTGAATTTCTGCCCCACATTCTGGTTAATTTCCACTTAACTCTGTTTCAAGTGGACCTGCCCTTCTCATTTGGTTCTTATCTCAGGGGGAACCTTCTGATTTTTTAAGGACAAGGAAGTATTCCTAAGAGTCAAGCTCCAAAACACACATAAAATTTTTCATAAAAACTGCAAGTATAACAACAAAAGCCTGATGATGACAATGAGTCTGATAGCTAATTTGAGTTACTCAAGATGAGGTGTATACATTCTAACTGTGCTTTGCAAATAGCAAAGGCTCATCTTTCATAGTCTCTCTAAATGGTATTCAATTCAGAACCTTAGAAGCTTAGACCAAATGCACTTTCCTGCTCACACATTAAAAAAAGAAAAACAAACAGAAGAGACATTTTACTATTTGAAACCTTTCTCCTTCAGAGGAAGAGGATCTGCTTGTGTCATTTTTCCATGCTTCAAGGGTGCCCTTTGATCAGAAGTATGAATAGTTTTAAAAGACTAGAAAACATTAGTCAAACTGAAGTTAGTTGTTTATAGAGTGGAAAGTACTTTTCAGGTTGTAGTTCTCCCCACTCTTCATCAGCCACAGCACTGATAAAGAACACATACTGAATTCTGGAACTGTCCTCATGTTCATGAGACACTGAAAGATGTAAAACTTCATGTACTGGAATTTTTTGTCTCAAAATCAGATGACGTGTTTAATTCCAATAACTGCACTCAGTATAAGACCTTCAGATTAAGTGATGGTAATATTTTGTACAAATCTACCCAGATCAGACCCTATGAATGTTATCATTTTATCCACCTCTGCTTTTTAAATTTTTCTCTTCCCACAGAGAACTGATTTTCTCTATCAATTTTAGCTTTATTGATCATCCTAATGATCATAGAGAATGAAGTGCAAAATCAAAATCACAGCAAACTGACCTACAGTTGGAAGGAACACATAGGAAAGGTTTATTACTTTTTATTACTTTTCCTTTATACTACAATTTCTATTCTTTTCATGATAACAAGAAAGCAAATCACCATTGACTGTCACCATGAATTCTCCCAGCAATATCATATAGATCTCCTGAACTCATACTACGTAGCATATGGAGATCAGAACAAGAACATTAAATTGACTTAGGATGCATTGTATCAGTCCATTTTCTGCTTCTGTAACAGAATTTTTAGACTAAATGTTTTATAAAGAATAGAAGTTTATTTTGGCTCACAGCCCTAGAAACTGGAAACCTAAGACCATCATACCAAGACCCTAGTGGCTTCTGGTAGGGACCTTGTGCTGCCTCAGGTCATGACAGAAAGTAGGACATGTCAAAAAAGCAAAACATGAGTTTGGCTTTGCTTATAACAATTCACACTTCAGATAAATAAGGGCCTGCTTTCTCAAGAAAGATATTACCCTTCTCAATATCATACTCCATTCCTCAAAGCTTGGCTTCTTAACACCACTGCAATAGCAACCAGTTTCAACAGAGATTTGGAAGGGATATATAATTTCCAAAATACAACATTCAAGACATATATATATATATATTCCATATATACACACACATTTAAATTGGAATTATTTAGGTTAAGCATTTTAAATCTTTATATATAAT
>NW_008358866.1:4809598-4817997 GCF_000622305.1 Nannospalax galili | reverse complement strand
GGAAGGTGGAATTACAGAAACACAAAATAAGACAAAATAGACAAAAGAATAAACCGAAATAAAAAAAAAATTTTATCAAAAAAAAAAAAAAAAAAAAAGACCGAAACAAAACAACCAAAACCAAAAAATTCAGTGAACACAAATTTTTTGGTCTTTTTGAGACAAGGTTTCCCTGTAGCCGCAGCTGGCCTGGATTACTTTTTTATGAAAAGCCCAATCTAGAAGTTTGTCTTTTAATTCCTTATTATTAATTTGCCACTAAGTACATGATTTACATCTTCTCTCAAATAACAAAAATGCATTATTGTCATTCTTATCCACTTTTAAGAAATTTATAAATCTACAAGATAGTTGTATTTTTGAATTTCAACATGGAATGTTAAGAAAAAGATAAAATAAGATGTTTCACAGATGTTATCCTGGAACTAATCTATTTTATTTGGGTAAATTCATTCATTCTTACTCAGTATTCTCTTGCTCAGTTGTTTCAAAGAGCAAGATTGTTTCAATTAGCTGAAGTCAATGAGTTGGTTCTCTCCTTTCATCATGTGTGTTCTGGAGACTGAATCAAGTCATCAAGCTTGGCAGCAAGTGCCTTTATCACCTGAGTCATCTTACCATCCCCATTTTAATATTTTTAATAAGAAAAGCTTAAATTTTTTGTTAAGATAGTGCTTGCTTTGGATGGGTGTAGTACCTGCCCTAAGACACATCAGAGACCTCCAGTTTCATGTGACATTGTGTCTGTGCATATGAAGCATTAAGATAAAATCTGTATGTTTATAATGTGGCAAATTATATATTACTTTTTCTTCAAATTAAAATCAAAATCTCCCACTTAGATACCATTATAGAACTTTTTGGAATTATCTAGAATGTATTTTTTTTCAATTAATACCATCACTTTTATTTAAAACTAATGATTTTTCCCCCTAGGAATTTTCTAATGATTGAATCAAAGACAAAAATAAAAGGATGTAAGGTACGTAGGCCTCTTAAATGATCTGATGTTCATGTTCTTCAGTTTATATTCAAATATAGAAACTGGATAGGATAAAAGAGGAATATCTGGAAAAAGTAGACAGTATTTAAAATGTGAACATAACTTCTCTAAATCTTTCATGATGTCCTTCTTTTTCTTACCTTATCAGAAATATCAGAAGTACTAGTATCCCTCAACCTTTTATTACATTAAAACTTTGAGTTACAAAATTTGCAATTCATATTAGAAAATAATATACTATATACATGAAATGTGTTCTCACAAACATTTCAGACTTTTATATGACTAAACAATACAAACTTCCCAACTATTTCCGAATATTTGAGGACATGTGTCAAAAAATGGAGATTTTCTTACTTGCTCCAATGCTTCAAGAGGGCGCACTGAGGAGAAGTTAATAAAAAATGAAGGAGGCAGAGAGACCTTTCAGTAGACACAAAAGGAGACTGAGTTGATTTATTGATCTTACAAAAGACTCATCTGCCTCAATACGTAGACAAAGCCTTACTATTTGAAATGTTACCCCACTACAAGGATGATTATATTCGCTTCCTATGGTTGCTTTGACAAATACAACAAGCCTACTGGCTTAAACAATGCAAATTTATCAACTTAGAGTCCTCTAAATCAGAAGCCAGTATCAAGATATTAGTAGGGATATGATTTTTCTAGAGGATCTTTTTGGGGATCTGTCCACTTGTCTTCTAGTTTTGTTTTGTTGTATGTTTTGGTATATGGGTGTTATGCCTGTATGAAAATGCACCCATGTCATGCAGTGCCAAAGGAGGCCAGAAGATGGCATCAGGTCCCCTGGAAATGGTGTTACAAACAGCTGTTAGCAGCCATGCAGTTGCTGGGATTGGAACCAGGGTACTCTGTAGGAGCAGCCAGTGCTGTTAACTGCTAAGCCATCTCTCCAGTCCCTTGTCTTCTAGTTTTAAGTGATCACCTGCGTACCTTGGCTTATGGTATGTCTGCATGTATGTAAGTGCACCCATGTCATGCAGTGCCCACAGAGGCCAGAAGAGAGCATCATATCCCCTGTAACTGGAGGAACTTCAAAGCCAGCAGATGATATTTTCAAGACTCTCCCTCTAATGAAAACCCTTATAAGACTGTTGCGATTGCACTGGAATCACCTTCATGACCCAGAACAAAACTCTTCCTGACTTATAAAATATTGGACTTATAAATTTATAATATTAGAATTTGGACATCTTTCAGGGACCACTATTCTGCTTATCATAGTAAAATTAAAAATATGAAATATATTATAGTAAAATATATTTTACTATAGTAAAATTAAAAATATAAAATGTAGGGAGACCTTGTCTCAAAAAGACATATATATGTGCATATATATGTGTGTGTGTGTGTGTGTGTGTGTGTGTGTGTGTGTGTATAATGTGAGGCTATTTGGATAAGTGCAGGCTATCTAGTGTTTGGACTCCATAATAAGTCAAAGAAATAAAATATATATTAACAATATAACAAATTATATTTGTGTTAAGAGACCAAGCATACAATTAACCTGATTTCAAACCTAGGACTTCTGAATATATAGTGACCTTGAAAGACCATATATTCTAGGTTAAATGCATTGTCTAGAAGTTCAGTGTTCCCTTGTGATCACATCTTGACTGAGCCTATAAAGAACGAGTTCTAACAAAGCCCAGTTGTGAGGCATATGCCTCTCTGGGAAACTGGAGATTGTTAAAAATTATATAGCTTCCACTTTGTAACTGTTTTGTGTTTTGCTTTCTCAAAGAATATAGTGGCCACTGGTTAAGGAATTATTGTATCTTTTAAGAAAAAAAAAGAAAAAATGAAATAATGCAAATGTCCTATCACTATTTTTAATTTTAAAAGATCTTATTTGTATTTAAGCATGTGTGTCTAAGTGGGCCATGTGTGTGCCCATGGAGGCTAGAAGAGGGCATTAGATAACCTGTAACTGAAGTTACAGGTTGTGAACTTCTGGACATGGCTACTTGGAACTGAATTAAGGTCCTCTTGAAAAATAGCAAGTGTTCTTACTCATGGAGCCATCCCTCCAGCCCCTCATCATTACTTTTCACCCTCACTACTCTCTCTCATACATTCCTAAATCAGAGGGGAATGATCAAGTCCCTGACTTATGGTTCATTTCTTAGAAGTTTTTCAATATGTGACATTGAAAAAAATAACTTAAACTAAGCCATGAATTAATTTCATTCATGTATAGCCAATCTTCAGTCTCTAGTGGCCTTTTGCAAGCACTGTTCTAAAATGGTTACATCGAATAAAGCATTTTGCAATTTGGACTAATAGGGAAGATTAAGCCACACTTGAAATAATTGACAAAATGATCTTGGTAGATATTAAAGTGAGAAACATTATCATGGAAACAGTCTCTTATTCCATGAGAAAATCTTCATGCTAAAATATTTTGACTGGAAAAGTTCTATGGAATAATTTTCTTCCTAGAATTATCACCAATAACTAAAGGGAACATATATATATGCCATTTAAAGTCATGTTGAAAAAAAATCTACCTTTTTTCTGTTGACAGCATTAATTATGAGGAATAAAATTATCCTAATTGAAGATTTCCAAGATTCTTTCATAGTCTCTGCTTCAGGCAAGCGCACACATAACATTCAGGGTTTGAATAAGAGTAACTACTAATATTCAGTGGATACGCAGTGAATTTCAAATTGTCTCTCAAAACACCTTCATTGTGATGAAATAGAAATTCAAAGACTTTTAGAATTGCTATTTATTAGCAATTTTAAAAATATTTATTGAATTTTTGTAAATCTTGATCATATTTAGATCCCCTCCTTTATCTGCACCCTCCATAACCCACCCCGACTAGTTTTCACACATTCTTTTATTAGCAATTTAAAATTAGGAAGTTTAGATCCCCCTTTTTAGATCCCCTGTAATACTACCCCTCTGTCTCTGGTCAAAAGAAATAACCCAATAGTCCTATAAGTAATATACCACAAGAAGAGAATTTAAGATCAAAATGTACATAAGTTAACATTCCTCAGACCTAAGTATATACTTAAGGTTGCCTTAAATTTCAAAAACTTCAAAGTGAACATGCAGCAAAATTAAAAACGAGTCCACTTTTCTGGACCTTATACAAGACATTCACAGCAATTCATTACATCTAAGCAGCTATAAGGTCATATCATAAATATTAAGATCAGTGACTAGGTAGAAATGCAAGTACTCTGAATATCAGAATGTCAGTGGCAGTGCCCTGACTGATGAAGAATCTAGCATTGTGTTGTCCAATATCATGTGTATACTCATGCACCCATCCATCCCTTCATTCATTTAACAAATACAGGTTGATGGAGTATAATAAAGCAGAGGTTATGTTTTGGGAAAGCAACAGCATTCCTTGGGAGTGTAACCACTGACATACTCCAAGAATTTCCCACGCCATGTTGAGAAGGAGAACACTTTTTCAGTGATAATAAAGGTAAGTAAACACAAAGACAGCATGTAAGAAAAGCTGACCCATCACAGGAAATAGCACAAATTCACAGGTGGATTAGTTTCTTATTACACTAAAGAAATTCCACAAAATAAATGCTAAAAAAGAGGTTTGAACTAAAGAAATAGTACACACAATAACATAAAATTAATTGCCGGGCATAGTGGCACATGCCTTTAATACCAGCACTCCAGAAGCAGAGGCAGGTAGAGCCTTGTGAGATTGAGACCAGCCAGTTCTACTCATGAGTTCCTGTTTAGGCTACAGGGAAATCCTGTCTCAAAAAAATAAATAAATGAATAAATAAAATAAAATTCTACAGACACATCATCTCCTAAAACTGAGTGCTGTGGTAGATCTGGAGAATGAATCATGCTCACAGAGGACAATGAAAGCAGAAGTTGAAGATGTTAGTGGGGACTTGGTTATAAGGCTCAAATATCACTCTGGGATTTGAACACTTTCAGCTAAAAGCACAATAATTAGCATAGCCTCCTCAAGTCTCTTTGTTTCAATCATGTTCAGAAAAAGCAACTCAATGGGCACATCAGATGTAGGTAGAGCCTCCATCTGAAACTATACCTTGCCTTTTATACCCAGGGAGAAGTAAAATAAAATTTGCCTAAGGGAATTCACCAATTGCCAAAGCCTAAAATCGGCAACTTTAATTATACTTGCTAGAAATAAAATGAATATTTCCCTTGTATCATTCTCTAAGCTATGTGTTGCAAGTCTCCAGTGGCATCCCTCATATTATCACAGCCTACATGTTATTTAATTATTTATAGCTTGACTTGCTCTGACAATTAAATCTAGGTTTTTTTAAAGTAAATTTAAATAGTAAAACAACAAAGCATAATTATAAAAGAATGAGCACCGGGGTTGGAGAGGTCACTCAGTATTTGAAAGCACTGACAGCTCTTGAAAAGGACTAGAGTTTGGCTCCCAGCATCCACGTGGTGGCTAACCATCTATAATTCCAGTTTCAGGGAATCCAATTCCCCCTTCTGACCTCCATGGGCATTCATTCACAGGGTGTGCAGACATATATGCAAAAAAAAAATACCATATACATAAAATAAAATAAATCTTTAGAAACATGAATGAGCGCCATGAGGAATAAAATAAGAGCCAGACTGGGACTAGGAGAGGAGCAAAGGTAAATCACGTAGCTTTCATGACCACTTTTAATCCTTTTTCCTTAATAATCCTTGTAATCATTTTATTAAGTCACATATATGTCTGTAGGTTTCCTATCAGCCAAGGGAAAAAGAATAAAAATGAAGAGTTTATTATATAGTTTTTTATTTATCTTTTTCTGTGAAAAGATGTGGCTCCAGAAGTATGTTTAGATTTTAGACACCGTATTTGAATTAAATATTACAGTTAATACTATCAGGAGTCCATCTCTGGAAAGTTAATTTGTATTTTGAAAACCAAATTCAAAATCCATTCTTTATTTTTAATACTAAATATATTCTTGTGCATTTTGTCTTCAATAAGCTAAGACTATATTTATTAGTTCTAACTCAGAATGTTGTATAAATTAAGAAGTGATTCATCTCTTCCAAATTTCAAGTTCAGTAAGCTATTCCAATTCATGAGAGTATACCTTGGGGTTTGTTATATTCTTTTTGTTATCCACAACTGTACTTTTCTATGAAAACATATCAAATAGTTCATTTCTCCCTATGGACCTATTCACTAAATAAACAAGCTTTGTAAAGTCTATGTTTATGAGCTGCCTGAATTTTCTACAAACTATATTTGGTATGAATTTGTTGTTAAATTGTTATGAACAAAAGGCATTTTCAAAGGAAAATTTCTAATTTTTATCCAGATTATATTCCTCAAAATACATACATAGCAACTAATGAGATGCTAAGATAATGTGTACTTTAAACCAGCCAACTTCTCATTTAAATGTACTTGATAGGGTCACTGAACACACAGAACTAACTCTTCTTGTTCCCTGGTCTTGGTATAGACTTAAACTTACTGCATTTCAATCTGTCTTACTTTCCACATGAAAAATGTATATTATTGCATATGCATTATTCAACAAATATTGCAGCTAAAACTCATACTACCTTTAAAAACTGGAAATGGTTACGTTCTATATCAAATAACACGTTTGCCTGACACACGATGCCAACATGTTTTATATTTCCAAATTATAGAGCAGAAACACAAAAGTTTAACTTAATTTGGTGTCTAAAAGAAATAAGTCAAGATATAAAGGCCATGTAACATAATAAAAGTCACAAATTAAAGCATTTGAATATTTTCTTTATTTTTACAGAAATTTTGTAAAGTTAAATACACACAAATTCACTTAAATCTTGGAAAGGTGACACTCTTGTTAATGTAAGTTGTTAACTAAGAACTTTTTATATCATTTGGGGAAGAGAGGAAAGAGTTGAAAGACAATGAGAAGAAAGGAGTTTACTTAATACGATATTTGATATTAAAAGGAAAACGTGCACTAGATTATAACTGAGTCTTTATTGAAAAATGCCTGGAAGTTTCAATAAGAAAGTCAGAGGTATGTAGTAATGAATTCAAAGAAAGTGGGCAGTTGACTTCCTTATAGGTGGGCATGTCTTCATAAATTATATTTGCTATGTGAACAAAAGCATCTGTTTGAGAGTTTTAGAAAAGGTTGTATGTGTACTTACTCATTATGCATAATAAAATATACACAACTGAATATTACAGAAATTAGGAAAAGAACAGGGTTATAACTGTGCTCACTTCATTTAAGAAATTCCCTTTTTTAATGTCAGGGTAACTTACTCTTTCTAAAACTACTCTCATTTGTCTATATACATTTTTAACTTTACAGAAGAAATGTGTAGGATTTGGGTCCATTTAAAATGTTTACTTATATACCACCTGTATCTATGAGGGGATTTAGTCAAATATACAACTTAGACTAAGTTCGCTAAACACTAAAAAAAGTCCAAAGACCCTGATATATTCTTTAATTGATGGTCTGAAATTTTTCCTCCACGTGCAACACTTTAAGGAAACACAGCAGGCATTTCAGATGTTCTTGGATTTCTAACTACGCTGTGCTCTGGAATCAGGACTTCTCACAAAAACTAACCTTGTCTAGTCTTCAGAAGAGTGATAATAAACTAAATATGTATCACCATTGAAATAATATAGCTGTTATAATTAACATTAATTGATAAGTATCTTGAATGATAGTTTTACTGTTAACCACATATGAATTAGTAAACACATTCAAATTAATCCAAAGATGAGATGACATTTCAAACTACATGAAATAA
Source organism: Nannospalax galili (assembly GCF_000622305.1). Classification (NCBI taxonomy): domain Eukaryota; kingdom Metazoa; phylum Chordata; class Mammalia; order Rodentia; family Spalacidae; genus Nannospalax; species Nannospalax galili. Next base: position 4,810,208 of record NW_008358866.1, on the reverse strand, counting down.
ACAAGAATCAATTCAAGTATAAGTTTAGGTTACACAGAGGAGGTTATTTATTGAATTCAAAGAGGGTGATAGAACTTAAGAGGTTTCTTAATAAATTCTTCAATTAGTTTGACAAAATTTAACCATTATGTATTTGATTGTTAAAAGAAAACTATAATATGTATGTAACTGCTCTTGAACAGAGCTAGCAATGTGTATCTAGCTACCTATAGGGTGCATCTGCTACTGTTAAACACATTATCCAGTCATATTATTTTAAAAGTTAGAGGATAAATATCCTAAAGTATAGTAAAATGTATTCATTTTTAATAAATGTTTACATTAAGTATTATTTCCCTTAATTTATCTTTGTATTTAAAATAACAAGGTATCTCAAGTCAACTACTCACATTCTCATTAGAATGGAAACACAGTGTGGTATTTTTCATATACAACAGAAATGCAATTACAGGATATTTCAATGTGTTCATTTGAAGATAGAGGCAAAATTTCACTCTAAAATTTTCAGTTTATTGATCTGAGTATTGTTTGGGGTAAAATTCTTTACTTATTACTTAAGTATCCCATTGCATGTTTATCATAAGAAATTCATATAATGATTCAGTGTTTT
>NW_008358866.1:4798035-4809196 GCF_000622305.1 Nannospalax galili | reverse complement strand
TCAGTGTTTTTAAATTAAATTCTTTGAAATTATATATATATATATATATATACATTCTCTTTTGTACTTTGAGTTTAGTATATCATGGTCCTATTTCTAGACATGACTTGAGGGTAAGGAATTTATGTCATTGTTTTCAATATGTGGCAATTTATATCTACCAGACAATAAAATTTCAAATCTACATTACCCAAATATAGTTAGAGCAAAACTACAAAAGAAATAAAATTGTGTTTTATTGAATATCAAGGTTGTGTTAAGCTTTTAAATAGCTCTGCTAATGACAAAAATGTGGAATGAAATAAAGAAAGATGAATTCAAGGAGTAAGGGCCAACGTTGAAATACTGGAAGACACAGTGAAAGTTATCAACTAGTGCTGTCCCAATATATAATTCTAGATAAATGAAATCTCAGAGAGTGGAAATAATTAAAGTCTTTGAGGTAGAAGTCAATTTTAGATAACTATAGACACTAAATTTTAAATGCATTATCATAGAGGTTATATTTTTTAAAAAAACAGATGACTATTCTTAATGACTATAGGACCAAAAATTAGTTTCATATTTATATATATGGGACAACAATAAATTAATATCAACCTGAGAGCAACTAAAGCACTATTGTTGAATATAAAAATATGTACATAGCCATAATATTTTTAGTGTCATGCTTCACAACTTGCTAATAAAGAAAGCACGCACACACCCCTTAAGACTATGGAGCTATTCAAATGCATAATGATCTCGAGTCCAGGAAGTAATGACCAATTATATCTTAGGGAGTAAAACATCATGCCATGGGAAGAAAATTTTAACTGTTGGAAACATATAAACAACTTGACAGTGACAATGAAGGATGAAAATCAGTTTCCACACAACCCAACTCATGCGAAAAACTAGTCCAATGTTGAAAATGACATATAAATTCCATAGTAAAATGAAAAAACTCCAACCAAATTTGGTTTAGGAAGTATATAGAAAAGCTGTTTTAGATGTTTCTCCATAGCTCATACATCATTTTAGTATACTGGGATATTAGAGAGAAACTGTGAGAGTCAAACTCTACAGACTTGAAAGCAAAGTAAGTAAATTAACTCATTAACAGAACCAAACCAGTAAAATACAAAGCTGGTAGCCCACAGCTGAGGAGCCAACCAGCACAGCCATATGGATGGTAGGGCTGCTTCCTGCCATCCACATTGATGCACTCAGTTTCTATAGAGTCAGTCAGGAGGGGACATGAGCAAACAAGGAGAGACATGGGGCACTTCTTGATCAACTGATAGAAATTTCCTCAGTAAACACTACAGATTTTGGGTTAACACAATATTCATATTCTGATCACCTTAAATAGAACTAAATAGTGCAGAAATTATGAGATATGTTTCATTTTACTCCCCAGTATATTCTACAACACCCTGTCTGATTCAGATTTTTTTATTTACAAGGAAGGTTATGAAGACAGGTATTTTCTTACAGGTATTCTTTCCTATGATTTGATAGAGAGATGGAGAGACGATCAAATCATAGGAAAGAATACCTGTGAGAAAATTGGAGCATCCCAGGTTTACAAGAAAAACTGAGTTAAAGAAGTATTTGGAGGATTTAAGTTTGCCACAAGGAGGATTCTCCTGACATAGTGAGTTGTTGAACGTTGTAATGGTTTGCTGAGGCTGTAGGAACTCCAGTCCTGAGAATCTTTATAAACAGGAAAGATTCAGACCTGCTGCTCTGGGTTACCTATGGGCTATATTTTTTATTCAATTGGAACTCTCCAAGTCCCTTTCTAGCCTCTTGAGTTTAATTGTAACTGCTATATATATTTTTAAAGTATAAAATATATACAGTGTTTTCTATATAACATTTCTGGTTCAATACCATTTAGCTGGAGGTATTACAACACACATTTTTTCAGTACATAAAAATGCAAGGGAATAGTGTCATAGGGATCTTAGTGATAAATCTGAATATGTGTACTTTCTGTTTTAGATTACTCACATAAATCACATGTTGTTTAATCGAAGATATTTGTAATGTATTGCACTTTAACAATTCATACCAATGAAGCATTAAACTGTGATGGAAAGTGAGAAATATAAAAAACTCAAATTAAGCCCTTCTGTATGCCATACAAACTGAAAATACTGCCTTTAAACAAAAATGGAAAAGTTGTTCATTAAGTTTGAGTTCTTGGTCACTTAGTAGTAGTCTAAAAACTAATTATATACACTCTGTGTATAATATTATATATGGAAAACACACATACATACATACATTTTCCTAAACACATTTGAAAGTGAAAAATAATTTATAGTACCAAAGAATGAACTAATAAATATATTTAAGTCTTTGATTCTGGACAACTGTATTTTATCAAAAGTATTTAGATACATCAGATAGTAACTAGATGGAATAAAACGCACTTAAATTGTACATTAAAGTTATCAGTATGTAATAAAATAAACAACCTAATTGGACTTCCACAAAGGAATTCATTTCCTTTCCTAAAGAATCTACTTAAGCCTTGGATTTAACAACATTTTAAAAGCCAACACCTTTTCCTTTTGCCAATATGTGAGTTTATTGTCTTATAAAATAAGAGCATCATTATCAAACTAATCTGAGCCGATGACTCCACAAAAGCACAATATAAAGTGCCAGTCAAACTTTCTACACTACCCAAATCAGCAGATTCCTAAGCAGACTGGGCCCCGGGGTGCTACCTTCACAGCCTTGCAGTTAACTGCCTTCAGTAAATATTTGCATGCACAGCACTCTAGACCTAAATGACTGAGCTGACAATAAACATGCAAACACACATCCCTCTCTGTGTAATTGTCAGTAAATTGTGTTCACAGACACAAGATAACTAAGAATAAGGCTTTTGCTGTCGAAGTCTCCTGACTGTATCAGTCAGGACAGTATTTCTCAGTATCTTTATGTTTGTGTTGGTTTTGAAAGTATGTAAGTGTATGCGCGCGTGTGCACACATTACCGGAGACGGAGATCCATTCTTGCAGAGGGGCCCTCTGAAGACTCCTTTAATGCCCCGGTAATGCCCATTGCTGAGATGTCTGGAACTGATGACCAGGTAACAAGCCATGTGCGTCCGGGCAGAAGGTGCAGTCCCAACTCCTCACCAGGCGACCAGCCTGAAAATGCGAACTGATTTCTCAGCAGCCACAATCACTGCCACCTCTGAAGAAAAAGCAGCCGGCAGCAAGCGGAGACGCAGCTCCCAGCCCCCTGCTCCTCGCCCACCGCGGGTCTCTGGATGTCCACAGCGGTCGCTCCGACTGAGGCGGCAGGGGCAGCCACAGAACACTTAGGGGACCTGTCGAGCCAGTCCACATGCTGCTCTGCCGAGGTGGCGCTCAACCGCGGGCTGGAGATGTGTTTTAAAGGACAACTTCCTGGGTCCACCAGGGAATTGGGGCCCCCCGCCCCTTTCCTCCCGCCCCTTGCCGCCTCTAGAGGTGCCGGCGGAGTGGGGTGGAGCTGCTCAGGAGCGGGTCCCCATCCTCGGCTGGGCGTCCCCAGGCTGAGCTGAGGGCTGCGGCGGGGATCCAGCGGCTGCAGCCAGTGCGCGGAGTGCGGCACTGGTCCTCGGCTCGCGGAGCACGGTCCCTGCTGCAGTGGCCGGGAGAGGGCGAGCGCTGGGAATTAGGGATGCGGCGACTAGTGCGCGGGAACAGTAAGCGCCCGGCTAGGAGCTAAGGGCTCTGGAGGACCCGGGTACCCGAGGCGGAGAGACCGAAGGTGACAGCTGCCGCGGCCGCCACAGGGCTGCGCGACCCGCCGCTCCGCCTCCCGGAATAGGCAGCACCAGCCCCGAGGTCCTTCTGCCCCGTTTCTGAGCCAACTTTCAACAGGATTTGCGGGCGGCAGTGGGGATGACTGGAGAGGACCAAGGTGGAGAAGAAGGGCAGGAAAAGACTGATTCCTTTAGTCGAGTCTGGCTGCCTGCTCACCTTCAGAGCTTCTTCTAATCGCAGAATGAACAACTCCCCAGTAGACTGTAAGGGTGAGCGGGTCAGCCCCTCAAGGAGCTGACAGATGATGAGCTATGGTGGACAATGCATAGCGGAGGAAGGAACTTTAAGTGGAAAACTTATAGAAGGTGTAGACTCCAATACACAGTTTTATGTGCATATGTATGTATGCACACATCTAGTAACAAAGGTTCACTTATGTTTTGATTGGTAGAAGACCGTTGTATTTTCCCAATAGTCCCTAATAATCACTCTCTTCTGAAGATCTGTCCGGTTGGCTGTAAATTGAACCACCAGGGAGCGAAACGTACTGAAATAAAAGACCTGCGCAAAAATGTGCACTACAAAAGCGAGAAGTATCCTTCCAGAACAGGGGAAGAGGCAAAAGCCCTCTCCTGCGCCCCAGGCTGGCCCAGTGGAAGTCTGCAATCCCATCCTGGCCCACCTCAGTGCTCTGCACAGGGCATCAAAGCAGGCTAGCCTCCTTCCAATTTTGCTCTAGCCCTGGATCCATTTTAAGGTTACTGCTCATCAAGCCCCTAGCCCTATCTCGAGATTTCTACCCCCCAAAATATGCAGTCACACCCTGGGTATCACTTAGGGCTTTCCACACAGGCCAAAAAAAAAATGAAAGTGATAATTTAAATTTTTCAATTAAGGCTATTTACAAATGGGGGGGGCGTTATTTTAACTTTTGTAACTACCCAATCGAACCATGACTTTTTGTTTACATTATTAAGTGATTTAATATCCTTAATGGTTTCTTGGTTAACTCTTAGATGTATTTTTCAATTTAAATAAAGCCTTAGATAATTTTTTGAAAAGGTTTTGTGAGCTACTGAGTAAACAGTTTTTAAAAAACGGGAAAATTCCATTTCCTTGCAAACCTTTGAACTAAAAATGACTGAAACCGAGACAGTACAATGTAAGCCTTCTAGGAATTGTTCAGTTAGCTTTTAACTACCATGGAAAGAACTTTGGAAAAATATTTACAGAGCAGAGACAAAAGATCCAACATAGACATCCATCTTCCCCATTCTAATGATAGTTAACATCACACAAACAGCATAACACCATAATGTTTATTCAACTTAGAGCTATAAAATGTTTTATGAAGCTTAGAGAAAGTAATTTTACTTATGTAAAGACATTAGATACATTTTATACCAAAACAATGCATCTGAAATACTGAAACTATAAAAACAGGAGAAAGCTTTAACAAAAACCGAGAGATTTTCAAAGGAGATAGTATGACTTAGTTTGCAACTATGGCTTTACTCTTAATAAATGGAAATTGCAAACAGCCCAGAGGACCAAGACATAAGCATCCTAGAATGAAGTAGAAAAGCAAGTGGAATCAGTGTTTGTTTATAATATTCCATGGTTTCAAGTTCTTATTTATTAAAGAAATATACTTTCTGATAATAGTGATTTTTATGAATCAAACATTTTCTAAAAGTACTAGAGAGTTATAAGTAAATGTAAAATTTAAATCCACCATCTTACTATATTATACTTCCTTCAAAGTGCTTGCTATCTCCCCCGGGGATTCTTGTTCATTAGAACATTATCTTATCTTGCTTTTAATAGTAGTATCTCAAAGACTAGAGTTATTTTTGCTAAATTTCTCACAACTTTTTAAAGTTTTGAGGTTTATCCTCTTTGGAAATGAATGGTGAAGATTTGCTGTATTTTAAGTCAGTTATATCTGGGTTTTGTCCCTTGTGCTTTGAATGTTTCTCCACCTATCTTAAAATATTGAGATAAAAGTTGGCACATTTGTTACACTTGGTCAATTTGAAGAATACTTTTAAAAACAGTAAAAGAAAGAAGCACTCTCAGATTGTGATGGATACCTAGCAAAATGGTGTCATATTTAATAGTTTTTACCAGTGCTGCCCTGCATTTCAGACATGGTTCACCAAATCCAAATAACACAAAGATGTTTATTTTTATTCACCACATTGTTCAGTTGTGTTAAATTCTTTACTTACAAAAGAAGGTAGTCTAGTAATTAGAAATTTGGAAGATGAAATGGAAGTAGAATACTTTATGCCTATGCTAAGAGAGGTTTAGTCCTGAATCAAATCCCATTACAATAAGCACAGTAAAAAGCAAATATCATGCACAATTTTATAATACCCACTTAAAATTTTAAGCAATGTTTGATCTGATGAGTTTTCACTCCATGGAAAAGGATATGAACAGCAAGGAACATGGACTTCAGTTTGCAATCAGTTTGATAAGCCCGTTTTTTAGATGATTGGCAGAGCAGGAAACTCTCCCTAACATTATCCTCATCAACATATACCCCATATATCTAAATCCTCTGACCCCACTTTAGCCCAAACTATTATTGTTTCTTTCTTAAACCAGTACAATTTCTGCCTCATTCATTAGTATCCCTAATTCTAATGCCGTTTTCACGTGCAATTTATTCTCTAACACCCAAGAACCAGAGTGACAATTTTACAAACTCTGATGATATCCTAGAACTTCCTGATTAAACCATGTAACTATTCATATTCCCTTCAAAATAGCCCAACTATTCTGTACTGATTGAAAGCAGCAACAAAAATGCCCTGCTGGACCTAGCCCTTGCATGCATTCCCCTGCATTCCTCCCCAGCTCACCCTCACCCTTGTTCCTCCTGGTATTCCTTGAACACAGTCTGCAGCTTTCTACTTCCCACTTACTGTGGCAGCTGCTCATTCTACTAGAAACTCTCCCACCTGCACTTTGCAAGGAAAGCATCTTCTCCTTTGGATCAGAATGAAAGATTATTGACTCTTCCTGGCCACAAGTTAAGGGATCTAATTGGGATGGGGAAAGCTTTTAAAATATTTTAAGTAAATTAATAAATGTTCTTTTTTTCAGAGGAGTTTTAAATGTGCATGAAAACTGAACAGAAATTCCATACTTCCCATATGCCCTCTTAAAACCCTTAAGAGTCTCTCTCAATACTAGCTTTTACATTAGTGCAGTGCATTTGTCACAATTAGTAAGTCAGTGTTGAATGTTACCTAAATTCATGGTTTGCATTAGGATTCATTCTTTGTGCCATGCACTGTACTCCCCAGTATCAGACAGAAGCGTTTCAGCGCTCTAATAGTCTCTTGTGTTCCACCTACTCATTCCCCACTTCATCTCTCTGAATCACATACAGCCATTTATCCTTTAGCTCTAATATTGGCTTTTCAAGAATGTCATACAACTAGAATCATACATTATGCAGCTTCTTCAGAATTTTTTACTATATATTGTGTATTTCAGTTCTCTCTATGCCTTTTAATGGCTTAATATCACATTTATTTTTATTGATGAGTAATACTCCTCTTCATTATGGTTTAAATTGCTCCTTCCCTCAAAACATGGTGAAGTCCCAATCCCCTTGAATGCTACTTTGTTTGGAAATAGGGTCTCCACAGGGGAACAAGTTAGTTGATCATTATGGCATAACTTATATGACCATGTTCTAAGAAGGTAAAAAATTGGATGCAGAGACACAGACACAGGGAGAAAAATCACTACATGGAGACTGCTGTTACTGTGCCATACTGCAGAGAATGCCAAAGATTGCTAGCAAATCGCCAGAAGCTAGGAAAGAGACATCAGCAGATTTTCCCTCTTAGACCTCAGAAAGAACTACCAAGACCTTGATTTCAGACTCCCAGTCTCCAGAATGTTGTGAAATCAATTTCTGTTATTGACACCACTCATTTTGTGACACTCTGTTATGGCATCCCCTTGGAAACTAATTCGCATTGCATGAAAGTACGAAAGTTTGCTTGCTTATTAATATATTGAATGACATCTTGGGTGCTTCCAATGTTTGACACCATGAATAAATCTGATATAAACATTCATGTTTGGACATAAGTTTTCCAAATCTTTTAACTACAAACTAAGAAAAACAATTTTTGGATCTGATGTTGTTTTGTAAGAAGCTTCCAGTCTGTCTTCCAATGTAGCTTTTGACTTTGTGCTCACCCAGAATAATGTTTCTTTGGCTCCATACTTTCACCAATATTTATTATTAATATTTTTATTTTTAACCATCTTAATGCCGTGTGTTGGTATCTCATTGTGTTATGCCATAATTCCCTAGTGACTTCGAATATCACACATCTTTTCATATTCTTATTTGCCATCTATGTTTCTTCTTTGCTGTGGGGTCTGTTGTTACCATTAGGCAATTTTTAAAATTAGGTTGCTTGATCCTTTACTGTTGGTTTTAAGAGGTGTTTGTGTATTTTAGATATTGGTCATTTATCAGACATGTGCTTTGCAAATACTGTTGTCCTCTTCTATGGCCTACATGTCTATTTCTTAGCTGTGTCTATCTTATCATATTTTATTATTATTATTATTATTATTATTATTATTTTATGTGTATGAGTGTATTGCCTGCATGTATGTAAGTACACCCATATCATGCAATAACCATGGCTGTTAGAAGAGGGTGTTGGATTCCCTGGAACAACAGTTAAGGACAGTTGTCAGCCACCATGTGGGTGATGGGAACTGAACCCTGGTCCTCTGAAAGAGCAGACAGCACTCTTAACCACTGAGTCATCTCTCCAGTACATACTGTTATCCACAAACTCTAAATCACCTGGATTTTCTTCCATATCACCTTGGAGTTTTACAATTTTTGCACTTTAAAGCTAAATCTATGCTCTGTTTTGAGTTAATTGTTATGAAAAGTATAAGGTCTATGTTTTTGACACATTTTAGGAGATTCAAATATCCATTTACTCTAACATCTTTAACTAAAATAGCTGTCATTTCTCCATTTAACTGTTTTTATTCTCTGTCAGTATTGACAATAATTATGTGAGATATTTCTGGATTCCTGGTTTGTTCTCTTGATCTGTCTATTCTTCCATCAACATCACACTATCTTATGCAACATAAGAACCTATTCATCACCTTAATGTTTTTTTAATATTTCTTGCACATTTATCTCTTGACTATTAACCAATCTTAAATTAAATTCCATAATCATAATATTTTTTATTTGTATCTATTTCTCTGGTCTTAACTTCTAAAGCAATCCAGCAAGGCCTTGGCAATGAAGATTTCATTGCATTTTAAGAGGGCAAATGAGCAGTAGTTTTATACCTTAAGTCGCTAAGAGTTAAATTATTTAAATTTTAAGTATTTTGTTTATTGTCTTTGCTTTGTCTTGACATCTGTGATATGGCACCTTCTTTACCATAGCTATGCCACGTTAATGTTTAGGCTGACTCTAGTCCCTGAAATTATCAGGCAGTTCCCCCAGGGTATAGGAACACACATCAGCAGGACCCAGTTGTCTTGGGAACAGGTCAGTGTGTTCCAGAGTGCACCTGCTAACTGCAGACTTACGCCTTCTATAGATTATGCTTGGCTTACTTCAGAAAAATAGTAATTGTTGCTTAATAGAATAGAAGTTGTTAAGGGAGCTTTGTGCCTGTAAGCTTGGGGACTTAAACTTTTCACCCCTTATTATGGTTTCTCTGTATACAAGCTTACCTTAGAGACAGCTTAGGGCTGCACTTGGATTTCGACACACTTGTGTAGTCTCCGACAAGCAAAAACCTTCATTCAGCAAAATTTTGTCTGAGAAGACTTTTCTGTGAAGCACCTCACAACAATCTGAATCTTAGAAAACATATGATTAAATTATACGAATTCTATTATTTACATGAATTCTCCTTTCCTTCATCACAATTTCTCAGAGAAGATTCATTCTTGCTGTGTATCTTAGCATATGATTTTTTCTTTCTTTCTCGTGTCAAGATCTTGCACCTTCCATTAAAGAAAGCACTGTATTAAACTTTCTTTATTATTTAAGCTCTCAACCTCTCCCCCAAACCCAATGCCTTCTATATTACCTCTTACAAAACTATTTTAGACACCAGGTATTCAGTTATACTGTGTCTGCTCTGCTACTGATATTTGAATAGTGGGAGATTTCTTAACCACATGACACTGGAGATGGTCATCTCTTGTCACCTAAACTGGCTGACCCTCAAGGCAAGTGGAACTAGCTAACAGAACTCAAGAATTTGATGACAAGCAGTCTTGGAGCATACTCTTAAATTAGGTACCCATCAGACCAGACTATACATAAACCTATAAAATAGATTGACACAGCAAGCAACAGGAAGTATGGTGGACATCCAAGTGAGCTGATATTGCTCAATCTCAGGAAATAAGAACTCAAGCGGTACTCCAGTTTAGGTCTTGAATGTCCTCCAAAAGGCCAGTAATGTGAAAGGGTGATTGCCAGCTTGTGGTACCAATAGGAAGTGAGAAACCGTCAGGTTGTGGGTCTAGGAAAAAGAAGCTAATTTACTGGGGACATGCTCTTGGAATACTGGGACCTCAGCTAGTTCCTCTTCCTCCTGCTTCATGGTTTCCATGAAGTAAATAGATTTCCTCTACCATACATTCCTTCCATGACACATACACAGTAACACCACAGCCTAAAAGCAACAGAGAAAACTCATCACAGACTGAATCCTCTGGAACTGTGAGCCAAAATAAAACTTCTCTCCATAAATTATTTAACTCTGGAATTTTGTGACGTGACAAAAAGTTGGTCAAACAAGTAGGATGGTGTTAGATCTTCCTAGCATTCTAAGAAAAGGCAGATTTCTACATGAAATCTCCCACTATTCAAATATCAGTAGCAGAGCATTTTATAATACTATGGAACTCTGTGTAAAACCCATTATATTATGAGTGAAAATGTGAAAGGCTCTTGGAAAACACACAGACGAGATGGAAATACAGTAATGAACAAACTTCAAAGGCATTCATCAAATTAGAAATTATTGAGAATTCCTGAGTTTTGAATTGTGCATCATTCTGAGTAGCCCAATAAAATCTTGCACCATCCTGCTCAGTCCTCAGATTGTGACATGAACCATCTCAGTCCAGCATCTCCATGCAGTACATACAACTTGCTCATTAGCTAGTAGCCATCTTTGTTCTCAAAGCAGTTTTTAAAATATGCACAACCCTTATTCTACTTAATAATGGCCCCAAAGCACATAGTTGTTTTCAAAATTCAAAGATGGCAGAGAAGCCATAAATTGCTTCATTTAAGTATAAAAGCATAAATTTCTGACATTAAAAACTCATATGCTAACATTGTTAAAATCTACAGAAAGAATAAA
>NW_008358866.1:4795962-4797910 GCF_000622305.1 Nannospalax galili | reverse complement strand
TATATATTTGATACTGTCTGCTAGTTGGTACTCACTGGGGGTTTGTGTAACACATCTCCACAGATAAGGAAAACTATGCTGTATACATAATGAGATTAGTAGAAGAACTCTATAAACTGCTGGCAACATCTAGAGCTGAGGGATCCACCTACCCTGACCCAGAAATTTTATGCCTCAATCATGTGTATGTATTCACCAAAATGCAAGACTGCATCCTTATTGTTATTCATAAGAGCTGTTCTCAGCTTCTGTCCTCTGGGCTTCCACAGAGCAGCCTCACTTGCCAGAGTTGAGCCTCTGGGGCTCTTCCTGACCTCTATGGAGTCACGGATCCCTAGTCCAAGAGAGAAGAGAGCTGGGCCCAGGTTTCTTTATCACCGAGTGTTGGGAACATTGAGCCAGCACAGTCTTGTGATCTCTGTCCCTGAAAACACCTGCATGCCCATGAAGAGACAAACTGGGAATGGAACAGAACACTGTAATTTTGTCTTCAAGGTACTATCTGGAAGCAGTAGGGGCACTCCTGGTGTCCCACCACACCAAGCATCAGACCTTCACCTTAGTGCAATGCTGGCTGAAGGAGCTGTTTGGCCATGAATAAGAAGCCATTGTTATCACATTTGTGGGGAACAAGTGACTTCAGCCAGGCCTAAGAGGTGCTCAATGATAAGGCCTGTATTTAGCTAAAAGTTGTGATCTGCTATTCCTGACTGTCTCAATCTTGGATTTCACCAATGTTAATCTGGCCTGTGAGACTGTCCCCAAAGAGAGCTTTGCAAAGATGCCAAAGCAGAGGCAGAACAGCACTCTGCCCCTGGGCAGGGGTCAAGCTTGTCGGAAGCTTGGCCTTGGGGAGAAGCCCTGTTACTAGCATCTGACCTTGGGTGTGGCCAACCTCACATCCAGCCTTTTGGTGTCCCCTTCTTTACTTCATGACTTTCCCCTATGCTTTGATTTCCTGCTCACAGGCACCCAGCTTCTCCATGCCCCATTGTGCATGTTTCTATATTCTGCCCACACTCCCTCACAGACTATGGCCCTCAAATAACTCTTTAAAAAAGTAATTATTCAAAATTATATATAATAGGAGTGCTTCACGAATTTGTGTGTCATCCTTGCACAAGGGTTATGCTAATCTCTGTATTCCAATTTTCAATACAAATAGAAAAGAAAATCCAGACTTCTTTCTATGAACACTAGTGTTTTACATTCCCTGGTTCTTGTCTAATTCTTCATTTGTTTCTGCATCACAATCCCTTGTGGTCGCTCTGCTCCAGCCACAATATTCTGCCTCCTTTTCCCCAATGGGTCTTTGCATGTTCTAATCATATGCCCCACATTCGAGGCTTGGATTCTTCTCCAAAGCCATTTCTTCAAACAAAGCTTTGTGATCCTTGGTTTGGGATAGATCTCCCACAGTGTTTTGTTGCTGTTGTTGTTGGTGGTGGTGGTGGTTTTTTTTTACTTCCCTCACAGGAAATGCTATGAAAAAAATTCCATGTCTCTGAGATAGAGCATGCACATATGATGCATGTATAGTTGCACTCCCACACATTATATCTACACCCTTTAGCATAAGCTAAATGAAGGCCTAAGAGTTGGCAGCTTGTGCATACTATTCACTAACACATATGCCAGGCCAATCAGAAAATCCTAAACATGACAATTACATGAAAGTTAAAAATGCATTCTGGTGTTACTTCTTCATGAATCACAATAAATACTGTCAGAGTACTTCAAGAAAATCACATATCTAAAGATATGCTTCTGATGAATTACCTGAAAAATGAGTATTACTGTAAATCAATGAGGAATTTTATGAAGCCAAAAATCAATTCAAATTTAAATTGTATAATAAGAATTTGCACAACTGAAAGTTTATTCATCTGAGTATATTACTACTTAATTTTTTATACAGAAATAAAAATTAACACCAGGCATATCATTA
>NW_008358866.1:4795612-4795933 GCF_000622305.1 Nannospalax galili | reverse complement strand
CTTAACATGACAATTACAGAAAAGTTAAGAATGCATTCAGGTGTTATTTCTTCATGAATCACAATAAATACATGTCAGAGTACTTCAGTAAAATCACATGTCTAAAGATATGCTTCTGATGAACTACCTGAAAAATTAATATTACTGTAAATCAATGAGGAATTTTATGAAGCCAAAAATCAATTCAAATTTAAATTGTATAATAAGAATTTGCACAACTGAAAGTTTATTCATCTGAGTGTACTACAACTTAATTTTCTATACAGAAATAAAAATTAATTAAGTAAATTAATTTATTAATTAATAAAAATCCTTAACATG
>NW_008358866.1:4794555-4795553 GCF_000622305.1 Nannospalax galili | reverse complement strand
ACATGTCAGAGTACTTCAGTAAAATCACATGTCTAAAGATATGCTTCTGATGAACTACCTGAAAAATTAATATTACTGTAAATCAATGAGGAATTTTATGAAGCCAAAAATCAATTCAAATTTAAATTTACAATAAGAATTTGCACAACTGAAAGTTTATTCATTTGAGTATATTACTACTTAATTTTTTATACAGAAATAAAAATTAACACCAGGCATATCATGAACCTTCATTTAAGTTTTAGAGTTAATCAGATTAACAGAAAATAGGCTTTATCATTAAGAATAAAAGTCTCTTTTGGCATTTAAGAACAAAACACCCAGACAAGAGCACAAATAGTTGAAGTAATAGGAAATATATTTAGTTTACTAAATACATTTTCTCATTCATGTTGATTTGTCCTACTGCAGGAGAAGTCATGCCTACTCAGAGACAGGGATCAACTGGTAGGCTATTCATTAAAAATTTACACAGGTTGCCCTGGGCAGTTTCTCCTTTAATCTCAGCCCTCAGAAGGCAGAGGCAGGCAGATCTCTGTGAGATGGAGTCCAGCCTGGTCCACATAGTGACTTCCAGGCGGTCTGGCACTAGGGAGACTCTGTCAAAAGCAAACAAACAAATGAAAGAGTTTACAAGGTACACACAAGCACTATTAAATTGACTTGGTGCATTTAACATGTATATTTATAAATTTGTGTATGTATATGTAATAATAATAGTCAAAGAGGAGGACAAAAGACTGAATGGATGAACACTGGAGGAGTTGGTGGGGGTCTGGGAGAGGTGGAAATAAAGCAAAGACAATACTCATTTATGAAATTCTCAAAAATAATAAAGTGTACAAAGACTTGGAAGGCCACATTGGCTGACCACTCTTATAATCTTATGAATATTTTTTGTGAAATAATCTTTACAATGAGTATATATGGAGAATAAAATGCTATGAAATTACAATATGTACTTCTATAAACATGTGGTGAATGATGAAAACTCTGCA
>NW_008358866.1:4776441-4794420 GCF_000622305.1 Nannospalax galili | reverse complement strand
ATTTTATTCATCCATAAAATACACACACACACACACACACACACACACACACACACACACACACACACACACATATATTTGGTCTTTTTGAGACAGGGTCTCCCTGTAGCCGCAGCTGTCCTGGAACTCACTATGTAGACCAGGCTGGCCTTGAACTCACAGAGATCCGCCTGCCTCTGCCTCCAGAGTGCTGGGATTAAAGGCGTGCACCACCATGCCCAACTAAAATGTAAATAATAAACCATTACATGGGGTTGGACAGATGGCTCAGTGGCTAAGAGGACGCGTTGTTCTTGCAGAAGACCCAGGCTCAAATACCAGCACCCACATGGTGACTAGCAACTGTCCATAACTCCAGATCCAGGATATCTCATACCCTCTTCTGACCTTTGTTGGCATTGTACATGAGTGGATTTGCATTCATTCAGCTAATACACTCATACACAAAATAAAAATAAATAAATTAATTTTTTAAAAGTTAAATAATTTTAAATGTCTTTGTTAAAAATAAGATTTTAAATATATTTTTATTAAATCTTAGACTGTCATACTAGGAATTTTATCATATTTCCTATATAATCAATATTCAGTTATCTTACTGAAATTATTGATGCATACTATATTCTTAGATACAAATACGTATTTTGATAACTTTCAGTCTTTAAAATGTTATACTCCAGATTTGAATTATATGTTGTTTTTCTTTTTTAATTTTTATTGAGCTTTTATACATTTCATACAATAGTTCTTAATTGAATTTAGACACTCCCTCCCATTACCCCTACCCACCAAACCTCATGGATTCTGTCATACATGTTAAGTCCTATCCAGTCAAGTATCTGTACCCAGAAGTCCTTCAGTGCAAATTCATCCACTGGAGTCAAGTCAAGAAATCATAAGGAAGGTCTACTCTCCTTCACCCAGTAGTCATCAGTCTCACACAGTCTCCAGGCTAGGGTCAGCCCACTGCCTATTTCCCTCCCTCCACTCTATGCCCTTGTCTGATTGAGTTGGCGTGGGTCCTGTGCTCTATGCCACCATTATTGCAAGTTCACATGTGCAAGCTTCCAGTGACCTGAAAGTCTCTGCTTCCCTATTTTCATGAACCAACCCTGGATCTCACAATCGTTCTGCCCCCTCTTCTGCAATGGTACCTGAGTTCTATGTGAGTGAGGTTTAATATAGGAGTCCTATCCAGGGACACACACTCTGCAGTCTCTTATTCTTTAAAACACGGTCAGTTGTGGCCTTCTGTGTGTATCACACTCTGTTGTATAAGGAAGCTTCACTGGTAAGAGTTGAGGGATGCACTAGTTTTCTCTCTGTCACCTTTCTGCTATGTTCCATGAGCTTTGGACATAAAGGTACCACTGTAGATATTTTATGCAAGACTGGGCATCCCTCAGACATATAGTCTCTGTGTCACAATATTGGTCATCATGGGACACAAGGAAACTGAGCATAGGCTTCCTATGCTTGTTTTGGTCCATATAAGGAACAATTGTAACATCAGTTCCTACTCTCACATATGGTAGATTCACATGAAGGTATGGAAATTTGGTCACCAGCTCCCCAAGGAAAGGCCTGAGTCTGTAGCACAGATGGAGCAGGTGATAAATGTGAATCTTCCACATTGTCTATGATGCTGTTTCACAAAAGCATTCAACATGGGGAAAATGTTAAAAATATATTCATCAAGCATGTTTTCTGAAAAAATATCCAGAAATATATTTTTATAATCTTTTTTACCTTCATTGCAAACTGTCATTTTAATTTTCAGATTGCGTCTTTCCCCTCATATTTAACTTCTTATTGATCTATTTCATTTTATACTAATATTTAGCTGAGCAGAGCCTTAAGGCTTAGTAGTTAAAAAAAGTTTTTCAGTCGCTTAATATGTAACTTGATTTATATCTCCAAATGGAGCCATTTTTTTTCTGTGTTTGTCTCTACTTAGTACCTGATTCTAACTCAATTTACAGCTATTAGAAACTAACCAGCCTCTTTTCAGGCTTTGCTCAGAGAGGTAGAGGAACTGTGTTCCAGTAAATTACTGCATGAGTTATCAAAGTTGTCTCAGCTGCAGGGGCCCATTTACTAATCAAAGTCTTACCTGCCAATCAGTTTTTGTCTACTATGGTCACCTCGTATTTTACAAACATATTTTGCTTGCTCAGTCATAGGAAGGTGCATCAACAGGATGAAAGGGGAAAATATGTAAAGAAACATGAACTTCCAGATTTAACATCCCATTTCTACTCAGGGACAAACCAGAGGAAGTGAGAGGAAACAGAGAAGAAAAGGAGAGACAGAGAAAAGATATTTTCTAGCTGTATTGTTAAATTCCCTAAAACAGCAATAGCTCCTGAAATGAACTTGACGGTGTTAAAAAGCAATAGGAGTGAATAAAGGCTCTCGGGACAAAGGAGACAATATTTTGAATACTGTCTTCCAGGAGATCAAATTGCGGACAAGGATGATGATACAATCAAAGACTAGTAAGCAAATTAGGATATTCTTCAAACTCTAATTCAATAACTGGTTCTGTAAAAAGATCAGTTAAATCAGACAGATTTAAGTTATAGTTTATATAAGAGAAACAGGACAAATGATAAGACATCAAACTAAGTTTGTGGATTAATTTAAGTGTTTTCCAAGATATGCCTTGATAAATTAGCCAGGCATGGTGGGGCACACCTTTAATCCCAGCACTCGGGAGGCAGAGGCAGGTAGTTCAAGGCCAGACTGGTCTACATAGTGTGTTCCAGGATAGCTGGGGCTACAGGGAGACCCTGTCTCAAAAAGACCAAAAAATAAAAAAGTAAAAATAAAAATAAATACAATAAAAGAAAGGAAGTGGGGCTGGAGAGATGGCTCAGCAGTTAAGAGCACTGACTGCTCTTGCAGAGGACCCAGGTTCAATTCTTAGCACCCACATGGCAACTAATAACTGTCCACAACTCCATTTCTGGAAGATTTGATGCCCTCTTCTGACCTCTGTGGATGTTGCACAACATGGATACACTTACATACATGCAGGCAATACACTCATATACAAAAAACAAAAATAATAAAATCTTTTCTAAAAAAGAAAGGAAGAAAGAAAGAGATAGAGAAAGCAAGAGAGGTGGAGGTAAGGAGAGTGAAAGGCAAAGAGAACAAGGAGGAATAGGAAAGGAGGAGACGAAGGAAGAGAAGGAGTGGAGGGGAGAAGGGAAGGAAAGGGAAAGGGAGGAAGGGAGAAGGGAAAAGAGAAGAGATGAGAGAGGGAAATGCTCACTTCAGTGTCTTAGAGCAAATAAACCACACCATAAAGGATACTTACTATTGATACTTACTGATGTCCTGAGTTATCAACAGAAAGATACTACCTCTTACAATATTTCAGATTCACAACTAATTAAATAAATAACAGACTCCAGTTGGAGAACATCCAATGCCTTTCCACACCCCTACATCTCCTCAAAGGTGAGTCTTAGAATCACAGACTTCAGATAACGAAATCATAAAGACAAAACAAAACAAAACAAAACCTGGAGTCTGGTCTCTTTACACAGCATTTTTTTTTTCATCTTATTTCTCTGGAAAGTTTTGGTGCCAGTTGGAAGAACTGTGAAGAGAAAAGAGAGCTGTGCTGTCATTGCTTGCCAAGAAATATGGTCACCACACTGTCTCTTGGCTCACATAATCTTAGAGTCTAGTAGGAAGGCAGTGTACTTCACTGTGGCAGAACCCTCTTCTGCTTTTTTTCTGTAGAAATTTGCAGTGTCATATAAAAAGGCAAGTACCATTAAAGTGCCTTTTCTGTGTGCCACACATGATAAGAAAAAATTGATTATATTCTTCAAATGTAAAATCAGAGTATATGTGAACTATTATGAAATATGTTCTCATCATGTTGATGATGATAAAAGCATGGTTCTTTTTTAGAAATTTTTTTGGGTTTTTAACACTTTTCGTTGTTTCAGATTTTCATACATGGATATAATGTGTTTTGACCAAGTTCACCCCAATTCCTTACTTGCTAATCCTTCCTCTATCACCCCCATCACTTTTCCCCTCCATGCTTCATGTACTTTTTTTTAATACAGAGTCCACTTTGAGCTGCCTTTATATACATTGTTCATCTACTAGAGCACAGGTAAATTGCAGGAGCATCATCGCTGAAGAAAACTGGCTCTCCCTGTGATGGCAGCCACCAACTGTCAACATCTACTCAGAGAGGGCTGGGACTTCATGAGCCACTCTCTCATCCATGAGGGGATTTTTGCTGGCTTGATCTTGTTCAGGTATAGTGCATGCAGTCATAGCTGCTGTGAATTCATGAGTGGAGCAGCTCTGTCATGTCCAGAAGACACTACTTTCACAACAGTCCTCGAAGATCTGTCTTACTGTCTTTCCACCCCTCCGCCACGATGTTCCCTGAACCTTGGGGGAAGAGACGTAGAGATGTTCCATTTAGAGCTGAACACACCATAGTCTCTTATTCTATGTTCACCAGTTGTGGGTTTCTGAGTTAATCACCATCTAATGCACGAAGATTCTTCTCAGATGAGGGTTGAGAGATAAACTGATCTATGGATATAAAGAAAAGAGCATGGAAATCAGTTTAATACCATGTCCATTTAGCAGAATAATAGTATTAGGTTCTCCCCTAGGGCTTATGACATACCCAGCCCTGTGATTTTGGCCCAGTCAAAAAATGCAAACACAAATGGCTGAAAAATATTTCTAAAAAGTGTTCAACATCCTTAGCCACCAGGGAAGTGTAAAATAAAACTATTTTGAACATAATAAGAATCCCAGTGCCAGGGAAACCTCCCTTTGAGTTGTTGGTCAGGGTAGTGCAAGAGACTCCCAAAATAATGTGTTATTGCCACAGCCCTTGATTGCCTCTCCAAACTTGAAGGTAAGACCATATTGCTGAAGACACTATTAGTTCACAGACAGGATTTGGAACAATTGATCAGGAACTGACCTGGAAGCCTCCATCCCAAAGACCAGCTCTCATAGCACTGACTATACTGTACAAGCTTCCAAAGGAGAAAATCAATCAGTGTTCCTACCCAGCTGTAAAGCTTACAAACCAAAACAATGACAGTCCCAGGAAACTGTCTCTATTGGTGCAACAGTCACACTCAAGGGTAATCAACAGCTATCTAATTGAACTTCAGACCTGCTCAATAGGAAGGAACTCATGCGTGGTACTGTAAACATGGCCAAATACACATAGCTGGAGATGTCAGAGATCCTAGAGAAAAATACTACTTTTTTCATACCCCCTAGACCAAGGCTATTTCTTACTATTCTCTACATGTATATCCTTATATTTACAGGCAAGTATATCCCTAACCACGCAACGAAGAAGCTTCTTTTTGCAAGTTGGAGACTATCACAATGTTCCACACTGGTCAAACTCAGAGAATAAGAGACATAATTTCTTAAGAAAAATTCCCTTTTGGTCTTCCTATTCGCAGAAGAATATTAAACCAAATATGAGCTCCTTCACAGTGGGGTACCTCGGTTACAATGCCAGTCCCTCACAGTGTGAGTGCCTTTGTAGCCATGCAGATTTCAGGCAAAGAAAGCCTGTCATTATTGCAAGTAAAAATGCTGACTATGCAGCAGCTCCCTTCTCATAATTACAAAACAAAATCCAGTCACTCAACCAAAATAAAGACCCTCTAAATCACTATATGTGTGTCAAGAACAAAAGTTGAAATAAGTGAACATTATAATTTATTTATTCTGCACACAACTTCTATAAATGTACTACTTTTTGCATTCAATATTCATCCTATCTTTGGTATTCTACATATAAATAAATGTCAATCATTCTTATCACATGTACTAAGGTTCATATATTTTACATTATAGGAGAAACATATAAAACATAGCATTAGTCACATAAAATTACTGCAAGTTTCAAAATTGTTCTGGTTTTGTACAGGTGTTCATGTTTTCAAAATAAAGAAAACCAAGAATGTAATCTAGCCAGTCATAACAATACAACCTGAGATTTTGCCATGTTTACGTTCACAATTTCAACTATTTATAGGTGGACTGGTGTAATACATGCATTTTTATCAAGTTGCACTGGTTGTCTCATGATTTTGTGCAGTTTCTAGAAAGAAGTAGAACTACTACCCTTTGTCTGAGAAAACTCATGCCTAGCGTAGACAGCAACCTAAGAAACCCAGGCTAAGACATTATCTTATTACTATTTCCTGAACTTGTTTTATGTCAAAAAATTTCTGTGGCTCATTCTTAATATTGAAATGTTTGTTCTATGAAATATTTTTATGAGGATAAATTTCATCTTCCATCTGGTAAAACTACTATTAATCATGCTTCATGAAAATCAACTGCACAAGCAAATAACCAACTCAGACATTCCTAGTGAAAATGTAAATATTTTTCATAAAATGTTTTCATAAATTAGACTATACTGGTTGTATTTCATAAAATTGAATTAACTTCCAGAAGTAAATGTAGGCCCCATTATTCTAAAACAAAGCTATATTTCATGACTTTTGCAATATAGAACATTTCCTTTGAGCCCTTTAATTTCATAAGATATCCTATCTAATCTTCTACACTTCCACAATAAACACAGACTATAAAACCAATACTATAGGGGGTTGCAGAAATGGCTCAGCAGTTATGAGCATGTACTGCCCCTCCAGAGGACCTGAATTTGGCTCCCAGCACCTACGTGGGGCAGCTTATAATCACCTATAACTCCAGCTCCCAATGCTTCAGGTATCCTTGGTCATAAGCATTCATGCACATATACACACACACACACACACACACATACACACACACACACTTAAACATAATAAAGTAAATATTTTTAAATCCAATATAATAAGTCAAGGGTTGATGTACTTAGATCTGATGATAGAGGGTAAAGCACTTATCTAGCAGGAAAAAGTCCTGCAGTCAATTTCCAGTACTGAAAAATAAATTAATGAATGAATAAAGAAATATTAGCCCATTCTTGTAGTATTATTTTCATTTTATTTTAACAACTTGGCACATATTACTTCTCATTTAAAGATACTTGTCATAATATAAATTATTCCTAGAATATTGAAATATTCTAAATGAAAACACAAAATATTGGCTAATATTTTTTAAAGCTATTATTTGCACAAAAAAATATGTGGGATGGTTTAGTGCCCATTAAACAGCCCCTTAAATGGTTTTCTTCACATTAAACAAAGGTGTTTAAATATAAAAAATAGTAGACATTATCCAAAGCCAGCCTGGTCTACATAGTGAATTCCAGGCCAGCTGGGGCTACAGGGAGACCCTGTCTCAAAAACACCAAAAAAAAAGTAGACATTATCAAATAATTTTAATAGAATAATTGTGAAGCAAGGAACCAAGTCTGCCAAATATTGAGTTGCATTTTAAGCCAGTGATAAATCTAAACATACGCCACAGGCATAAAAATAAGTGAAGTGGTAAATAAAATGTAGTAAAATGTCTACAATTTTTTATTGAGCTTTTTTTTAATTTCATAGAACAGTTCTTAATCAAATTTAGGTCCCTTCCCCCATCCATGCTCTCGCCATCCCCCTACTAGACCTCACATATTCTACCGTACATGCTAATTTCTATGCAGTCACGCATTTGTACCCAAATGTCCTACAGTGCAAATTCGTGTGCTGGAGTCTAGTCAGCCAATCTAGAAATCCAGTAACAATCAGTCTCCAATAGTTCTCAGTCTAGGGCCGGCCTGCCATCCATTTCTTTCCTCATCTCTGGGCTCTTGTTTAATTGAGTTGACAATGGGTCCTGCGCTCAACACCACTACTGCCACATTGCACATGTGCAAGTTTCCAGTGGCCTGAAAATCTCTGCCTCCTTGTGTTCATGAACCAGCCTTGGCTCCTACAATCTTTCTGGCCCCTCTTGCAATGGTCCCTGAGCTGTGGGTGTGTGAGGTTTGTTATAGGAGTCCTATCCAAGGATATACATTCTGTGGTCTCTTATTCTTTAAAATTTGGTCAGTTGTAGTCTTCTATGTACATTAAACTCTGTTGTATAAGGAAGTTTTACTGGTTGTATTAGTTTTCTCTCAACCACTTGTTCTGCTATGTCCCATGAGCCTCAGGTACAGAAAATCGACTGTAGATGTTTCACCTATTTCTGGGCATCTCTCAGACATATATTCTCTGTGTCTGATCAGTTGTGGGATTCTTCTGGAACCTCCATCTTTTGCAAAAGAAGTTTCTTTGATGAGTGGTATACAGCATGCTTGTCTGTAAATGTAAGGATCCATATTTAGCATATGGTAAGAAATTTCATTTAATTAGAGATATGAAAGAGATAGGGTTTTCTCTAGGATCCATATCCTCTTCTGCCATGTGTATTTGGCTGAGTTTACAGTGCCACCCGTTAATTCATTCCCATTGAGAGGGCCTTAAGTCCAATTAGACAGCTGTTGATCACCCCCGCAGATAACACTGCTACTTCTGCACCAATAGAAGTAGTTTGCCATGCCAGTCTTTATGGTTATTAGGCATCAGGGCTGAGTTGGACTATTGATTGTTTTTTTTTCCCTTGGCAGTTTTCATATTACAATCTAGCACTATGACAGCAAAACTTCAGTTAGAAGGCTTCCGGGTTAATTCCTGCTCCATTGCTTCAAGTCCTATATGTCCTGTCTTCAGCAATAGTGTCTTCTTTACTTGTCCTAAGAGATAACCAAGAGGTTTGGTAATAGCCTGTGTTATTTTGGGAATGATCTGGAGCACTCTTACCAACCACTCAAAGGGAAGTCTCTCCTGTCTGGCACTGTGTTCCTTTCCAAGCAGTTCCCAGGTCTACATATTCACTAATGTTCATATACTATATATGCATTTCTCCTGGAGTTTAGAAGGCATCACATTTCCCTCTGGGTTTTCTAGACCCCAAGATTCTCATCTCTACACTTTTCCTTCTCATTTGTCTCCCTTCTCCCTCCCCAGTCCCAGCACCCCCATTATCCCCACCCTCCTCCAATAACACCCAACTTCCACCATCCCCTCTTGCCTGACTTCCCTTCCCCACACAGCATGGCCCCTTGCTCCCTCCTCTCCTCCCTGCTGAACACCCCCACATTTCCCCACCTCCCCCGGTAACATATGTTCCCTACTATCCCCTTCTCGGGATCTTTCTTTTCCTTTACCTCCATGTATCCTTTCCATTTTCCTGCCTCCTGGTGTTGCATAAGAATTTATATACTCACATATAGGGGATAGGTGCTACAATTTGCAAATGAGGGAGAACATGTGAGTTTGCTTTTTCATTCTCTAGTTCCATCCATTTACCTGCAAATTTCATTATTTCATCTTTTCTTACTGCTGAATAGAACCCCATTGTGTAGACGTACCACATTTTCACTACCCATTCATCAGGTGAGAGACATTTAGGTTGTGTCCATTTCTTAGCTAGTGTCAAGAGAGCAGCAATGAACATGGATGTACAGGTATCTCTAGAGAAGGATGAGTCCTTTTGTTACATACTAAGGAGTTCTCCACACTGCTTTCCATAGTGGTTGCGTGAGTTTGCGTTCCCACCAGCAGTGAATGAATGTTCCTCTTTCTCCACATCCTCTCCACCATTTGGAGTTTTTCATTCTCTTGATCTTAGCCAGTCTGACTGGGTAAGATGGAATCTTGAAGTGTTTTTTTCCCTGCATTTCTCTAACTACTATGATGTTAACCACTTTTAAGGTGCTTCTTAGCTGGTTTTTCCATTGTTTGTTTGTTTTGTTTTGTTTTGTTTTGTTTTTTCAGTTGAGAACTCTGTTCAGGTCTATAGCAGATCTCTTTATTGGGTTGTTTATTTTATCTCTTTCTTTTATTTGAGTTCTTTGTATATTTTGGATATTAATCCTCTATTGGATGTGTAGCTGGTAAAGATTTTTTCCCATTCAGTGGGTTTCCTCTTCCCTTCCTTGGTTGTTTCTTTTACTGTACAGAAGCTTTGTAATTTAATGAGGTCCCATATATTGATTGCTGACCATAATGCTTGAGCAACTGGTGTCCAGTTTAGAAAGTCCTTTATTACGCCTATATCTTGGAGGGCTCTTTCTATGTTTTCTTCTAGCAGACTATGAGTTTCAGGTTTTCTATTGAGGTCTTTGACCCATTTGGAGTTGACTTTTGAGCACCGTGAAAGATAAAGGTCCAATTTCATTCTTCTACAGGTGGAGATCCAGTTTTACCAGCACCATTTGTTGAAAATGCTGTCTTTCCTCCATTGTATGTTATTACACCTTTGTCAGATATCAGGTGGCTGAAATTATGTGTTTGTGTTTGGGTTTCGATTGTGTTCCATTGATCTACATGTCTATTTTGTGCCAGTACCATGCTGTTTTTAATGACTATAGCTCTGTAATATAATCTGAGATCTAATATGGTGATCCTCCCATGCCGTTTTGTTTTGCTTTGTTTTGTTTTGTTTTGTTTTTGCCCAAGCTTTTCTGGCTATCCAATGTCTTTTGTGATTCCATGTGTATTTATGGATTTTTTTTCAAGCTCTGTGAAGAATATTATGGGTATTTTGATTGGCATTGCATTGAATCTATAAACTGCTTTTGGTAAGATAGTCAGTTTCACAATATTGATTCTACCAATCCATGGTAAGTCTTTCCATTTCCTGTATCTTCCTCTATCTCTTTCTTTAGAGATTTGAAGATTTCATTGTAGAAATCTTTAATGTCTTTGGTTAGGTTTATTCCTAAATATTTTTTAAAACTATGCTGAATTGGAGGGTTTTCTTGAATGCCTTTTCTGTTTGCTTGTTATTGGTATATGGATTTTTGTAAGTTGATGTTGTAACCTGCCACTTTACTGAAAGTATTAATCATTTCTAACAATTTTCTAGTGGAATCTTCAGGATCTCTTATGTATAATATATCATCAGCAAATGGAGATAATTTGACCTCTGATTTTCTAATTAGTACTTTAATTTCCTCCTCTTATCTTACTACTCTTGCAAGATTTTCAAGAACTATATTGAAAGCGAGTGAAGATAGAGTACAGCCTTGTCTGGTTCTTGATTGTAATGGGAATCCTTCAAGTTTTTCTCCATTCAGAATAATGTTGGCTATGGGTTTGTTGTGTATAGCTTTAATGATGTTGAGGTATGTTCCCTCCAGACCAGTTCCTTCTAGGACTCTTAGCATGAATGCATGTTGGATTTTTGTCAAAGGCCTTTTCTCCATCTATTGAGAAGACCTTGTGGTTTTTGTCCTTCAGTCCATTTGTATGTTTTCTTACATTTATTGACTTACATATATTGAACCATCCCTTCATCTCTGGAATAAAATTGACTTGATTTTGGTGGATGATCTTTTTGATGTGTGTCTGTATGCAGTTTGTATTCTGTTGAGTAACTTTGCATCTATGTTCATTAAGGATCTGGGTCTATAGTTTTCTTTTTATTGTTGTGTCTTTTCCTGGTTTTAGTATTAGAGGGATACTGGCTTCATAGAAAGAGTTTGGAAGTTCTGCCTCTGTTTCTATCTTTTTGAATAATTTAAGCAGTATTGGTTGTAGATCTTTAAATGTCTGGTAGAATTCTGCTACAAATCCATTTGCCTGGGCTTCTTTCAGTTGGGAGGTTTTGTACTACTGTTTCAATTTCTTTATTTGTTATGGGTCTGTTTAAGCTGTTGATCTCTTCTTGCTTTAATTTTGGTGGTATCCATTTTTTTTAGAACTTCATCCATTTCTTTAAAATTTTCAAATTTAGTGGAGTATAGATTTTTAAAGCATTTTCTTACAATGTTCTGGATTCTTTTGGTGTCTTTTGTGATGTTTCCTCTTTTATCTCTGATTTGGATTTGCTTTTTTTTTCTTTTGGTTAACTGAATGAAGGATCATTCAATCTTGTTTAAACTTTCAAAGAGCCAGCTCTTAGATTCATTGATTTTTTTGGTATTGTTTTCTATATTTCTATTTCATTAATTTCTGCTCTGATTTTTGGCATTTCTTCTCATCTACTAGGTCTAGGGCTGGTTTGTTCTTGCCTTCCCAGAGTCTTCAGTTGTACTGTTAAGTCATTTATATGTGCTCTTTCTGATTTTTTAATGTAGGTATTAAGAGCTGTAAACTTCACTCTTAGGACTTAAAACACACTTTTAAGGTGTCCCAGAGGTTTTGTTGTGTTGTATTTCATTTTCATTTCATTCCAGGAATACTTTTATTTTTTTCAGTTTCTTCTTTGACTCATTCATTATACAGGAGTGTGTTGTTTAATCTCCATGAATTTGTGTATTTACTGGAGCTTCTTTTCGCTGTTGATTATACTTTATTGCACTGTGGTCTGATAGAATGCATGGAATTATTTCGATTTTTTGGAGTTGTTGAGGTTTGTTTTGTATCCCAGAATGTGGTCAGTTTTAAAGTAACTTTTATGGGCTGCTGAGTAGAAAGTGTATTCTTTGGAGCTTGGGTGAAATATTCTATAGATGTTTCTTAGATCCATTTCCAGTGAGATACCATTTAATTAAGAGGGCCAGGCATGGTGGCACACGCCTTTAGTCCCAGCACTCGGAAGGCAGAGGCAGGTGGATCTCTGTGAGTTCAAGGACAGCCTGGTCTACATAGTGAGTTGCAGGACAGAGAGACCCTGTCTCAAAAAAGACCAAAAAAAAAAAAAAGATGTCTCTATGTTTATTCTTTGTCCAGTTGACCTGTCTCCTGAAGATAGTGGAGTATTAAAGTCATAAACTATTACTGAGTTGGGGTTGGTGTCTCTTTTATAGTCCTGGAGTACTATTATTATGAAATTGGGTACTTCAGAGTTTGGTGCACATATGTTCATGATTGTAATATCTTCTTGGTCAACCATTCCTTTGATTAGAATGAAGTAACCCTTTTTTATCTCTTCTGATTAGTTTCAATTTGAAGTCTATTTTGTCAGATATTAGAACTGCAAAACCTGTTTGCTTCTTATAACCATTTGGTCAGTGTACTTTTTCCATCCTTTCACCCTAAAGCAGTGTTTACCCTTGAAGGTGAGATGAGTTTCTTAAAGACAACAAAAAGATGGTTTTTCTTTCTTGGTCCATTCCACTAGCTGTGTCTTTTGATAGGGAAGTTGAGGCCATTGATATTTAGCATTATTATTGAAAGATTTGTGTTGGATACTGTCAATTTAATTTCTTTGTGTTTGTGGCCCTATTTTGCATTTCCATTATTACACCTTTCTTCGTTTCCTTTCTGTAGCCTCTTTGGTATATTCATTTCTTTCTTAAGTTCTTTGTATTGTTGCAATTATTCTCTGTAGGGCTGGTTTGATGGACATGGAATCTTTCAGTCTATTCATATCATGAAAATTTTTCCATTCCCCTTCAACAATGATACATAGTTTGGCTGGCTAAAGTATTCAGTGTTGGCATTCATGGTCATTTAGAACTGGGAATACTTTAGTCCAGATTCTCCTGGCTTTCTGTGTTTGAATTGAAAAGTCAGCTGTTATTCTGATGGGTTTTCCTTTATATGTAACATGCTGTTTTCTCTATCAGCTTTCAGTACACTTTCTTTGTTCTGTATATTTACTGTTTTTACTATGGTATGCCATAGGCAGTTTTTGTTCTGGTCATGTCTAAATGGTATTCTATGTGCTTTTGAATCTCTATAAGTAAGTCTTTCCTTAATTAGGGAAGTTTTCTTCTATAAACCTGTTGAAAATCTGTTCAATGCCATTGACTTGAGATTCTTATCCTTCCGGTATGCCTATAATTACTAGATTTGGTATTTTTATGTTGTCCCATATTTCCTGAGTATTACATTCTTGTGGGTTTGTTTTTTTTTTTATTTTACAAGGAGTCCAGGTCTTCGACTTTATCATCAGTCTTGATATTTTGCTTTCCATTTCATTCATTCTGTTTGTCTGGTTTTCACTTGTTTCTAATTGGTTTATTGAGTTTTTCAATCCCACGTTCATTTCCATTTAAATTTCCTTCATTATTTCTATTCTTTTGTGAATTCACTTTTAAAGTGATGAATTATTTTTGATAGTTCATTAAGCCATATATTTGTATATTCTCTGGCTTCCTCATAAGTTTATGCCTTTCCTGTTTGAGTTATTTGAGTTGTTTATCTGTGTTTTCTTTAAGTTCTTTTGTCATGTTTGTGATTGCACTTTTTAAATTATTTATTTAATAACCACATACTTAGAAAAAGCATTTCATTACAACAGCATTGACATATTCAATAACAATTTCCTGAGCTAAGATGCATCTTTTTTCAAAATTGGCTGTAAATTTTTAGGTTTAAAGTTGAATTATTACAGTTATACAATATTGTACTCAGTATAAACCCTATAAGACATAAAATTAAATGGTTTTAACCTTTAAAAAAAATCTCCATTTCATAGTTAAAATACACATTTTCATACAGAAAAAATTCACTTTTAATGCAATTGACATTAAGATGTTTGCACATGCGTTTCTAATCTCTATATATCTGATTATTACTAGTCACAGTTGGTTACTTTTTGAGCTCCTTGGCATCAAAGCACGCATATAAAGTTGTCAGGTAGATTTCAATGGTAATGTTTTTCACATCTACTAATTATTAAGGAGTAAATTTTTGTTTTGAAGAATTATTATTACTTTTTAATCTTTTTTCTTAATTTTTAATAATTACATGATTAGAAGAAGCATTTCACTACAGCTTTCAGTAACACACTCCAGAGCTAGAGTACATCTCTTTCACAAGTGGGTGCAAGTTTCTAGGTTCACAGTTGAATCAATATAGTTATACAATATTGAACTCAGAATAAGCCCTGTAAGGCATAAAATTGAAAGAGTTTTAACATTTGAAAAAGATCCCCATTTCATTTTAGAATACATTGTTCCTTGTAGAAAGACTCATTGTTTTTTCTACTAACACTGAGATGTTGGTGCATGCATCTCTAATCTGTATGTATCTGATTATTAGTAGTCATAATCAGTTGCACTTGGATCCTTGGTGCCTGTGTATGTCTATAAAGTCACCGGGTTGATTTCAGTGGTAATGTTTATCACCTCTACTAATTAGCATGATGTAAATTTCCAGGCTTCATCCTCAAACATAAAACATTTTTTTAAATTTTTTGATGTGTGTGTGTGTGTGTATGTGTGTGTGTATCACACAGAGTATCCCAAAACATCCTATTCAACTATATGCCCACTTCCCAGATGGGAACTTCCCATAGCCTCCCACCCCCTACTAGAGCCCTTATACTCTGATATCCCTGTTACAGTCTGCTGTATTGTCAGAACCCCCAGAAATTCCCCACTACTTGCCCTTCTGGTGGATGTAATCAGCCTATCTAGAGGTCTTTATTTTAGGAGGGTCAGCTTTTCCTCATCTAGCAGCAATCAGTTGCCAATATTCCTTTAGATAAGATTGGGGTCTGCTGTTCATTTTCCCAGTTCTATGCTGGGTTACTATCTAGGATACCCTTTGGCCACCCTGGCCAACAATTCAAAGGAAGGTATCTCCTATCCAGCATTGTTACTTGTTACGTAGCCTTTAGCTTTGCATATGGACTCTTAAGAAATTATATTGGCCCCTTTAATCTTTGGTTATTCTTTCCTTTTGGATGTTTAAGGCCATAGAGTTGGCCCAGGTAAACCAGTTTATTTTTACTCTTAAGGTCGTTTGAGGATCTGTTCCTCAGGAGTCACATGGGCTTGGAAGGAGCCCCTGGCTCCTTTCTTTTACCAGTTCCGCCTATGTGAAGATAAGTCAAAGTTCCTGCTCGAACATGGTGGGCTTCACTTGGAAGCATGGAGAAAATGATTCCTCTGTGTTGACCCTCCTCTTTATAGATAGGACACTGGTTCAAGTCAATCTGGTAGGGACTACTTGGCCTCCATGATCAAGAGGATAGGTGACCCACCACCATTATAGGACATTTTGAGAGATGCTCATAGTCCCTTGGAACTAGTCAACCTAGGAGAGCTAGGAGCAAAAACTGTCCTTTATGTTCCTATGACCAAATTATTATGGGCCTCAAAGTATGTCTGTTAAACATCCAGGAAGGTTAGTTCCACCAGTCTGGTACTTTTAATTACTGTGTGTCATGTAGATAAATCTTGGACAAAGATAAATTGTTCTTAGATAAACCTTGCCTTGACATATATTTCTTGATCTGCTATGTATAATTTGTCAGTAGGTTGTAGTAGAAATATGGTTCCCTCTGGTTTTCAAAACTAGTTAGGCATTATTTATCTTTGGCATTGTCACACCCTTCTATCATGATTTTCCCACTTAAGGTGCCCCATTTCCCCTTTTCTCCCTTAATAATACCCTTTTCATATGGTCCTACCTCTCTTGAGCTCCTTCTTTCCCTTTATCCCCTAGGTTCCTTGTATACACTTCCCTCCCAACTCCCTTAAACTAACCCAATTTGTATCCATATCTCCTTTATTAAAGCTTGTTTCCTACTGTTCTTATCTTTCAGGTTCTTTCTTTTCTTTTACCTCCCTGTTTCCTTTCCATTATCCTGGTTCCTGTAGTTATGTCTGGATATATACTCACTTATCAGGGTTTGGTTCTAGAATCCACATATGAGGGAGAACATATGTCGACTTTTTTCTGAGTCTGTGTTACTTCACTTAGTATAAAAGATTCTAGTTCCATCCATTTACCTGCATATTTCATGATTTCTTGGTTTTTTACCTCTGAATAAAACTCCATCGTATAAATTAACCACATTTTCATAATCCACTCATCAATTGAGAACACTTAGGATGCTTCCATCTCTTAGCTGTTGTGAAAAGAGCAGCAACAAACTGGATGTACAAGTGTCTCTACAATAGGATGAGTTCTTTGGGTATATGCCAAGGATTGGTATAACTGGGTCAAATGGTAGGTTAGTTTTTTAAGAGTTCTCCACACTGCTTTCCATAGGGGTTGAACCAGTTTGCAGCCCCACCAGCAGTGAATGAATGTTCCCCTTTCACCACATCCTCTCCAACATTTGGTATCATTTGTTTTCTTGATCTTACACAGTCTGCCTGGGGTGAGGTGAAATCTTAAAGTGGTTTTAATTTGCATTTCACTAATTATTAGTGATGTTGAACATCTTTTAAGATGCTTCATAGCCATCTTGACTTCTTTTGAGAGCTCTCTGTTCAGCTCCTTAGCCCATCTTTTAATTGGGTTACCTCTCATCTTGAATCTCTGTTTTTGGAGTTCGTTTTATATTCCGGATATTAAACCTTTGCTGGATGTGTTGCTGGTGACGATTTTGTCCCATTCTGTGGGTTTTCTGTTCACTTCCCTGGTTGCTTCCTTTGATGTATAGAAGCTTTTTAGTTTAATCAGGTTCCATTTGTTAATTCTTGCCCTTGTTTCCTGAGCAATTGATGTCCAGTTCAGAAAACCCTTTCCTACACTTGCATCTTGTAGGTTTTTCCCAATGTTTTCTTCTAACAGTTTCAGAGTTTCAGGTTTACACTGAGGTCTTTAATCATTTGGAATTGACTTTTGTGCGGGGTGAAACATAGGGTTTTAGTTTCATTCTACTACAGGTGGAGATCAAGTTTTGGCAGCACCATTTTCTGAACATGCTGTCTTTCTCCCAGTGAATATTCTTGGCCCCTTTGTCAAATATCAGGTGGCCAAAATTGCATTTACTCATAATTGGGTTCAGTTTTGTTCCATTGATCTATTGGTCCATTTTTTTTGTAACAGTACCATGTTGTTTTTATGACTATAGCTCTGTAATACAGCTTAAAATCTGTTATAATAATCCCTCCCAGCATTGCTCTTAGTGCACAGGGTTGTTTTGGTTGTTTCCATATGAATCTTAGGATGTTTTTTTTCCAATTATATGAAAAATGTGGGGATTTTTATTGGAATTGCATTGACTCTATAAATGACTTTTGGTAGGATGGTCATTTCACAATATTAATTCTTCCAATCCATGAGCATGGGAGGTCCTTCCATCTTCTGATGTCTTCCTCAATTTCTTTCT
>NW_008358866.1:4773305-4775707 GCF_000622305.1 Nannospalax galili | reverse complement strand
ATATCATATCATCTGCAAAAAGGGATAATTTGATCTCTTCTTTTCCAATTATTACTCCTTTGATTTCCTTCTCTTGTCTTACTGCTCTTGCAGGAGTTTCAAGTACTATGTTAAAGAGAAGTGGAGATAGTGGACAGCCTTGTCTTGTTCCTGATTTCAATAGGAATGCTTCCAGGTTTTCTCTGTTTAGAATGATGTTGGCTGTGGGTTTCTTATACATGGCTTTAATTATGTTGAGGTATGTTCCCTCCAGTACAACTCTCTCTAGGACTTTGAATATTAATGAATGTTGAATTTTGTCAAATGCCTTCTCTGCGTGTATTGAGATGACATGAGGTTCTTTTCTTTGAACCCATTTATATGATTTATAATGTTTATTGACTTACATATATTGAACCATCCCTGCATCTCTGGTATAAAGCTGACATGATCGTGGTGGATGATCTTTTTGATGTGTGTCTGTATGCAGTTTGCAAGTATCTTGTTGAGAATTTTTGCATCTATGATCATTAAGGATATGGGTTTATAGTTTTCTTTTTGGTTTTACTTTGCCTGGCTTTGGTATTAGAGTGATTCTGGCTTCATAGAAGGAATTTGAAATTTCTCCCTCCATTTCTATCTTTTTGAATAAATTAAGTAGTATTGGATGTAGATCTTCTATAAATGTCTGGTAGAATTCTGCTGTAAATCCATCTGCTCCTGGGCTTTTTTATATGGGAGGTTTTGTATTACTACTTCAATTTCTTTTTGTGTTTTGGGTCTGTTTAGCTGTTAATTTCTTCTTGTTTTAGTTTTGGTGGTTCCCATGCCTTTAGATATCTGTTCATTTCTTTTAGGTTTTCAAATTTAATAGCATATAGGTTTTCAAAGTATTCCCTTATAATGTTCTATATCTATCTCTTGTCTGTTGTGATGTTTCCCCTTTCATCTCTGATTTTGTTGATTTGGAGGTGCTCTTTCTTTCTTTAGGTTATCAGGGATAGTGGTCTGGCAATCTTGTTTATCTTTTCAAAGAAGCAGCTCTTGCATTTGTTGATTCTTTGTATTGTTTTCTTTGTTTTAACTTCATTAATTTCTTCCCTGATTTTTGTTATTTTTTCTTCTCTGCTGGGTTTTGGGGTTCATTTGCTGTTGCTTTTCAAGTGTCTTGAGTTGCAACGTTAAGTCATTTATTGGTGTTCTTTCTGATTTTTTGATGTAGGCACTTAGAGCTATAAACTTCCCTCTAAGGTCTGCTTTCAGCATGTCCCAGAGGTTTTGTTGTGTTATATTGTCCATTTCATTTAGTTCCAAGAATTCATTTATTTCTTTCATAATTTCTCTTTTGACCCATTCATCATTCAGGAGTCTGTTGTTTAATCTTCATGTGTTCATGTGGTGATTAAGGCTTCTTCCGGTGTTAATTGTAAGCTTTATTTCATTGTAGTTTCATAGAAAGCATGGAATTATTTCAATCTTTTTGTGTTTGTTGAGATTTGTTTTGTGCCCCAGTATATGGTTAATTTTGGAGAAGATTTCATGGGGTGCTGAGTAGAAAGTATGTCCTTTGATGCTTGGGTGGAATACTCAGTAGATGTCTCTTAAGTCCATTTGATATGTGGTATTGTTTAATTCAGATGTCTCTCTGTTAACTCTCCGCCCTGTTGACCTATCTAATGGAGACAGTGGGGTATTGAAGTCCCCTACTATTAGAGTTGGGATTAATCTGGGTCTTAAAATCCTGTAGTATTGCTTTTATGAAGTTGGGTACACCAGAGTGCAGTGAATATATGTTCATGATTGTAATATCTTCTTGATTTATTGTTCCTTTGATCAAAATGAAATAGCCCTCTTTGTCTTTTCTGATTAGTTTTAGTTTAAAGTTTATTTTGTCAGATATTAGAATTGCTACACCTGCTTTTTTCTTAGTACCATTTGCTTGGTATATTTTTTTTCCATCTTTTCACTTTAAGATAGTATCTGTCCTTGAAAGTGAGATGAGTTTCTTGCAGACTACAAAATGATGGGTTTTATTTCTTAATCCATTCACCTAGTCTGTGCCTTTTGACTGGAAAGTTCAATCTGCTAATATTTAAAGTTATTAATGAAAGATGAGTATTGAATACTGTCATTTTTATTTCTGTTTACATTCTTGATATAGCTGTGCTTTACCACATTTGTACCTTCATTGAATTTCTTTCTGCAACCCCTTGGGTATAGTCATTCCTTTCTTCAGCTCTTTATATTGCTTCCAGAACTCTCTGAAAGGCTGGTTTTGTGGACATGAATTCCTTCAGCCTATTTAAATCATGGAAGATTTTTCTTTCCCCTTTGACTACAATAGAAATTTGGGTTGGCTTTAGTAATCTGGGTTGGCAACTGTGGTCATTTAAAACTGGGAATACTTGTTCCAGGCTCTTCTG
>NW_008358866.1:4768487-4773219 GCF_000622305.1 Nannospalax galili | reverse complement strand
TGTGCCATGGAGAGTTTCTTTTCTGGTCCTGTCTGTTTGGTGTTCTATATGCTTCTTGTATTTGTATGGGCAAATATTGGGAAATTTTCTAATACGATTCTGTTGAAGATCTGGTCCATGCCATTATCTTGGGATTCTTCTCCTTCCTGTATGCCTATGATTCATTAGTATGGTCTTTTCATGGTGTGACACAATTCCTGCATATTCCATTCTTGTGATTTCTTAAATTTTTCATAATCTTTGCTTGAGTGGTCTAGTTCGTTCACCTTATCTTCCAGTCTTGAAACTTTGTTTTCCATTTCATTCATCCTATTGGTGAGGCTTTCTAATTGGCTTACTGAGTGTTTCACTTCCTTCTTCATTTCAGCCTGAATATTCTTCAATATTTCTAACTCTTTCTGAATTCATTCAGAAGTTTATCCCTATCTTCCTTCAGTTCTTTGATTTCTTTGTTTGTGTGTTCTTTAAATTCGGTGAATTCTTTGATCATGTTCATAATTGTTCTTTTGAGTTCCATGTCCTGCATTATCTCTTGGGCATTCTCATTGTGCTCCTCTAGAGGACTATTGGTATTTGTTGGCGATATTTCATTTTGGATTTTCATGTTATTATTTTTTCTCTGTGATTTTGACATGTGAATTTCTTTTGTAGTTTCTGATTCTTCTATGAGATTCCAGCCTTGAAGTTTAAGTCTGCTTCTTTTTGTGAACTTTTTGTGTCTTTGTGGTTTAATTTTGGGACATGAAAAGCTGGTTCCTCTAAGCTTCCATTCGCTCTTTTGATTTTATATTGGAATGGCCAGATTGCTTTTGTCTTCAGGGATTCCCACAGAGGCCAAAGTCAGATGAGAATCAGATGCTCTCAGGCTTTCTCTTAAGGTCTGGATGCCTCCAGGAA
This sequence comes from Nannospalax galili, assembly GCF_000622305.1. Classification (NCBI taxonomy): domain Eukaryota; kingdom Metazoa; phylum Chordata; class Mammalia; order Rodentia; family Spalacidae; genus Nannospalax; species Nannospalax galili. The sequence goes on along the minus strand of NW_008358866.1, from coordinate 4,772,322 downwards.
AGATTTTGGCCTTGGGAATTTGGGGGTTGGACTGGCCTGGGAGCCAGACCAAGGAAAGATGCTGTCTAGGGCAGCTGGTGGCCATGCCATTTAGAGATGCAAAGGAAGATGGAGTCAAGAAGCAACCCCATGGGTTCCTGGGGACTGCACTGAGGAACTGGGTTGGTCTGGATGTAAAGGATCAGGAAGAGGAAAAGTCAGCCCCAGGGTCTAGGAAAGAGACTGGTAGGTCATGCAGCCCCAGGGGAGTAGAGGGAGATGAGTGCTGGGCCAGACCCAGAGGGACTATACAATCTTTTAAACAAACATTTTATTTGACAGGAGTAACGTCTAAAAGAAATAGAGAATATTAATAAAGATAATTAATGAGTAATTTATGGAAAAATAATATAGATACATAACTCACACATATATTAATTAATCTAAATTCCTGATAGACTGTTGAATTAAGTAAAAATGCATTATAGAAAATTATTTAAATGCAAATCACTAGAAGAATAATATATCTGCACAAGTGGGTAATGATAAATAACTTACAATAAGGGACCCTATCCCTATGTATAAATGCATATAAATTTCAGTTTTTTAACATTGAAAAATACCCTGAATTATGATTGAGGTGCCATTTTCATCCTTTTGTACTTAAAAAGCTGTTTTCAACAAAAGTGAATTATAAAGAATTTGGTGTCAAACAACTTACTTTTAAATTCTGTTTAAAATACCATTACATAGTCTTTTAAAGGCAAACTGTGTCTTTCTGTGGTCTTGTTTCTACTATCTCTCTGAATAGCCAACATTCTAGCTCCTTTCCATTAATGTGAACAGAAACAGCTTAGAGGGAGAGAGGTTTACTAGAGTTTACAACTGCAGGTCACAGTCCATCATTGAGGGAAGTAGAGGAAGGAACCTGGAGGCAGGCCTATTTGCTATTCACACAGCATTACCTACAACCAAGGAACTCACTTCACAGCCAAAGAGGTGTGGCAGCAACTATGAATAATTATTCTTGTTGGTGTTAGTCAGGCTTATGTTCAGGTAAGTTTTTGTACAATTTATGACCACCTGTCTAGGAATGATGCCACCCACATCATTAGCAATCAAGACATCCCCACAAACCAATTTGTCCTTAGGCCAATTTGATCTAGGCATTTCCTCTTTTGAGGACTTCCTCTCAGATGACTCTAGGCTGCATTAATTTGACATTTAATGCTCACCAGGAAAACCACATTTGAGGAAATTCTTGTGAGGACATAATTTAGCCTAAGATAAATCTATATGTAACAAGTGTTATCATAGTAACATCACAATACACAATTAGAAGTATATGAAAAGCATAATAATGGGATAATGATTCAACTAATCACTTTTGCCATTCAGCCTTAATAATCTCCCTTAAGATCTTTAGGAAAATTTGAAGCATATTTCAAATGATCTTCATATTAAGTAATAAATGCAGGAGAGTATCTGAAAAGCAAAAGATTATCTTCTAGTGAATAATAAAAATAATAGTAGTAAACATTTCAATCTTTTGTTGTCATTATAATTCTAATTAAAAAATAGAAAGCCAATCCTCACTGTTTAGGTTCACAATTTTAGTAGTGTAACAGTTTAAGATTTAAGAAACTGAATTTATGGGGCTCGAGAGATGGCTCAGCAGCTAAGAGCATGCTGGCTGTCCTGCTGTGGACCTCAGTCCAATTCCCAGCACCCACATGGAAGCTAACAACCATCCAAAACTCCAGTTCCAGGGTATTTGACATCCTCTTCTGACCTCACTGGACATTGTGCAATAAGGGTGCATTTACATACATGAAGGCAATACATTCATACATATAACATAAAATAATAAAGCATTTTTTAAAAAGAAACTGAATTTAATAATTCAGGGATGATGAAGTATCCCAGTGGTTAGAAAACAAGCTTACCTTGTCCAAGGTCATTCTCCAGCACCAAAAATACATATTTGTGAATATTCAAACATATACGAAAAATATAACAATACTTATATAAATTTATAGTTTTAATAAGTTTTTGCTAATATCTATGGTTTTGCAAGATTTTAAAATATATAAGTGCACCAGTGTTGTGCAATGCCCCCGGAGGTCACAAGAGGGTATGAAATACCCATGAAACTGGAATTATAGATGGTTGGTAGCCACTATGTGGGTTCTGAGAACTGAATCCCAGTCCTTTGCAAGAGCAGCCAGTGCTATTAAAATGCTGAGCCATCACTCCAAGCCCCACTGGGGCTGGAGAAATGGTTCAATGGTTAAAAGCAGTGGTTGCTTTGGCAGAGTACCTGGGTTCAAATCCCAACACCCACATGGCAGCTAACAACCACCTGTAACTTCAGTTCCAGGGGATCTGAGGCCCTCTTCTGACCTCTGTGGACATTGCATCACATGGCTGCACTTACACATGCAGGCAATACACTCATACACATAAAATAAAAATAATAAATGAAAAAAATTTTTTAATGAAAAGAAAATTTTTATATTTTATATTTATTATATGCATATGAGTGTTTTGCCCCCATGTATTTGTGCATACAATGCCCATAAAAGGCCAGAAGAAGGCTTTGTACCCTCTGGAACTGGAATTACAAATATAATTATCAGTCTAGTGGGTGTAGGGAACTGAACCTGAATCTGTAAGAGAAGTCAGTGCTCCTAACTACTGAGCCATCTCTCCAGTCCCACCCCCAAATTATCCTTTTAAATTTAGCCGCACTATATTCTAAGAGCCCTAAAGGAATGCAGAATTTTTCTAGAGGAAGGAATTACTGATTTTTGTCTTTAAATAGTAAAACTGTTTTCATTAACTGTCTCTCACTATGAAAGATGAGAAAATTTGCACATGTTTAAAGTGTATAGTGGGTTGAAAGGCTTGCCTGAATCCTTATTCCTAGAATATGTATTACCATTACCTTACATGGATGAAAATTAAGTTATTCCAGATTCACTTAAGTGTTCTCAGTAGAAATCATCCTGATTACTGGCCCTAAATTCCATGATGTGTTCTAAGAGACAAAAGAGAAGACATGGAATAAAGAAGGCCAGGTGTTGGAACAGGGGCACATTAGAGTGATGGAGCCACAATCCAAGTTGCCAAGATAAGCCAGGAGCAGCAGGAAGAAGGAAGTAAAGGAAGGGATCTTCCCCAGAAACCCTCAAAATATCCAAGTCCTGTTGACACCTGGAGTTCAGATTTTAGGCCTTAGGAACAGTGAAAAATAAATTTTTACTACACTAAAACAACTAGTTTGTAATAATTTATTAGAGCATCCATTGAAAATATAGAGTGATTACATGACATTAAATAAGTTACCCCTCCTAAGGACGGTTCCCAGTAATATAGAATGTTTTCCTAGTCACTGAAGATGTTTAGAGGTCCTTATATGTGGAGAAGAGGCATGGAAAGCAGGCTATAAGAAGAAAATGACCCAGCATCACTTGACAAGCAGGACTAAGCAGGGAAAGCCCAAGAAGCTGACAAATTCAGGGACTTAATTTTACTTTTCTGTTAGCTGTGTTGTATTGTTCTGAGCTTGGTATGCAGCCTTTTCTCCCCATTCTTCATAAAAGCTTATTTTTAAAAGAAAGGCACTTTAGGGATTGTTAAACCAGTCTGTGTTCCAGACCAGTGAGACAGGATAGAAAGGAAGGCAGGAAACGGAAGGAAGCCAGAATTCAGCAGCACCCCCAAAACAGAAATAAGCAGTAAAAATCTGGAGGAATTTGGAGGGGGAAAGAGAATTTTGAGTGTGTCTGGAAGAAAAGTGATTCCAAAGACTGCTGAATTCAGCAACATCTAAGCAATTAAATTTAGATGGGAT
>NW_008358866.1:4724499-4768207 GCF_000622305.1 Nannospalax galili | reverse complement strand
TATTGCAAAGGTCAATCTTGGTTAAAGTAGAATCTGAAATTTCATTTGAAAATGTCCATTTACTCCAACCACCACAGTGTTGATACTGTGAAAAACCTATCAAAATAGGAATTATAAAAACTCAAAGTGGGATTTTAGAGATGGCTCAGCAGGTAAGAGCACTTGTTGTGCAGGCATGACTACAAGAGTCCCAACCCTAACACCTAGGTAACAAGCCTTAACTCTAACCCCAGAACTGAGTACCATGTAATGAAAGAGGATCTCTGGGACTTGCTGGCTATCCAAGCTCCAAGGTCAGTGAGAGGCCCTGCAAGAAAGAGTGAGACAAAGAGTGATAGAGAACAAATGAAGCTTTCCTCAGGTCCCCAAGGCACAGAGTCCTATGCACCAGCACACACACCACACAGAGAAAATACAAATGAATAAATAATAGATAAATAAATAAATAAGATGTATAACGACTCAAAGTGATGAAAAATAATATTAAAGCAACAGGATTTATGACATCAAAGAGGGTGAAAAATAAAGATACACAAAGGGGAAAGGTGGGCAAATTTCCAGAAAACGAGTTGAAAAGAAACACACATATGGAAATAAAATAGTGGTAATTGTGATAAAATAAAACAAATACTGGGGTATAGACGTGCTGGAAGGAATAAGGAATGAATTTACCATGAAAAGGAAGTAGAAGAAAAGTAAGAGAAATTTTCATAGAACATCGTGTCAACATAATCAGGCAGTCTTTATTATACACTAATATTTTTAGAATATATAAAATCATTTCAACTTTCTGGTTTATAGTGAGGGGATAGTCAATTTAAATTTTCATTCAAGTAATGCTTTTCAAAGTACATAAATTTTTGAAGTCAATGAGGATTTGTTATACTTCAAGAAAAATTGGGTAGTTTGCAAATGAATTAATTCTTTCATGGCATTTGACTTTTGTTACAAAACCAATTGTTTGTTAAATAATTGCATGAACTAAAAGAGCTCATTTATTTCCCAAGGGGATCTTCACTGTTAGGGCACATCTTCCATTTTAGTACTCTCCAGTTCACAGTTTATGGAGAAAGGCCAACGATGAAACAGTACTTTAGTGCTGCTGCTTTGAATAAAGTATTCAACTTTTCCAGGTTCAACATTAATTTGGTTATTTATGTGAATTAATATAATCTGAAGAAAAACTATCCAAGTTATGAAATTTGAAAAATGTATCTTTAGAAAACTTATAGTCAATAGTCATCCATTTTAGTTTTATAGAAAGGAAGTTCTTTCCAAAAAGATGAAATGTGAAGGTGATGAATATGTAATAATGTTTTCATACACTTGCCAACTTAATGTGTTTGCATAAATATTTAATATATCAGTCTTTTCAAGAAGAATGTGCCCTGAATTCCAATGTGTCTTTCCTTTTTCATTAGATTGGCCTATTTCTAAAATCTCCTGAGAAAATGATATTATTTGGTGGATATTTGCACAACAGTATTTAAACCTTCTTATTTCTGGTCTTAATAACTAAATGTAATTTTTATTTAGACTCTATGCATATGCATATATATGTGTGATTTATATGATTAAAATTTGCTTTACTTGCTTTGGCAATATAGGAAGTAGAAAAAGAGTTTTGGAACCAAATGTTAACAATGAAACAAAATGTGCTGCTACTAACCTAAAACAGTCAAAGAATGAATGTCTTGGTTTATTTTAACAATTAAATTTTGAAGGATTAAGGTGTTTACATAACACATGTGAACTCTCATAATGCAATTTAATTTGACTTTCTTCAAACCATCATCATTTTAAGGTTCTATTAGCCTAAACACAATTCCTCCTTAAATTGCTCACCCCAAATCTCATTGAAATAAAATTATTTTTCCAATATTCCTTCCCAAGTCACATGTACATGCCTGCTTATTCCATATATAGTTCTTTTCAATGGCACCTTGATTCTGCTAGTTTATTTTGTACATGTACTTTATGAGGTAATATATTACATGTATATGATTCTATACAATGTTTTATATATATGATGTTTATATATGATGTTTATAGATACATACATATTTGCTGGCTGCATTATAAGCTACATAATTTATTCCTAAAATAGCTTTTTTGCCATTTTTTTGCACATCTACTGGGATTCATAATTTTGAAACCGTGTTTAAATTGTTTATGAGACAAAACTACAGATCAGGTGTCAACTATGGAAAATTCATCTAGATCTTCCAAAGAAGAAGCCTTCTTCAAACTTTCAACTCTTTTTCATGTCCTCAAGGTCTAGCAAGACACAGTGGCTCTTCCCAGGAGTCTATATGAGCAGCTGCGACTTTTTTCCCTAGGGAAAACACAGGTATTCATGAGCCAAGCCTCTCTGGGGGTAGCAGTGTATATGCTGTTTCCTATAACAGGGAAATAAGTGGAAGTTGGAGAATTGATAAGTATAAAGGCTTACATCTATCTCAGAATCCATTAGTGAAAATTTAATTTAATAGCTGTGAACTTGAGAATATCTTTTAAAATATAGAAAATAAATTCCTCTGTGGGCAGAGATTATGACTGGCTTATTAATTCTCTATGATTAGGGAAAAACTATATTAATGCTAACTTCTCAATAATTAATTGAAAGATAAATTAATCAAAGTAGGTCAATAATTTTAAAGGAGAAAAGTGACCACTTTATAATATGCCATTTACATATCTCCATTGCACAATTGGTTAGCAAATTTGGGTGTTAACCAAAAGGCTAGTGGGTTGAGCCTCCCATGTGAAAGATAGGGGCTTAAAATATATATGGAAAAGAAACCCTCCCCCCACATAGCCCTTCAAATATAATATGCCATTTATAAGATTGCATTAAAAATTGGATCTCTGAGGCTGAAAAGATGGCTCAGCAGTAAAGACCACTGGCTGCTCTTACAGAGGACCTGGGTTTGGTCTCCAGGATCCACATGGCTGCTAAATACCATCTGTAACTTTAGCTCCAGGGGATCCTAAACCCACTTCTAACATCTGTGGGCAATGCAAAGCATGGGTGCATTTACATAAAATGCAGACAAAACACCCACACTTAAAGGAAAAAATAAATAACTTTCTAAAGAAAAGAAATGGCTCTCTCAATGGGTAAAGCAGATCAGGACTGAACAGAACAACTCCAGAGCACACTGAGTGAACATCTGGAAGCACTGCCATTTCTGAAAGCGTTCCACAACCAGGAACCAATCCATTATGTACTGGCTGCTTCTGTTTTCTGTCGTTTTGCCCATTTCTCCAATGTGAAACCAGAAGTAGAACTAACATGTAATCCAACAACCCCTCAAATTGAAACTGGAACTTACAGACAGCTCTCCACACTGTGTTTATTCACAATAACCAAAAAATGTTAATAACCTAAATGATTATCACAGATGAATGGATAATGAAAATGTGATAGATCTGTGTATTTGTTTTGTAAGTAATGTCAATCATTTCTAATTTGAGTATATTTTTCAAAGACATAATTTCTCTTCAAGAAACCATCTTTCCTTTTTTATTGTTTAATAACCCTTTTGTTTGTTTATTTATTTTTTTAATACCGTGAAATACATTTTGATAATATTTAGACCCCCTTCCTCATCTGTACCGCTATTATAGTTCCCCCCCACACTGGATTTGATGTACTCTGTCATATATACTAAGGCCTATTGAGTCAAATTTGTATCCCCAAATGTCCTTCAGTATGGGTCCACCCACTGGAGCCTAGTTAACCAGTGTCACACCCCTAAAGAAAACCAACTCTCCCTCTCCCAACAGCTATCAGCTGCTAATAGTTCCTCAGCTAAGGTTGGGGCTTCTTACCCACTTCCCCACTTCTATGCTGGGAACTAAGAGGTCTCAAAGTATAAAATGAGAGTAAAAGCATATCATACTTTTTATAAAGAGAGTAAAAGAGTTTCGTGATTTTTATAAAGCATGAACATATGATAGGCACAATTTAAAAATGATGTCATGTTTTCCACCTCCTGATGTGCAACTCTGTGCAAATCCTTCTATTGTGTTTGGGTAAAGTTTAGGAGTATGATGGGTCAGTTACTCCTGCAATTAGGTGGTCATATCTGGCACAGCTGACATTAAGAAAGAGAAATTATCCCCACAAGAACTGACCTAATTAGGAGAAGTGATTCAAATTTGAAAATGAGTATCAGATGTTCAGAAAGTCCCATTGCTGGATTTCAACTAGAGGAGCCATGTAGGGAGGACCTGAAATCACCACATAGGACATAAGCATGATCCTCTGGGCAGGTGTTCATCAGGAACTGAATTCTGCCTACAGCCTGCATCACTGTGTTTCAACACCTGAGCTTCTGATGAAAACACAATCAGCCTAGCACCTGAGCACAGAATCTAGTTACTCTGTGCCTAGATTTATAGTAAACAGAATTGGGAGATCATAAACTGGTATTGTCAAAAACTATCAAATTTCTAATAATTTGTTACTCATTGATAGAAAACTATTACCACTACCATCTGTTATATCAATAAATATAATGAATTTTAATTCAGGAAAACAAATGGATTTTTCTGATTTAATTTAGTGACTAAAGTAATACATTCTTCCTGGAAGAGATAAATCTAAAACAAAACACTAGTGAAATAATAAAAATGTGCGAATAAATAAAAGTTTGTCAAACAAAAACAAATATAAGAAGTATTAACATTAACAAAATAAATGGGGAAAATGTATAGAGTTAACAAAGATTGTTATATTAGTCAAAGGGTTAAAATCTCTGATGTGTGTGGCTGGAGAGACAGCTCAGTGGTTAAGAACAGTGACTGTTCTTTCAGAAGACCCAGGTTTGAATCCCAGCACCCACATAGCAGCTAACAACTGTCTGTAACTCCAGTCCCAGGGTATCCAACAGCCTCTTCTGACCTCTGCGAGGCATTGCATGACATGGGTGCACTTACCTACATGCAGACATAACACTCATAAGAAAAAAAATAATAAATTTTAAAAAAATATATTTTAAAAAATCTATGATGTGTAAAGATTGCCTGAATATCTCTGGTAAAACACTGTTTCAGAGTATACGGAGTTTACTGTGAGGGTACTAGCAGAAGAGATTGCCATTGGAACTGTTAGACTGAATAAGAAAAGCACTCTCACCAGTGATGGTAGCAACAGCAAATATTTTGACAGCCTGAATAGAACAAAGGGCGGGAGGATGACAAATCCATTGTCTCTGCTCTTCCTGAGATACCTGCTGCTTCTGCCCTTGGACATCAATGCTACTAGTCTTCGGGTTTTGGACTCAGTCAGGGTTACACCATTGCAACCTTCATTGCATCCTCGTTAATCATTAAGATGGCAAATTGTGGGATTCCGTCTGTATCTATCATCTACTTATCTATCTATCATCTATCTATCTATCATCTATCTCTCGGCCTCACTTGCTCATATTCTGATTCTCTGAAGAACCCTGAAGAACACCATAACATACTTTCGCTTTTTAAAAATTTTTGGTTGAATTTTTCTGTATTTCATACAAAGTATCTTAATCATTTTTATACCCCCTCCCCCATCTTCACTCTCCCATAGTGCCGCCACCAGATTTCATGCATTCTGTTGTTTGTGTTAGGGCCTAGTGAGTCAAGTTAGTATCTCCAGACATCTCTCAGTGCAAGTTAATCCACTGGGGTCTGGTTAGCCTATCTAGAGTCTCTCCCTTTAAAAGATCAGCTCTCCCTCACTGAGCAGTAATCAGCTGCCAATAGATCCTCACCTAAGATTGGGGCCTGCTGCCCATTTCCACAGTTGTTTGCTGGGTTTTTGACTGCCTGAGTTTGCATGGGTCTTGTAAATGTCTAAATACTTTGTAAAAAATAAATTACATTGAGCATCAAAGATTCAACCAGATACCTTGCAGATCAAATTTTAACATTATTATTTACAATATGTTACACTTGAACTGTCTAAACTATTTAAAATATTGATGAAAAAAATGAATGCCAACTTAAATTAAGAGACACATCATTCTCATAATTTGAAGATATTACTGATTCAATTTTTTTCTGAAATCTATCAATTTTTTGCTATTTATGAACTGAGACCCAATTTATCAGCCAGACAATGTGATTATTACTGCCTTGAACATTGTTGAGAATACATGCAATCATATCTAAAATTAATGGCTCTTGTATTTGGTGCCAGTACCTTTGATTCTTGCACTCTAGATAACATGGGTTTCGATCTATATAGTTCCAGCCAGTAAATTTATTGGTTTGATTTCAGATAATCATCTTTAGCAAAATAGCATTCATAGAAAAATTTTATAGAATGACAAAGTGAGACCAAGTCTCTGACCAACATCTGAAAACATTGACTATTCCTGGCATCTTAGTGGCTGAGATGTAGTTTGGTGACCAAGTCCTTGCGTATAATGTGAGTCTCCAAGTTCAATCCCCAGCACCATATAAAAGAAGATATTTTTTCTATTTTTTAACTAGTTTATCTCAGACCTAGATGAATTTAACTATTATTAAAAGAATCTTTGAACTGTACATATTATCCATATATTTGTCATTAAAACAGTAATTCATATTTTATATTAAAACACACAGATTTTTTTTCAAGAAGTACCAGGATCACCCTGTAAAATAGTACATGAATATACTTTCCTCCTGAAATTAATATATTCCATCATGATAGCGACATTTAAATTCAAAATATTTTCATTAAGCCTAATAGGGAATTCAAAATGATCAACAAGTTTCTGGATTTAGCAGTGAAGTTAGAGTTTTCTTAAGACTGATGAATTTCATGTGCCAGGAATGTTTTTAAAAAATATGATTTTAAATTTATCAGAAAATATGGACAAATGTCAAACTGAGATTGCAATGGATCCCTAAACTCATAGGCTGGCTTGCTTTCTGAATTTTATCCCTCAAATTAAAAACAAGACTAAAGAATTTAATACTTAGGAACGAATGAATAAGGATAGTAATTACATAGTTAATCAATAGCTGTCCTAGCCAATAGTGCCTCTGGTCATAACCATCAGGAATAGTTTATTGCCTCTATAAATAAGGGTCCTCTTTAAATCATTCCATCTGAACTATAACCTCCAGGAAATAGTTCATAGATTACATTTCTGATTCATCATGACAGATCTATGTCCTGTGTCTATTCTTAACTCTCACAGGAAAAACTCCTAAATTGTTCTGGTTGGATACTCTCTTGGCAAATAGGAAGAGCAAATCTAGAGTATATAACCATGGCTACAAAAGACAGGAGGCAAAACTTACCCTTTAGCTATTTTCATGCTAATATCCTTATTTAAATAAAATGTAACCATCATTTTAAATTTTCTTGAGTGTTGAAAACTAAAATTGGGCTAGAATTGTGCAGTTAAATATTTGGAAATATATGTATAATTTTTTGATAAAGTTGTCTAATTGTGATTCAGTCTTACTAAAGAGATTTGAAAGATGTTCAAGTGTAATTTTCCTTAATCATCTTAATTCACATGTCTTTATTATTCCTTGTCTTTAGACTCTTTAAAAGAAATGGAAACTTCAAAATCAGTCCATTAAACCTTATATTAGCAATAGTGAGAGTCAAGTAGACTGTTTGGTACTACCAAGTATTTTATGTCCAAAGATGCCACAGCACTTGTTTTTATGAAAAGATATAAAATATATGTTACAAAATAAATTTGGCCTCGATTTTATGCACATTGTGTTTCCTAATTATAACAATCTAATTTATAAACAATACCTGCCATCATTCTGAAAAAGAAATTGTGATGAAATGCAAAGTACAGATTCTAATTACATGCAGTTCTGATACAGTGAGCACTGCAGCATTTCTGTCATCTTTGAAATGGTAACAGAATGAAAAAAGTTTTTGAAATATGAGCATGAAGGTAATGAGATCAATAAATGTCAGCTAGAAAAAGTAATCACAACTCCTGAGACTTGCTGACCTTTCTGCAAATTCTAGAAATAATAGAGAAGCTTAGGGTGAGGAATTCTTTAACAATGAGAAACTGATACAATTATAAGAAGAAGGGGAAGCAGAGATTGCCCCATGACATAAAAAACATTGCCTATAAAGGTAATTTTGACACAATAATTTATTCCCTTGATTTTTCTTCTAAGATTGCCACCAACATAGATCACAAATCATTGGGCTTTATAGAGACAAAGTTTCAACTGAAGTTTCCCGAGAACTGATTCCTGCTTTATAAAATGTGTAGCTTGCTTCTAATGTTTTGACATACAAAGGGAGTTTAATAATGTAGGTTGTTAATTAAAATACAAAAACTGAAAAATATTCTTTTCTTGATATTTGTAAAATATTTTGTCAGTCTTAGACTGATATTTGTAAATGTTCAGGTTGGGTGAGTATCTTAAGGAAAATTTTAATTAGGCTTTTTTAAAATTAGGCAACAAATTAGTAGAGTTCATTATAGCAATTTTTAAAATTATGTCAGTTCTTTGACAATTTCATACATGAATATAATGCATTCTGGTTACTCTCCCCACACCCTCTGTTTTCTCCTTCCTACCCTTATCTACCTCCTTCCTCCCTACCTGCTCCTTTCCTAAATCACAACTTTGGGCTTTATTGTCTCACCCATTTAATTAACCAAGACCATCTATGTGACCATTTATTGGAACTATTCATTAGAACTTGGCAGGATCATCAGTGGGACCTGAAGGCAATGACTGCCCCATTGCCTGAATCTGTCCGTAGGAAATAACTCAGCAGTGAGGGGTAGGGCCTCCTGATTTCCTCCTCCATGTTTGCCTGGATGTGGATCATTAGGGCATTATGCTCTCATTTGTTCTCCCTCACAATTCCTTTCTTATTCTCGTTCATTTACAATCCTCATTCCTGCCCCCACCTCTTACCTCCCAACAGCCCTCATTTTGCTTTCATGTCACGTGTACTTTAGTACCCTCTCTTTTATCTTTCCCTGCCTTAAGATTTTATCTTCTCCTTTCTAGTCTAATTTCTGGTTTCATGACCCACACTTCTCCCCAACCACACATATACACATATATAGAAATTAAAATCTAGAGTTAACATATGAACAAAAGCATGAAATGTCTTCCTTTCTGAGCCTTAAATTAATTTCTGGTTCCCTCCATCTTCTTGCAGATTTCATTTATCTTTATCACTATACAAAATTCCATATGTTTATATGCCACACTATCTTTGTAAATTAATTTAGGAATGGACATCTAGTCTGATTCCATTTCTGTGGTGGGATTTAGAGTCTTTTGGTATATAAGCAGAATGATATCACTAGGTAGTACGATAATTCTACTTTTATGTTTTTGATATGTCTCACAATCCATAAGCAATTGAACCAGCTAAGGCTCCCACTAGCAGTGAATAACAGTCTCTATTCCTCTTTGTTGTAACCAACGTGAGTCCCCCCGCCCCCCCGCCCCTTGGTGTTAACCATTCTGGGTGAAGTGCAAAGTAGTTTTCTGTTTCTCTGATGACTAAGGATGTCTCACACATTCAAAAGTACCTATTGGTCATTTATGTTTCTTCTTTCGGGAACTGACTGTTCAACTTATTGTGTGTGTGTGTGTGTGTGTGTGTGTATGTTGTGTGTCTGTGTGTATATACAAATGTGATTTCTGCAGTGCTTTTTGAGCTCTAGATCTTAACAACATCCTTAATCATAGCTGGCAAACATTTTCTCCCATCCTGTAGGCCACCTTTTAATGCTGGTGTTTTGTTTCCTTTGTTGTAAAAAAGCATTTCAATTTCATGAATCACATTTGAAGTTATTTCCTGTGCTACTGGAGTTCTTACCAGAAAGTCATTGCCTATGCCTGTATCTTGAATGTTTTCCCTGTGTTTTTCTCTAGAAGTTTCAGCTTTAGGTTGTTATTAATACCTTTGACCAACTAAATTGATGGGGTTTTGGGAGGTTTTTGTGTGTCTTTTTTGAGACAGGGTCTACTTGTAGCCCCAGCTGTCCTGGAACTCACTATGTAGACCAGGCTGACCTCGAACTCACAAAGATCCACCTGCCTCTGCCTCCCAAGTGCTGGGATTAAAGGCATGTGCCACCACACCCAGCTAAATTGATGTTTTAATAGGATGAGAGATGTAGACTTAACTTCATTCTTCTTCAAGTGGATATCCAGTTTTGCCAGAACCATTTGTTAAAGAGGCTATCTATTCTAATGCACATTGTTGAAACCCCTGTAAAATAATTAAGTAGCTGTAGCTACATAAATTTATTTCTAAATCTTCCATTCTACTCCATAGACAGCCCTGTCTGTTTTAGTGCTAGTACCATGCTATTCTTGTTCTTATGGCTTTGTAGCATAATTTGAGGTCAAGTATAGGAAAAACTTTTCTGAGAATGCCTCCTATCATATTTGACAGTGTAACCAAAGTTAATCTTAGATTTTGAGATTGTTTAACACTATGTATTCAATCTGTCTTCCCACTGTATAATCAGCTGATTTAAATTTAGCTAGCAATTAGGAAAAGAATGTAAACAATCTCACTAGTCCTTGGGCTCCTCTTGTAATCAATTTTTACAAGCTAACTTAAATACATAGCTTTAATTTTAAACAATGTTCCCTATTTCTCATAACTTTCCATTACCCCAGCCCTGAATATATATGTGTATATATATGTCTGTGTGTCTGTGTGTGTCTATGTATATATATATATATGTGTGTGTATGTTTGTGTGTGTGTCTGTATGTCTGTCTATATATACATATATATGTGTATGTATGTGTCTGTATATGTATGTCTGTGTATGTTTGGTGTTTGTGTGTGTATGCTGTTAAAATATCATCACTGAAAGCAGTTACTTTGCAAGCATATTGAAAGAAATGAATTATCCAAAGTATATGTGGCAAACAACATGTAGACTTAGGGTGATAGCATCTGTTAGTGATTTTGTATGCTGTTCTGGGCCAGGAGGGGACAGCAAAGGAAAATTCTTCCCTGATAAGACAAAGTCCCTCATTCTATTCCTATGAGGGATGTACTATCTAAATAAATAAATAGATTACACTCTGTTAATACCCTTTGTTGAAGGAATAGTTCTGGGGAAATGAGAAAGGAACAATTGGGACATTAGAGATCACTCTTGGTTTACATGAATCCACAAGTTAGTTATTTTTCGCTCAGGCACCTCTACATTGTGGCATCTGCCACAATTCAGTAGGGTTGTTATGCTAGTGTTGGCCTTTTGTTTGTATTCCATACAAATTTAAGGCTTTTAAAAAAAACTTCTGTGAAGAAAGTCATTGGAATTTTGAATAGGATTGTATTAAATCTATAGATCACTTCCAGGAACATAGATATTCTTTGCAATATTGATCATGTCAATTCATGAAGACTGAAGATCCTCAGACTTCTAGTGTCTTCTTTAATTACTTTACTCAGTGTCCTATTTTATTGTGGAGGTATTCCACCTTCTTAGCAAGGTATGTTCTTAGATATTTTTTTAATTTATTGTGAATAAGATAGTTTTCTATGTTGATTTCTCAGCAATATCATTATCAGGATGAAAAGGTACTGATGTTTATATATTGATTTTGCATCCTGTTACTTTGTTGAAAGCACTTATCAGATCGAAGTATTTTCTGATGCAGTGTTTAGGGTCTTTTAAATATACGATCATGTGTTCTGCAAATAGAGCTAATTTGACTTCTTCCTTTCCTGGTAGTGTCCCCTTTTATTTTCTTGGCTCTGACCAAGAAATTGAGTCTTATATTGAATAATAACAGAGAGTAATACCCTTATCTTGTTCCATATTTTAGAGGAAATGCTCTTTTTTTCTCCATTTGGTATAATGTTGATTGTAGGTTTGTTGTTTATAGCCATTTTTATATTAATATATGTTCCCTGTCTGAAGGGACTTTTGGAAAATTTTAATTATGAAATATTTAGCATTTAAAAGTAAAATGAAATTGTTCTTTAATATTCTACATTATATGCAAATATTTAAATCAGTAAAATTTTAGATAATGCTGTGAAATACGACTTCCAAGTAGCTATATTTTTACATGGCCAGAAAGGAGGAGAAGGAGGTATATTTTCACTTTTTAATGACTTCTATCCTAAAAGCAGACTAATTGACACCATAAAATTTACTAACAATTCAATCAGAAGCCAACAGTCTTTCCAATCAGGCAAATCAGAAAAGGCTGAGATGTGCTACATATTTTCATAAATAGAGAAGGGATTAGGAAAATGAGAGCTTTAGAGGCATGAGCCCCAATTCAGCTTATAGACTTTGTCTGTATTTAACTGACTCCTGAAACTACACATGCACTGGGAAAATTCAAACAGTACATGTTACAATGGAAATAGTGAGCTGATATTTGAGATGTCAATCAAAGGCAAAGTGTGGAACTGACTCCAACCAAATTCATTGCTACCAAAAGAAATCAGCATCCATCAAGGAAATATAATAAAATATAAATTATCCACAACAAATCATTCATAATCCCTAGGAAAACATTCAAAATCACTTAGCACATGAAGAATCAATATTCTTTAACTTGGATCAAGAGGAAAATCATTCAACTGAATTCCATCCCAGGAAGAACCAGGCATTAAAATTGTTTCTAAATAATGATTTTATCTAGCCACCATGATTATAATGAGAAAAATGTAAAAAATATTAGAGAAGAAATAAAAAGTTATGAGTAAAGCTAGTGAACATTCTAAATCAAGAGTCTGCACCAAACTATTGCTTCCCACACTTCACACTCAGGCCCTCAGACAGTATGAACACTATGTTAATGATTCTGTCCCAGGTCCTGAAGGTCTGCCCAGGAATCACACCCATATGTGCTCTCTGGGTGATTCACCCCAGACCCTTGGCTTTGTTAACATTCCACACAAGGCCAGCTACGAGTGATAGCTACAAGTACTCTCTAGGTGAGTCGCCACAGAACTTTGCTCTGTGCAGCTCCTCCATGACTAGGCCCAGCTAGGAATGTCTTCTTCATGTGTGCACTCTTGTCTCCCGATTGGCTGGTTCCTCCAGTGGGCGGGGCCTGACACGAGCAGGAAGTAGGAAGGAGAGCTGGGAGCCAACTTAGAATGGGAACCTGGAGCCGAAGGTAGAGCGTGATGGTGTAGGAAACTTGCAGCCAGCGCAGCAACTCAAAGACAGAATGGATGGACTCCCTGTGGACCTGGGGCAAAAGGGAATGCTAGTGGGACACTATGGGCATGGCGCAGTCTGATAAGGCAGGTTCTGAGTCTCTGCAGCACGGGACTAGGCACTGGGTACTTATTCCTTTGTAAGTTAATAAATACACATACAATATATTATATGCTTTATCTAATTGCGCAGGAGACCCAGAGAGAATTCGGGCCACTGAATTGGCGTAGTCACAGGATATGACGAAACTGAGAATGAGTTTTATCAGAGTGTTAATGGCTGCGCTGATGTGGTTTTTGCAATGGGTTACTAAAAAGAGGACAGCCACACAGGTGCATAGGCCACAGCTATGTTGTAAATGTGGGGATACGTTGTGGGTATGTGAAGATTTGTTAAAAGTTACCCAAAAGTTAGAAGATTTTTTATCTGCTCTGGACCCAAAGGGAGCTCCCAGAAAAAGACAGCAGCCACTTTGCATGATAAAGGATATGCCCCAGGTGGGAAAAGCTGAAAAGGCAGACCCATGTGCAGAGCTGGAGACAGAGAAAAGGCAGGACACTTTGACTTATGTAAATTCAAGGACTCAGAGAAAAAGACAGATAATAGTAAAAAGGAAAAAGAAAAAGCTAACTGTACTATAGCTAGGAAATATTCCATGCTGGAAGTGTTAAAGCTAAGAAAAACTTACAAGCAAGCAAGTAGAGAGCCCCTGGCCACGTGGCTTGTGAGAGTATGGGACATGGGAGCAAATGATGTCATTCTAATTCCTTCAGAAGATTCACAGCTGAGTTATATAACCATTCATCCATCCTTACAATATAGGCTGTTAAACCTAGGCCAATGCAGGGGGGAGCACTCCTTAATGGGATGGCTGGTTGAAGGCATTAAAGATACATGGTTCTCACCAAGGGATACGAACATGATTAACAGGGGCTGGAGGACTATAAAGGAGGAGCAGGCATTACTGAGAGAACTAGGTATGAGAAAAACAATATATGATGTCCAGTTCACTGGGCCAGAGGAGACTGTGTTCACCAGAGATATGAAAGAAAGCTCAATTCAACTGGGACCTCAAGAATGGTATGGGACTTTAATGGTTTTACTAAGCCCTTTGATGGGACAGGAACTTTGTAAAGTGAGAAAGGCTTTGGCAAATCTAAATGATTCTGACCAGCATGTAAAACGTGTCTGTGTAATAACAGAACATCCATAAGAGATATAAAAAAGACCAGGCAGAGGAAATGTGGCAAGACTTATGTCAAGCCCAAATCACCAGAGAAAAAAATTGATAGAAAACCAAATTCAGTACTAAGGCATTTCTTGAAGGCTTTAAAACTAGAAGAACAGTTAACAAAGGACATTCAAAGGATAACAACTATACAAGGTGTGGTTAAGAATCCCCAATGATTAAATAAGATGCATTTCTCTTCTAATAAAGGCTATACTAGGGGTAGAAGCAGGTTTGCCCACCACGTTCTCACCCAGCAACCTGGTATTGTCAATGGGACGATGACAGATGTGGCTACAGTCAGGAAGCAGACCCAGAGCCTATCTGACTTAGGGAACCAACAAGTGCAAGGGGAACAGGAGAAGCCCCCTGCCTCCTTAGCCCAGTGCAGGGTCAGGCAACTAGAGCCACCCCATGTCCAAAGGGATAACTAAAAGTGATAAAGAGCTAACCAAATCAATGCCTCGTACCCATGCTGTGGTACCTAACAAGGATCTATGGAGAAAACAAGTTAATATGAATGGACAAAACCTTTCCATGCTTTGTGAGACCTTGTCTATGAGTGATTTAATATTTAATGTTAATGTTCCTTCAAATGTTTTACAGATGTGAGACCCATTTGAAAGATACCTGAAGAAGCAAAGTCAGCTATAGACAACTGTTAAGAAAATCTACAGTACCAGGGGTGGATTGCCCCCCTATGAGCTGTTGGATGAGAGAGACCCTTGAGGCCCTCCAATTCACCAAGGCTATTGCCGTTAATATTAGGTAAGGCCATGTTGCTGAGGACACTGCATATTGTGAGCATGGGAGAAGAGACAGAACTGAGGCTAAGCCAAAAAACTTTGTGCCACTGGGTGGATGACATTCATATTGCCAGAAGGCTCTATACAGATGGTTGGGGAAGAAAGGATCCCCTATAAGTCTACTCAATGATGGGCCCTGCGTGCTGCACACTACGGACATGCCAAGTAATACCTGCAAGTGCAATAATGGCTTGACCACATATGTACAACTGACAAATTTCTAATTGGATAAGGCCCACTCCTAGGGGTGGAACACACATCTGGTGCTGCAGACCAGGCCAACGCCTTTTGTCAAAGAAGGCTACAGGCCCTAGTGGAGAAGCCATCATAAGTACATTGTTTAATGAGGATAGTATACCTATTAGGATATTGTCTAAGCATTTGTATTTACATTCATGTTTGTTTAAATGTGTCTACTTCCTTCCATTTGTCTTTATAATGGGAAAAAACACCACTGAGATAGTTCAGTGGACACAGCCTAAAGGCGACTAATGGGGAAGCCCAAGAAGCCACTCTCTCACCATGATGCAAGAGAGATCACCCTACATCTATCACCCTCTCCAAGGTTCAGGGACTTTAGCGGAAGATTGGCGGAAAGATTGTAAGAGCAGAGGAAAGGGGTGGAGTGTCTTCCAATTGGCAGGTTCCTCCAATGGCTGGGGCCTAACATGAGTGGGAAATAGGAAGGACAACTGGAAGCCATCTTGGGATGGGAGCCTGGAGCCGCAGGTAGAGTGTGATGGTGTAGGAAACTCACAGCCAGTGCAGCAACTCAAAGACAGAATGAATAGACTCCCTGTGGACCTGGGGTGAGATCGCTGGCTGCAGAGGCGTGAGCGAATGCTAGCGGAGGACTATGGGCATGGCATGGTCTGATAAGGTAGGCTCTGAGTCCCTGCAGTGTGGGGCTAGGCACTGGGTACTCATTCCTTTGTAAGTTAATTAATACACATAAAATATATTATATGCTTTGTCTAATCATACAGGAGTTCCAAAGAGAATTCCGGCCACAACTCTTCAGTTGTTTGCCTCGGGCCCTGCAGGCCACCCTTGAGTTGTAACTTTGTGGCTTACCCTTTCAATGAGCCACCCTAGACCCTTGTTCTGCCTCATGCCTTCATCCCCAGACCCAACCAAGAGTCACATTCACATATGTACTTTCTTGGTGAGTTTCTCTTAGCTCTTGCCTTATGGCCTCACATACATGATTTTTTTGGTGAGTATATACCCTGATATAACTTGAGGAGTTAGGAAAATGGGAAAAAACATGGAGTTAAAGGGAAAGGAGAAGCCTAAGAGGGAGGAATAGTAGGAGACAGGTGTTGCCAAGGGGGAAATAGGGGTATTTACATAGGAGGGGAAGAGGGAGGGTTATACAAGGGACCATGGGGTTAAAGGGGAAGAAGGAGCTCAAGAGAGGGGGGGGGAATCATAGAAGACAGGTATTATCAATGGGGAAATGGAGAAAATGTGGGTACTTTAACTGGGGAGGGAGGAGGGAGGGTTAGACAGGGAAAGAGAGAAGAGAGATAAATTATGTTTAGCTCATGTGAAAAACCAGAGGAAAATGTATTAGTTCAAAAGCCTACTGAGAAATCACACATACAATATCTGTATATGAATACATGTGTATAGCTGAAGGCTGTATAACAAGAAACACAGTGCCAAACAGGAGAAACCTCCCTTTCAGTTTGTCAGGGTAGTCCAAGAGACTCCCAAAATTACACAGGGTATTGCCACAGCCCTTTTTTATCTCCAAGAACTTGAAGGTAAAGTCCTATTGCTGAATACAGGACATACTTTGAACACAGGATTTGAAGCAATGGAGTGTATAGCTGAAGGCTGTATAACAAGAAACACAGTGCCAAACAGGAGAAACCTCCCTTTCAGTTTGTCAGGGTAGTCCAAGAGACTCCCAAAATTACACAGGGTATTGCCACAGCCCTTTTTTATCTCCAAGAACTTGAAGGTAAAGTCCTATTGCTGAATACAGGACATAATTTGAACACAGGATTTGAAGCAATGGAGCTGGAACTAACCTGGAATCCTCCTTCCTAAGGACTACTTCTCATAGTTTTGGAGGACACTATGCAAACTGCTAACAGAGAGAATTAATCAGTGATCCAACTCCAGCTTCAAAGCCTAATAACCACAACAATGACCAGCCGAGTAAACTATATTGGAGCAGAAGAAGCACTTTCATCTTGGGAGTAATCAACAGCTACTTAACTGGGGTTGAAGCCCGTTCAACTCAAGGGAACTCATGTGTGATACTGTAACATAGCCAAATACATATGGCTGGAGAGGTCACATATCTTAGAGAAAAAATTAAGCCTGTCACATCCATAGACAAACATAATTTCTTACCATACACTAAATATGGATCCTTATACTTACAGACAAGTACGCCAGTCACCACTCATTAATGAAGCTTCTTTTGCAATAGATGGAGACCATTACAGAGTTCTTCAACTGGTCACACACAGTGAATTAACTGTCTGTCAGATGCCCAACCCTGAGTGAAACATCTAAAATGGAACCTCTACACCTAAAGCTCAAGGAAAATAGTAGAACAAGGGGTAGAGAGAATAGCAATGCTTCTCACAACTGTCATCAGCAAAGTGTCCTCATGCAACAGAGAGCAATGAAAACAAAAGGCCACAACCAGCCAAAGGGTAGAGAATAAGGGTGTGGGTCCTGGACAGGATTCCTATATTAAATCTCAACCACCTAGGGCTCAGGGACCATTCTGGAATAGGGGGTGGAACAATTGTAAGAGCCATGGGAGGCAGTGCATGATCATAAGGAAATAGTCTTACAGGTCTCTGGGAATTTGTTTATGTGAATTTGCAGCAATGGTGTCAAGCATACACATGACCCATGCAAATTCATTCAGATAAATACCTACCACTGAACTGGGGTAATGGGCAGCAGACCCCCAACCTTAGCCAAAGAACTATTGGCAGCTGATTACTGCTGGGTAAGGGAAAGTTGATCTTATTTAAGGGAGTGACTCTAGGTAGGCTGACTAGACTCAAATGGATGTACTTGCATTGGGAGACATCTAGGTACACTAAGTTGACTCAGTAGGCCTTAACATATATGACAGAATGCACGAAATCTGGTGGGGGACTATAATGAGTGAGTATGGGGGAGGGGTATAAAAATGATTAAGAAATTTGTAAGACATGCACAAAAATTCAATAAAAATATATATTAAAATGTGTGTGACTGTATGTCTATGTAATGGGGATATTAAAGTTATAGAATGAACTTCATAATGAACATTTTGTATCTGCCAATTCAACCAACTTTGGGATAAAAAATATTCAGAAATAATTATGTTTGTACTAAACATATTAAAATTGCTTTCTTATCATTATTTCCTAAACAATATAACAACAATTTACATGATACTTAAATTCTATTAGATATTGTATATATTCTAGACAGCTCTTAAATTGAAAGGAAGGATATACATAGTTTGCAAGCAAATACTGGACTACTTTATATAAGTGAATTGAGTGACTATAGATTTGGAATTTACATGTTCCTAGAACCAATCTCAAAGGAAAATCTTACTTCTTTGAATTTCATTAAACTCCATAGGACTGTTTAAACCAATTAGATAGTATTATCTTGTAGGGTTATACAAGTCAGGATTCTCTAAAGGAACAGAGTCAATAAAATGAATATACATTAAAGAGGGACTTATTAAGTTGGCTTATCCACTATACAATCTGGGTAGTCCAACAATGGCTATCTTCAGGGTCAAGAAGCTGATAGACCAGTAGCTTCTTTGTCCATAATGCTAGATACCTCAGTTGTGACAATCTGGCACTAGTAGTCTAGATAGTCTAGAGAATTCCTAGCGAGCCACTGGTCTCCAGTGCAAGATGGAAGTCCATAGAAGCTGTGTTCTGATGTCAATAAAGAATGAGCCAGGCGTGGTGGTACACGCCTGTAGTCCCAGCACTTGGGAGGCAGAGTCAGGCAGATCTCTGTGAGTTCAAGGCCAGCCTGGTCTACGTAGTGAGCTCCAGGACAGCTAGGGCTACAGGGAGACCCTGACTCAAAAACACCAAAAAACAAACAAACAAACAAAAAAAAAAAAACCCAGCAGCAACAGCAACATTCACCTGCAGAAAGTGCTGGCAAGCAGACAAAAGGTAAATACCTTTACCTTGGAAACTCCTTACATCTAGGTTGCCCACACTGGGAGTGAGTGTCCCACTTCAGTTTACCTAATCAAAAAAATTCCTCACAGGCATACCTATAGGCTAGTCTAATCTAAATAATCCCTGAATAGGTGTGTCTCATGAGAGATTATAGATCCTATCAAGTTGACAATCAATCTTAATAAACATTGCCGTTTGTTTGCAAATGTAGTGTGATAGCCATAGCACAGAAAGCAAAAGAGTATTGGAACTTTATACTCACAATATTATTACATTTTATATTAAATGATAGATATTATTTCTAGGTAGGTGCATATGACAATTTGTAGAGAAATCAAACACAAAGATAACAAAAACAAAACCCAGAAATAAACAGAAGCAACATGTAGTTATAAATAAGCCCAAAGCCAACTCTATCAGCAATTCATTAAATGCTAAGAGATCAAACATGATCACTAAAGGACAGATACTATGGATTAAAAATGGTACCGAACCCAAATATAGATTACATATAAAGAGAATAGTGTAATATGAAAATGAGACAGGCTGAAGGTCAATAGATAGGAAAACAGTCTATGCAAACAGTAAGCATGAGAAAGCTGACAGGGAAAAGTTAGAGAGGATTTCCCAAGATAAAGAAACAGCTTAGAAAAACCCAATGAACAAATCATCAAGAAGACATAGCAATGATAAATATGTATTGCCAAATAATAAAGCTTCAAAGTAAATGAAGTCCCAAAAAGTGAAACTTCAGGGAGAAATTTGTAATTTCATAATCATAGTAGAACATTTTTATCACCCGTCTCAGATGCTGATAGCATGATAAAACTAATACACAGAGAGTTTGAAAAATGCTACTAACCATTTTAGTGTGGTTATTATTTGTAAATTATTATGCCTTATGCCAAAAATATTATTACTTTTAAATATATATGGAGTATTTTTTGAAATGGATCCTATTCTCTGGCATAAAACAAATCTCAAATTTTACAAAATGATGAACTATTGGTGTGGGAGCCAAGACACCCGAACGCAGTCATTTTCTATCTTTCTGACTTTGGAAGTCATTCATGCATCCTAAAGATAACAATACTTCCTGCCACTCAGGTTTGCTTTGAGCATCAGAAGATATGAAACTGAAAGACCTAGTATTCATCTTAATTTGGAACTTTAGAGCTATTTATTAAAATACTTAAAAATTCCTTTCTATTCTCACCACTGTCTAAATGCAAATGAGAATGGACAATTCATAAGCAGTAAGTATCATGCTACACAGAAAACAGGTGATCTTTAATAGTATTATTAGAAAACAACATGGCCACTTGTGGGCCAGTAAGAAGGCTCAAGAGGTAAAGGTTCCTGTCACCAAGACTGAAGCCCAGAGTTTGATTCCCAGTACCCACATAGCGGAAGAAGAGAATTGCCTCCTGGGCTCCTGCAAGTTGACCCCACCACTAAATAAATAAATAAATAAATAAAACAAAATAAATAAATAAATAAATAAATAAATAAATAAATAAATAAATAAATAAATAAATAAAATTTAACTAAATTAATTTTTTTGAAAAATATGGCCCTTTATTCCTCAGCTGAGATCCAAGTTCAAAGGGCTCTTGTCAAGAAAAAAATCTTTTTGGTCACATTTAATGGGTGGATGCCACAATATGATGCTGCCTAAACAAAGACAGCCTAACTTATGGAGTCATTTAAACTAAAAGTGAGCCTGATATGTTCTCAGAAGTTGTTCCTTCTGATTCCTTTGGAACTTTTCTTCCAACCAAGGGCATGCTCTTTTATTTAAATAGCACATCCTGCATGACATGGGAAATAAATGAGGACTCTTGTCTACTGAATCAGAATAGCATACAAAACCACAAGCAGATGCTGTCAGTCTAATACAATTCATTGGTTTCAACATTGCTGCTTTTAGCAATATTCTCACAACACATAACATTATTCTGTTCCAGGTGCAAGGAAGGTGTCATGAGGGAGAAATCTGGAACATAATCTAAAATTAAAGCTCTTTGCTTAGCTTAGTCTATAAAGGTTGATTACAAGAGGATCCCAAGGCTTAGCAGATTGTTTACTTTGTAAACAAGCTGAGATAGTATTAAATGATCTCAAGACATAAAATTAATTTTGGTTTTAAGGTTAGGTAAGTCAGGAGGTATCTTTAGCAAAGTCATTCTCACAACTTCTGTTTTAGAAGCCAATAAAAGAGCACCCATTCAAAATTGAACAAGAGCTACAAGGTCTGACGGATGGCCAGAACACAGGTTTAAGGGAAGCAGACAAACTAGGCAGACATTACTTTTTAGAGCATATAAACTGGAAACAAAATTATTATAAAATTTGTCTAATAGTATTAGTTAACTCTGGTTACTTGCTGATGCAAAGAATGAGAATTTGAGATAACTAGTAATGCAAATGATGACTAGCACAGTACAAAATCTTATATTTAAGAATGGCCCAAGGCTGGCAAGGAATAGGGTGGGGGTGGGCAAGGGGAATGGAATAGAGATGCACTGGGTGGGGTCTGAGTCTTAAGTGGGCAAGTCTGTCCGGCAGATCAGGAGCCAGGGAAGATGGGGTGAGGACTGCCTAAGGAGGGACTTAGCAATCTATGCTAGGGGGAGGTGGGGAAAGAGAGTGTTCAGCTGGGAGGGTAGGAGGGAAGCAGCCCTGGATGGTGGGAGGCAGAAGTGATTGGGAGGAAGGTGGGGATAATGGGCACTGAGACTGGGGAAGGAGGAGGGAGGTAGAATGAGAGGGAGAAAGGATATAAATGACAGGATCTTGGGGGGCTAGGGAACCCAGAGTGAAATGTGATGTCCCGAAACCCCCTGAGAAATACACATAGTGTCTGAGCATTAGTGCATATGTATACCTGGGGGCTGTATGGCAGGAACATAGTGCCAAACAGGAGAGACTGCTCTTCTCGTGGTTGGTGAGAGTGTTCAAGGAGACTCCAAAAATAACACAGGCTACTGCCAGAGCTCTTGGTTATCTCCCAGAACTAGAAGATAAGAACCTACTGCTAAAGATAGGATATACTTGGGATACAGCATTTGGAGCAATGGAGCAGGAACTGACCAGGAAGACTTCTACCTTAAATTTAGCCCTCATAATACTAGATAATATGCAATCAATGGTCCAACACAATCCTAACGCTTAATAACCATAACTACCAGCACAGCAAACTACCTCTTTTGGTGCAGTAGTGGCATTGTTATTGTGGGGGCAATCAGCAGCTATTAATTGGACTTAACACCCTGTCAATGGGAGTGAACTCATATGTGGAACTGTAAACACAGCCAAATACATATAACTGGAGCAGTCATAGATCCTAGAGAAAACCATATCTCTAGACAAATTAAATTTTTTATCATATGCTAAATATGGATTCTTATACTTACAGACAAGCATACTGTATGCCACTCATCAAAGAAGCTTCTTTTTGCACCAGATGGAGATTATTGCAAAATACCACAACTGGTTAGACAGAGAATATACATCTAAGAGCTGCCCAGTCCTAGGTGACAGATCTACAGTTGAACCTCTACAACTAATGCTCATAGTATGATATAGCAGAACAAGCGGTAGAGAGAAAAATAGTGCATCTCTCAACTCTCACCAGTGGTTTCCTTATACAACACAGAGTGTGATGCACACAGAAGGCCACAACTGACCAAGTTTTAAAGAATAAGAGACTGAAGAGTGTATAGATGGAAGAATGTGTGTCCCTGGATAGGACTCTTATATTAAACCTCATCCACCCGTAGCTCAAGGGACCATTGCAGAGGAGGGGGCTGAAAGATTGTAAGAGTCAGGGCTGGTTCATGAACTAGGGAAGCTGAGGATTTCAGGTCACTGGAAGCTTGCACATGTGAATTTGTGGCAATGATGGTATTGAGCACAGGACCCAGGCATACTCAATCAGACAAGGACCAAGAGTAGAGCAAGAGAAATGGGTGGTGGGCTGGCCCTAGAATGGAAACTATTGGAGACTGATTACTACTGGGTGAGGGAGAATATGCCTTACTTACAATTGCTAGATGGGCTGACTAGACTCCAGAGGATGAATTTTCACTGAAGGACATCTGGATACAAATGTTTGACTGCATAGTACTTAACATGTATTTCAAAATACATGAGGTCCAGTGGGGGTTGTGGGAGCATGGATGGGGAGAGTATCTAAATTTGATTAAGAACTATTGTATGAAATGCACAAAAGATTAATAAAAATTTTATTTAAGAAATGGCATGGGATACATGTAAGTGGAAGGAGAACAAGATAATTCAAAAAGAGCCACCTATAAAAAGTTTCCTTTCCCAGAAATGAAGAAAGTAACAATACTGATGTAAGAAAGTCCTCTAATATTAGTTGCTTATTTCATATGTCTACATATGCGTCAGTGAATATTAAGAGAATATGTGATTTTAAACTTAAATGCATGCTATTCTTGACTACTGATTTGTATTCCTAGAAAATTCTTAAGATAGGGAATCAAGCCTATTACAGATATATTTGAATATCTGACTTTCATCAAATCTTAAAATCTGAAAACATGGGTAAATGTCTGATATACAAAGTGGCCAAGAGCAAAAGAAAGTATTTTCACAGTGCTTCTTTCTGGGAAGTGTCATACATGACAGCTGCCTTTTCAAAAATCAGTTCTGCTAACACAGTGTACTTTGGTTTTATTCCAGAGTGGTATATAATGTTTCCTACTTCAAAAAAAATTTCTGTGAGAAGACAGTAATATTTGGAAGACTCTAAAGCTTACACATTAAAATTTTCTGAAGTTTCTGAAAATATAAATTATTTTATAAGGTCATATTTAGTATGAAAAGACTTTATACGGCATGCATACAACCTCTAACACACCTTAATAAATCATATATGTCAACTTCTTATACTTTGAGTTATCAATATGTCAAATTTCATTCCCAATACTTTACAGAGTGCAGAGCAGATAATTACCTCCTATGTATGTATGAAATAATATTAGTTCAGAAACAACAGAGTTTACTTCTGACTTCACAGGAAATTAAGTCTCTATAATATTTTTCATCAATGGAAAAATCATAATTCTACCACAAATAATTTATTTCCTGGTAACACTTCTAGCAAACATGGGTTTTAGTAGATAGAAACATCTAGAAATTTCTTTTCATGACTCTATAGTGTATCTGTCATATGTTAACAACTGAAAATTATATTTTAAAAACAACCAGTAAATTCCCATTCTGATACTTAGTCATCCATGGTGATTTTCTGTACCAGATATAGCTGCAGAATTTTATTATTAAACTTCTCAAGAGATATTAACAGAAGGCAAGTGGACCATGATATGTCATTCCAATGCTAAGTGATTGAAAATGATTTCCATACATGTAGTCAGTTTTTGCTTGAGCTTAAAAGCCCATGAAAGAATCACTTGACCTGTTAGCATGAATGCTGGTTTTATGCATGTAATGACAAGAGTCTCCACAGGCACAAAGTAATGAAGGATTTGGTGACTGTATTTGAGAGTAAATATCAGGCAACCTTTAGGTTGTCCAGAGTCAGTCATGTTAATAAGGGCTCCACAAATAGACGTGTCATTCACCAAGCAAATGCTAAGGTAGCAATCCTTCACTGGGCATTTTTGACAGATTTAGACGTAACATCAGTAGCATTTCTGTTTGGAATCTGTATTAGGTATTTTCTGTTGCTATGCTATAAACACTGACCAAAGAAAGTTATAGAAGGAAGAATTTTTTTGAGCTTATAGTTTCAGGGGAATTATAGTCCATCATGATAGGGAGGCATGGTGGCAGGAAGTAGCTAGAACAGGAATAGAAAACAGAGAGCTCACATCTTCAAGCAGGCACAGGAAGCAAGAGAGCAACTAGAGAGCCACAAGACCTAATAACTCTCTAAGCCCACCCTGCAGCGACGTGTTTCCTCCAGCATGGCCACACCCCTTAAGACCTCCCAAAACAGTGCCACCAACTGTAGACAAAAATGTCCAAATACTTGGAGCCTACAGGGTGACATTCTCATTCAAACCATCACAGAGTCTCATAGCAAAAGTGTTTTGGTTTGGATGTGATGCACCTCCCCAAAGGCCATGTGCTAAAGAACTAGTTCCTACTTTAGGACATTTTGAGGAGTGGTTGAAACTTTAGGGAGCGAGGCCAAGATTGGGGAAGTGGATCATTGATGTTCCCTTGAAGGGAACACCAAGAGGCTTGCCCTTTTCTTCTCTGATTCCTAGCATTATGAGGTGAACTCTTATCCTCCTCTACCCCATCCTTCTTGCTATGAGGCCAGGCTAACCATGAAGCCAGAAATGATGGAGACAAATTACTTTGGACTCAAACCTCTGAAACTGTGAGCCAAAATAAGCCTTTCCCTCTTTAAATTGCTTATCTTGGGTAATTTATTGCAATGATGGAAAGCTCATTAACCCAATACACAGGAATAAAATGCTATAGAGTTAACAATCACTATTTATATCTTGGAATAAGAAGGGATAAATTCTTGTCCAATATCACATCTAGGTAAGCAGTTATGAAGTTGAAACCATAACTTACACAAGAGAAAATGTGCTGCTTTCAAGCATCTGAAATATACCTGATATGGTATGTAATTGTTGCTACATGCTGTGTTGCCAATTTGTTCTTGTTGTAAGAAGGTTTATAAAAGAAGAAACACTAAATACATTTTATCCTTTGGATTTTCTTAAGAACAAAACCACCAGAAATGTGTATTTTAACAGTAAACATGGCACTTTTACCTCATATTGCTAATGCTTTTGTTTTGATAAAAAACAAAAAAAGTCATGCATTTGTACCAAAGATGAGCGCTTAAATACAGGAAAATATTTACAATTTTTTCCATGATTTAGTTCAAGTAGTATTAGGTATATAACAATTTAAAAATACACTGCTTTTGCACATCATCCAGTAAATGTACTCTTCCAATTTGTCAAAAAATAGTTTATATAGTAGTTGATTTTTCAAAATTGAAAATTTTTCTTTTTTTTTGGGAAAGCCAATCAATATAGTCTCTTGCCTCTGATGAAACTGGTCAAATCACTTAGATTCGGAGCTGCATTACGATGCTCTGATGCTCTTAAGTTTTTTGTATTGCTTTAATTTACTGCATTTTAAAAAGAAAAGTGATCAAAAGGAATATGGTTAAGAAACAGAAAGGAAAAATAACTATTATAGTATCACCATTGCACTGAATGATTAAGTCATTTAAGGCATAAAACCAAGACCATATCTACTTTATCTCCCTCCACCAGCTTTCCATTATAACATATTGTATGTGGCATACCAGAATCTTTACAAATTTTTATTATTGCATTTGTTTGTGGAGGATACACACATGCCATGTCATGCGGCATGGTGATCAAAGCACAAATTTCAGGATTTAATTCTCTCCTTCCATCATGTGGGTCCCAGGGATCAAACACAGGTCACATGTCAAACTTAGTGGTAGGCACCTTTACCCACTGAACTATCTCACTGGCCCTATATTAGTGCCTTGAGGAAAATTATTTGCAATTTCTTATCCTGTCTGACATGGAAAATAGCAATATTTTACATCTAGGAAAAATAGAAATCCACTGACTATTTCCAAAGAGAATTTATTTTGGTAAAGTTTATAATAAAAGCATGTATTGTTTTTCATTTATGAATCTTTACCTATATTTTTTCAATTACTAGAAATTATATACATATATATAATTATAATTACTGTTTGATACAGATTCTTTAAAAATTTTTCATAGCTTTGATTTTTCTATAAGTCATATTTGCATCTTTCAAAAAATTGATGAATAATTTCTAGTAGAAAAATCTTACTATGCACAAAGCTGTTAAAAATGTGGTCAGCATTTACTCCACCATTAGGTAAATGCTATGCATGACTGCTCTGTGTAATGTGCTGTATCTGCTCTTTCTGTTTGGGTGCCAATTTCCTATGCATCTGTTAGCTTCAGTTTTCAACTCAACACACCTGGGAGGAGGCAACCTCAACTGAAGAATTTCCTCCATTAGATTAGCCTGGGAATATGTCAGTGGGTCATTTCCTTCCTTTCCTTCCTTCCTTCCTTCTTTCCTTCCTTCTTTTCCCTCTATTTGAGATAGGGTCTCCCTGTAGCCCAGGGTGGCCTGAAACTCAATAGAATGGCATTAATCTCACAAATATCTGCCTGCTCTTGCATCCAGAGTGCTCAGATTAAAAGTATGAACCACCATACCAGGCTTGTGGGGGTATTTTCTTTAGTGCTGACTCATGTGGGAGGGTCTATCCTACTATGTGTGGTGCCATACCTAGGCAGGTGGCCCTATAAGAAAAGTAACTGAACAGACCAAAAAGCAGCATTCATTCCTCTGTGGTCTCTGCTTCAGTTCCTGCCTCCAGGTTTCTGCACTGAGCTCCTGCCCTGGGCTTTCCTCAATGTTGAACTGTAAACTATAAATCAAATAAACCCTTTCTTCCCCAAGTTGATTTTGGTCAGTGTTTTATCAGAGCAACAGGAAAATAACTAGAACACTGTGTAAAACTGCTAAACAATATCCAGTTATAAAAACCCTTACTCAATGATTCCAAATTTTTCAGGAATCCTAGCAATTTTGTCTCCACAGAGATATCAAGACAGTCATCTACCTTTCAGTATTGTTGAGAACTGCAATATCATTCTGATTCTTGATATTCCAAAGGAAATATTCCCTTTCTCCTTGATAACATGCATGATCTCCTCGTGACTTGGCTGTTCTTACTTAAACAAATGAAGTACCTTATGTGTTTGTTACCTGGCCCATGACTTATCCATTTCAGTACTATCAACTTACTAGCATACTTGAAGGATAAAGCCAATAAAGTTAATCCATGTTATGTTTAGGGTTCTTGATAGTAATTTCACCAGCTCATGATCAAAGCCAAGTCCATCCTTTTTTCTGGTTTGCTTCCCATCAGTTTAGTACCTTGGGAACAGAACTTTCGTGCCCATTGTCTTATGTATTCTTAAAATCCAATCAAGGATAGAAGTCTTTCTTCTTTGGACTGAATCCTTCATTGTGCTTAAAGATAAATCTAGCCAAATACCTGTGACTAGAGATATCATGAGCCCTAAAGGAGAACCTGTTTGCTGCCATTTTCCTAGACCAGTATAATTTTTAACTACATTCTAATACTTATCTTTATGTCCACAGGTATGTGTAACTCTCACCCCTTATTAAAGAAGTTTCCTTTTACAACACATGAAGAATACTACAGAAATCCAGAACTGATCAAAATTTGAAGAGTGAGTGACTGTGGGGTGGCCAGCCCCAACCAATAAATCTCCAATACAATTCCTACGTCTAAGGCTCAAGGAATATGGTGGAAGAACAGGCAGAAAAATTTTAAGAGCCAGAGGACCAAGGCACCTCATGCTAGGTGGTATATTCAGATCGTTGCAAGGAAGCTGGGCCCATGAAATCTCAGCAAATATGGTTGTTTAACAAAACTGGTTTAATGACAACAGTAGTTTACATGCTAAAATAAATGGGGGAAATTTCGCATAGTCCCACATCAAGATGAAGAGCTACTGGCAATCAATGGCTGCTGAGAAAGAGCAAACTGGTTTCCTCCAGATCCAGACAAGAGCTCCCTAATGGGATATCCAATCCCAAGGGCTCAGCTCTAAATTCATGTATATTATAAAGCAATATATATGTTACATATATATGAGAAAATACTAAAGAAAAGGTCACAAAATTGAGGTGACGTGGGGGTGGGGAGAGTTGGCGGAGGAAGACGGAAGGGTAGAAATTATGTAAATACAGTATTAACATATGAAATTCATAAAACAACAAAAGGATATTACACATAATAGTAAGGATGGAAACTAACGTTTTTCTTAGGTATCTAGCTCATGATGGTGAAAAGCACCTTATATCTAACCCATCCGTCATAATTTTCATGTACTGACAATGATTCTCAATGCCTTTTTTTCCAATAATAAATATTATAAGATGCCTTAAAGGAAAAAGAGCAGAATTATAAAGAAGGTTTCTTAGAAATTCATCTAAGATATTTGTTGGCACCATCCATTTCTCAATTATGTCTCCATAATTATGGATTTTATATATGTTTTTAGAAGCGATAAGGTAATAATAATTGCTTAAGGAAAGCTAGATATGTCTTTGAAACTAAATATATCTAATCAGCTTGATTGAATTTTTTTAATTTTTAGATTAGACATTTAAAACATACATGCCTTAATTAGACCTCTGAATTCAGTATAGACTCCATTATCTAGAAAAATTTTGAGGCATTAAATCATGTTATCTTCTCTATATATGCTACCATGACATCTTTAGGGGGTAAAATAGTGAACTTTGATCTTTTCCCAATTTTGTACAGAATCATCTGTGTACTTAAGTTTCTTTATGCTTCACTGACACTTTTATGCTAATGAGGTACCATTAAGGAAATAATTTCCTAATTTTCCAAAGGAAAGGCATTTTAATTGAATAAGCATAATAAGACTTGTAGTTATCATATACCTTATAATACTTAATTCTTACTCAAGTACTGTGCAATAAATATTCCTCCTTACATCTAATTATTTTCTGAAAACTAAACTCAGAGGGGTCAACTAACTTGCTAACCTTCAAAAGTTATGAATGTCCACTACAAACTCTAACAAGTTTTCTTGTAACTCAAATTATTCTGCTTTTCCTATTTTAATGAGTATATTTAAATAGAGTATGATATTTACTTCTATGCCAGAAAAAAGTTCAAGAATTGAAAACATTTTCCTCTAAGGGAAAAATGCATACGTTTTGAATATATTGCTTTTAAACATGTCACAGTAATGAAATATATAAAAGTTTCTCACAATTTCAAATGGCAAGATATATCACTTTTGTAATAGAGAAAGTTTCTGTTTCAGCATCTCATTCTATAACTGAAGGACCCAGTATTTCAGACAAGACTGTAGCTAAAGATTCAGGTTAAAAGCAGGCATTTTTCTCCACAAAAATCTCATGAATAAAAGTATGCAAGTGATTCAATAAGAACATGGGTGTGGAATGCCTCCAGTCAGTCAAGAATTTCAATGAGTTTCTGGGTGATAAAAAGCATATTGGAGCATTTTTCTATTAAAATAAAATAGTAGAAGAATGGGAACACATTCCTGGAACCACAGGGACAGAGCTTCCCTGAAACCAAAAGGCATCGAGGGTAATGAAGAGCTGGAATGGGGTGTGACTTTGATATGGAAGAAATCCTTATACAGACAACTGGGCAGATTCCCATCCCCTAATTTTTCTCAGAACACAGGCATCTGGCTACCTTCATCTCTATCCTCCTTTGGAGAAAAC
The DNA here is from genome assembly GCF_000622305.1 of Nannospalax galili. NCBI lineage: Eukaryota > Metazoa > Chordata > Mammalia > Rodentia > Spalacidae > Nannospalax > Nannospalax galili. Next base: position 4,737,481 of record NW_008358866.1, on the reverse strand, counting down.
TTTAGGGAAGGGGAAGCTCTACCTACTGTATGATGATGATGATAGGAAATTTAAAAAACTCAGGATGCCAGAAAGGTTTCCCAAGGGGCAACACAGGCCTGGTGATTCCCCTGCAGAAAAGAAATCTAATCCTAGCCTATTATTTAACAAAATATAAAAATATCCCTCATAGCTTCTTACTTTCAGAGTCAACAAGGAACTATGTAATGTTTTTTTGTTGCTGTTACTGTTACTGGGTTTTTGTATTTTGTTTTGTTTCTTTGGGTGTGTTTGTTTTGTTGTGAGACAAGATCTCCCTATGTACCCCACATTGACCTGGGAATTTACAGTGATCCTCTTGTCTCAGCCTCCCAAACTGGGATTAAAGGCATGTGCCAGTACTCCCAGCTGACTGCATTTTAAATGTTGGTTTAATGAATAAAATATTACCTACGCTGTATAAAATGAAACTATAAGGTCAGGTGACAGCCCCAGTCAGCAACTAAGCAAACTTCAAAGAAGCCAGTAGATTTTTCAAATGTTTTATTTATTTGAACATTTTTCAGACACTATCATATTTGATTATGAAAATCAGGCAATGGAGTAAAAGCATGGTGCAACTAGTTGGTGTTTCATGAAAGTCAATGGACAATAGCAGATGATAAGAAGCAGAGGCAGGGAAAGGGACATGAGAGTCACTATCTCATTAGTGGGGAGACCCAGAGATCCCAGTGGCGGTCTAGAGAACGTATGATTTAGACGAAAAAACAGAAGTGTAAATACAGCATTGCAATTGTAGACAAGTATAATATATGAATTTAAAATAACAATTAAACCAGAAAAATTAGAGGGGAATAAAAGAAAAAGTCATCCATACCACCTATCAGAGCTCAAAGTCCAGAAACAAGTATAAAATGCCTTATTATATTTATTTTCTGAGAAATTTATATTCTCTAAACCAAAGCTATGCCTCCACATACAGAATCCACAGCTAAAGAAACAAAGGAAAAATACTTGCAACCTAAGCTACTAGGAAATACCAAAACGAAACCACATAGTATACAGTAGTTTGGATGCAACAGCGCTGGTAATGGAGAGAGCTGGAGAAAGAGCCTGTTGTTTTTCTGTAGTGTTCTTAGTGCCATCTGAAAGCTCACTATGCTGGAAACTGATGTGAGATCCCTTCAGTGAGACTCGCTGCCATGGCTGCTTGAACTGCCGTTAACAGACTGCCTTAACAGCCACCCATGAAACAACTGCTTCAGCTACAGAAAGTCATTTCTCCCAAAGCAGTGCAGCTTCCCAGGAAGCCCACATACAATGACCTCCTGATGCTGAAGTATAGCTTGGCCATCTCAAACCAGCTGGAGACTGCCAGCTTTTAAAAGCCACTCCAGCTCTTGAGCTACCTCTTTTTGCTCAGCTGACACTGAACTGGCATCATAAGTTACTTCTCAACTTTCTACTTCTGATAGAATTCTGCTTTACTGGAATAACACAGAATTTAAGGGAGCCTATGTTAATCCCCAGGCTTCTCAGTAACAGTCCACATACTAAGCTCAGTCTCAACAACCTTGATTCAGGAAGCCCGTCCTGTAACAGTCATTGTTTACAGATACTACATTAATAAGCATATGTTTAAAGGCTAGACAAGTGTCAGTAGTATTTTATTCATATAATGCACAGCGCATAAATAATTAACCAGTGAAGCAGAAAGTCCATGTGGCAATAGAATTCACTCTGACTTCACGTTAACAGGTTTCTCTTCATTTTTCTCCACTTTTATCCCGATTGTGGAATATTTGTCAGTGAAAGATCTTGTTCCTACTTAATTCTTTCCCTCAACATAAAATTTCATGTTAGTTTCGCATATATGGAAAATGTTGTTTGCAGTCTCTTTTCTAGTGTACATACACTTTAATATCAGTTCCTTTATCATGGCAAGATATTGCTGACTAGGCAAAACGTATTCGTATTGATTTGTAGAATATATGCAACTTTTTAAGCAAGTAATAATGAATTTTGCTTGCCTATCATATTATAAAGGTAATTATTGCTGGCATGGAACTATCACAGCAAATAATTTTGGTTTGTTGGCATTAACAATAGTAAAATGCCTTATTTCACTACTCATCGTATGTCAACAGAGAAAAGTGCTTAATCTGGATATCTGTTTGCTAGCCTTTATTTTTAGAATCATGACCAATAAAAGCAGTAATTCCTTTGACTATCTTCCTCTAAGTGCTGTCTTAAAATACTTAAAGTAAAGTTGGAGAGATGGCTCAGCAGTTAAGAACACTGGTTGTTCTTGCAGAAGACCTGAGTTCAAATCCCAGCACCCACATGGCAGCTAACAACTGTCCATAACTCTAGTCCCAGGGGATCCGGCAGCCTCTTCTGACCTCCACGGGCATTGCAGGACAGGGGTGCACTTACCTACATGCAGGCAATACATTCATACACATAAAATAAAAATAATAAATAATTTTTTTAAATACTTAAAATATATGTCTCCAAAACAGAGTCTTGTTTTATTACTTATTTTTTTCCTCATTTTTATATATCTACACAAAATTTCTAAATATTTTGTATAAGGCAGGTGGTCAGTAAACTTTAAAGAATGTATATTATGTTAGATTAAAATGAACAAAATGAACTTCCTTTATACAATATGTCATCCAGAAATCCTTGCCTATTTAACATCATAGCACAACTTAAGGCAGACTATGTTAATGCCCAGGCTGCTCAGTAACAGTCCATATACTAAACTCAGTCTCAACATCCTTGATCCAGGAAACCCATCCTGCAGCAGACATTGTTTACAGATACTACATTAATAAGCATACATTAAAGGCTAAAGAAGAGTCAGTGGTGTTTGGAATATTTAATTCTTGCAATCTGGAATAACATTGAGTGTCAGACCTCTTGCTATTTTCCCAGTCATATTTTTAAGTTCTTGTATGTCATCCCCTTGCACTTCCTGGGCACTCTGTATCTTGTCTTCTTATTTATCAAATTCATAAATATTTATTAAATATCTTCTCTGGCATCATGCCAGATTCTTGAGGTGACAGTAATGCACGTAGAATGAAGGACTAAGGCTTGAAATATGCGTCAGTGTTCTTCATTCCTTTTCTTTTGCCTAGCTTGCTTAATTGTTTTAATTTCTTGGTCAAGTTTTATTTCCTCCAAAATAAAGTTATGCCTCAGAACAAGGCATCAGTGTTGAAATCCTGGCTCCACAGTTACTAGTCATGTGACTTTCTTCAGTTTTTTCACATTTATAGTGGGATAAGAACGTTTTATATAAAATGCTTAAGATTAAATGCTATAATGTAGGGGGTGAAGATTTAGCTCAGTGGTAGAGCACATTCCTAGAAAGCACAAGGCCCTGTATTCAGTCTTCAGTTCTGAAAAAAAAAAGACAAAATAAGATAAAAAATAATAAAAATATACAACTAAATTATGTAGTATATGAAAAAGTTTAATGCCTGCTTTACAATTATTCAAGAGTGTTAACTAAAATTACAGAAATAGTCATGCCTTTCTGCTAGAAAAAGAAATTCTGACATACAAGTCCAACATGCAACAAACAGCAACTGCCATAACAACATTGAAATATCTGCAACACTCACTATTTTCAGTGAGAAAATTTAATAATATCTTGAACTTGGACTGAAAGACATCTGGACACACTAACTTGACTTGATAGGTTTCAACATAGATGACAGAATACATAAAATCCAGTGGGGGCTGTGGGAGGGTGTGAATGGGGGAGGCATTTAAAGATGACTAAGATGTTGTTTATAAAATACACAAAAATTCAATAAAATTTTTTAAATCAAAGAGAAAAAAATTCCTAGGATTCTGTCTTATAGAAGCAATCAAACGAATCATACATATTCAGTACTTATTAAATAAAGTGTAGAGAAGAATGAAATGATCTTTAAAAAAAACATTGTCCATGTTTCATATTGAACAATTTCTTTTTTGAAACTAAGTAGCACTCCACTGTACATGCATATTACATTTCTTTATTCATCTCTCAGTTAATATTTGGGTCATATCTTGACATTATGCTAAGTAAAATAAGTCAGTTAAACAAAGGAAAACATAATTCAACTTAGATAAGGCATCTAAAATACTTAAATTCATGTGATGAAAGAGTACTATGGTGATTGTAAAGGGCTCTGGGAAAATGAGATCCTACCTCATCAAAGGCATATAGTTTTAGCCAAGTAAGGTGAATAAACTCTAGAGATAAAGTATTCAACAATAGAGCATTATACATTTTAAAATTGTAGAGGATTTGTTTCATATGAAGTGTTCTTACTATAATAAAAAATAATCTATAATGAACAAACTGGTATACCACATATATTTATGTATATATATACATATATACATACATATATATACACATATAGATATATGTGTACTATATGTAGATAGATATGTATACTTTTAATCACTCTAGAAGAAATGGAAGTACATAGAAATTTAGAAGAGAACAAGAAAAAAAGGCCAATGTTGTTCTAAGTCGCAAGAAGCAAATATTTCAAGCACTTGAGTGTATTTTATTTGACGGTTCTATCACTCCCATGAGTCAAGCAAAGCTTATACGATTTTCTTCATTAGACCTCTGAAGACCCAACTTGAAGACACCAGATTGCTCCTATGCTTTAGTTTCATTATAGAATAAAAGAAATACCAGAAACCATATCTTATGTTAATGTTTTTTCTACTATCCAATTTTATTAAACAGGGTTTAGATATTTTGAGTCAAACCTTCAAAAATTATTAAATGAGCTGTGTGGTCATTATGAGATCATTTATGAGTTGAGGGTTAACTCAGCCTCTCCATTAAGACAGCAGAGTTCCACAAGATCTATGGTATAGGAAGATGTTCTATCAGAAAGGCAGGGGATTACTACTTCCAGTCTCTTCCCCCACCTCAGTCAAGCAATATCAGTCATAAGTATGTGTCAAACACCAATCATTTCCTCATAGGGTAAGAAACTGAACTTGATCTTAAGTAACCTGTAACTGACTTCAATATCAAAGCTCTACCTGTGAAACAGCAATGAAAAACACTTCTTATGCCTTGATGACCTGGACTAAGGTATCATATCATCTGTGTTAATATCAGGCTTCCAGATTGTAGTGATAATTGAGACATCATATGAAAAGTGCTCTCTCTCCTTGATGAGCATAAGCAAAACTCGATGCTATGGTTGGAACACAGTGTTCCCAGAAGCTCAGGTGTCTAAACAGTTGGTTCCCAGCTGGTGGAGCTGTTTAGTGAGATTGAGGGAGTTTAAGGACATGCTTAAAGGAAGTAGGCCACTAGGGGCAGCCCTTGAGGGTTAAACATGCCTCTTTTTTTTTTTTTTCATATGGACAGGTTTTCCCTGTAGCCCCAGCTGCCCTGGAACTCACTATGTAGACCAGGCTGGCCTTGAACTCACAGAGATCCACCTGCCTCTGCCTCCCGAGGGCTGGGATTAAAGGCCAGCGCCACCACGCCTGGCTAAACATGCCTTTTGTTCTGGTCTAATTCTCTGTATCCTAGCCAACCAACATTGGAGGAGCACTGACGCAAACCGTGCCACCATGCCTTCCCCACTACTGTGACTGAAGTTTCTCTGAAACTATGGACCAAAAAATTGTTCCTCCCTGAAGTTGTTTCTGTCTGGTATTAAGTCACAGTGCTGAGAAAACCAATGCATTCAGGAAAGGGTACATTGTGGTGTAGATAATTAGATTAGTCTTGGTAGTAGTGAAAGACAGCTAAATTTTGAAAAGTTCAGAGTGTATGACTCTAAATGTGAATGACACATTCATGGTAACATTACTTTGTTTTGGTTTTTAATCTATTTTCAGGGATAGAGGCCGATTTGGGATTTTTTTTCTAATGTTTTCCTTAATAAATGACCCTTTAATTACATACTTATTTGTCAAGGTTATAATGACAAAATGCCGCCAAAGTTTGGGTAATTTAAACAGCAGAAATTTATTTTCCCCTAGCTTTGGAGTTAGAGGTCAGGATGTTTAGTCACTGTGTAGGAAAGTTTGGTTACTTTTGAGATACTTTCTTTTGACTTTTAAATGGCTTCCTTCTCTCTGCGTTCATTTTTTTGTCTGTGTACGTATGTATCAGATTACTTATTATATTTTATATTCCTCCTTTTTCTTTCCCCTCTCTCCCCACCAACCCTAGCATCTATGCACATAATTTCTAGTTATGCCATGCAAATAAGGGCCATGCAAATATGGACATTTCTGGTTGATAAATATTCAATCCTGATCCTTGTTGTACTTCTGTGGTGTCAAATGACACCGTTCCACAGTTGGCAGCTTGGGAAGTTTGGTTTTTGTGGGCCATTCTAAGTGGAAATACCCTAATAGGGACCAGCTCCATTTTCTTCTTATCTGTATTTTTACAATTTTATTGATGTATATGATGTATTTGATCATAGTCACACCTTATTATCTTCTTGTGTTCCCCTCTACCTCCCACTGAACCCTTTCCTAACTCCTAACTAGTCTCCTTTCTATTTTCATGCTGTGTGTATGTGTGTGTGAGTGTGAGTATGTGTGTGTGTGTGTGTGTGTGTGTGTGTGTGTGTGTGTGTGTGTGTGTGTGTGTGTGTATCCCGCTGAGTTCAATTAAGGTTGTTTGCATACACATAAGAGGGAAGTAAGCTAGCAAAGTATGGACAAATGACCAGTGATTACAATACCAAAGAATGTATCTTCTCCTTCCCCAGGAACCATTAACCGCCAACAGGGCCTCATAAGTCACATCCTATTCATGACAGAATTTTGACTGACCCATGCTGTGCAGGTTCTGTGCAGGTAACCACAACTGCTGTGAGATCACTGTTGCAATGATCATGTCATGTCCAGAAAGCAGCTTTCCACAGAACTATTCCCCATCCTCCAGATCTTATATTCTTTCTGACTCCTCTTCCTCTGTGTTCCAAGAGCCTTGGAGGGGGGGGTGGCATAGATTTCCTATTTAGAGCTGTGGACTCAATAGTTATTTATTGTTAGCACTTTGACCAGTCATCAGTCTCTGCTGTAACCACCAACCAATGCAAAACAAAGCTTTTCTGACTAGTGCTGAGAGTAGTGTTATGTTATGAGCACAAACACCAATATTTAGAAAGCAGTTTGATGGATATAACATATACAGTTTGCAAAATAACAGTATTACCTTGCCATCTAGAGCCTATGGCCTCTCTCTTTCCTAATAAGTCTACTACCTACTTTCATATCTTTAAGAGAGAGAGAGAGAGAGAGAGAGAGACCCAATGAGTTAAGTGGAGTTTTTGCATGAGTATGGGTTGGAAACATGGGCAACTAACCAGTGGTTGCAACATTGAAGAAAATGACTCCTCCTCCCCGGTAGCTGTTAACTGCTGACAGATCCTCAGGGAGGGATGGGGTCTCCCACTTCCCTCCCCCATCCATGGCAGAATGTGGAAGGGTCCATTTTTATGAGGGTCTTATGCAGGTAACTGTGATTTCCTGAGTGCAATGGCCATATCATGCTCAGGAAACAGAGTTATACAACACTGTTACGTTCTTTGTCCCTCTCCCCCAGTGTTCCCTGAGTCTTGGCTGGATTGATATACAGGGCCGAGCACTCAACAGCCACTTATTCTCAGAACTTTAACCAATTATTGATCTTTGCATTAACTGTCACTCAATGTAGAAAAACAAACAAAAAAAATTTCTCTGACCAGGGCTGAGAATAACACTAATCTGTAGATATAAATATATTTAGAAGACAGTTTAACAACTCATCCATTTTCTGTAATCCTCCAAGGAATCTGAGTAAATGGTAATAAAAAAGCGGAAAATGGAAAAGGTTGTACTGTTCCTTGCTTTATTTCTGTAAGCACAAAACAGTTTTAAATTGTATTTATTTGTTTATTTTTCTTTTTGTTTAGTTTTGTCTGCATGTATTTAAGTGTGCCAAATGTGAACAATGCCCACAGAGGCCAGAAGAGGGTATCAGATTTCTTGGAGCTGGAGTTAAGGACAGTTGTTAGCCACTATGTGGGTGCAAGTTCAGCCAGTGCTCTTAACTGCTGAGTCATCTCTCCAGCCCCAACACAAAATAATTTAATCATCATCTAAAGCAAATATTTATCAGACAGTGAAAAAGCAATCGTCTATGAGGATTCCTAAAAGAAAAAGATACAGAGTATATATGTCCAAGTTTTTGAGAGTCTGTCTTAGTTTCCTTTCCTCTGGCTGTGATAAAATAGCCTGACAGAAAGGCCTTAAGGGAGAAAGAGTTTATTTTTGACTCACAGTTCAAGAGGACAGATGAAATGGTGGGGAAGGCAAACTGGGCGGTGCTTGAAGCAGCTGGTTGCACTGTATTCACCATCAGGAACAAACAGGGGTGAACTTTTTTCTCACTTATATAAACCAATATTCTAGCCATGGAATGGTGACACCCGCAAGAGGCAAGTCTTCCCACCTCAATTAAGGAAGTCAAGATAATCCCCCCAGGTGTGTCTACAGGCCCGTCTCCCAGATGACTATAGATTCTGTCAAGTTTACAAGTAATACTAACCGTTAGAGGATCCCAAGGCATGTTTCATCTAAACTCTTAGATGTTTCAACATTTATGAATACTTCCAAACATTTTTCTCTTAAATATAAGCACAATATAGTTTGACCTACTCATCCTGGAAAAATCACAAGTTCTTTCTCTTGAACAAGTGTACCATTGCACTGCTTTTGTTGCTCTATTGGTACAACAGCTGATGTACAGACCAATGGTGCCGTAAAAAAGAAAGTCATACTAGTTATATAATTGAGATGTGTCTCTCATAAACACAGAGAGGTGATAAATTTTTCAACTTAATCATAAATTATGCATTACATTTTTCTAAATGTCAGAGATATGGAAAATCTTTGGGAAAAATAATTCTTGTTTTTACCAAATTAATCTTTATCAACATTATGATTTAATATTTTAAAATTCATTGAGTGAGCAAAGTCATTTTGTTCCAAATTTTTTGTTTTGGCATATTACAAAACAGTTTTATAGGCATCATTCTATAATTTTCAAACTCATTTATTTCAACATAAATGTAATCATGTTTCTCTGGTGTAATTAACCTTAGCTCAAATTTGTGAACTCTGCTTGATCTCATTGGCATGACTTCTTTCTTTTAACTCAGAGGGGTACAAAATCCTTTTCAAGATTTTCCAAAACATTAAAATGATTAAACTTAGTTTTATGTATGGAGGTTCTAACAGGAAAACATTTCCCCAATGTGAAACATTTAGTTGGATACTAAAAAGTAATGAGGTTGCAGTCCCCAGATCAGGCTTTGTGCTCGTCCACACAGCTCCACTTTCATATCCCCTCACAGTTTTGCCAAGCAATGTTCTCTCACTGTGTCATAATTGGAAATCTAGCTTCATATTTTCTGATGTGCAACTTTGGAAGTGCAATTACAGTAAGACCAGAACAGAATTACAGAAAAGAGCCAAGTGCAGATATCAGCACAGTATTGATTACAAATTCCCTTCAAAATCTATGCCAAAAGAAGTCTCTACAACTGGTGGGAAAATAGAAATTTTAAAAGTCCATAATATTTCATGATGAAATTAAATATTGGTTACTAATAATAGCAAATTAACTTTGTGCCATTCAAAATGAACAGCTAAGAATCAAAATAATGAAAATATTACTTTTAAATTCTCACTTCTTTATTATGTTTTCATTGAATTTTTTAGAATTTCATACAATGTATTTTGATCATATATAGATCCCCCTCCTATCTGCACCCTCCTTAACAGACCCCCACCCAATTTCATGTGTTCAAATTCTCACTTTTACTATAATCTTATGCTTAACTGTAATTCACCAAAATGTTCATTTACTCCAAGAACATTGATAATGTTACAAGTGACTCGAAAGCAAACAACATTGATAAGCTAAAATTAATTTTCTTTTCTGTTAGTAGTTCCTGAATATGATGTCAATTTGTCATTAATTAGTCATATTAATTAATATAATTAAAGTATTAAGATCTAGGTCTCTAACATGATCTCAAGAAAATTTCAACTTAAGGAATCTAGAAGTACATGCATGACAGTACAGGTAGTAAACTATTCTATGTGTGCAAATACTGTGCAGTTTTATGAAGTGTGGCTTTTAGAAAGCCTGGTAGTAACTAGTTACCTAAATTTTCATATCTTTTACATGACTCAACTTACCTTGCAATAGAAAAAACTTGCTTCCATAATTTTAGTGACTGTATTACTTTTCTCTTTGCTATAATAAAAATAACAAAAGTATTTTAAGGAAAGAAAGGTTTATTTTGGCTCACAATTCAAGGGGACAGAGTCCATCATAATGGGACAGAAGTGGCTGCCATGGGGCAGCAGGTCACCCTGCTCCTGTAGTCAGGAAGCAAAGGGATGAGTGTAGTTGCCTGGCTTATTTTTCCTCTTTTTCATTCAGTCTGAGACCACGACCCATGGAATGCTGTTCCCGATATTTAGGATGAATCTTCATACCTCAATTAATTCTAGAAACTCCCTCACAGATATATTCAGAGGTTTGTTTCAAAGTGATTCTAGAGTCCATCAAGTTGATAATCAAGATTGGCTATCACAAAGATAAACACAGCAGATAGGTACAGAAAAATAAATAAATAATAAATAAGTAAATAAGGCACCCTTGACTGGAAAAAATAATTCTGTATTACTTTAAATCAAAAATATAAACTTTGTGTCAAATAAATGTAAAGTCTACCAGAGAAAGTGACTAACCTCTAAATAATATAAAACAAGACAGAGGGCTGCAAGTTGCCTCAGTGGGTAAAGACGCTAGCCACCAAGTCTGATGACCCAACTTCCAACCTACATGGTAGGAAGGGAGATCTGACTCCTAGAAGTTGTCCTCTGACCTTCATTCATGTACACACATACACACACACACACACACACACACACACACACAGAGTAATATCTTTTTCATTTTATTGAATTTCTAAAATTTCATAAATTGTGATCATATTTAGATGTCCTTTCCATATCTGTACCCTCCCCTAACACTCCCTACTGAATTCCATGTACTCTGTTACTCTGAATTCCATGTACTCTGTTAAGGTATATTCAGTCAAATTTGTGTTCCCAAATGCCCTTTAGTGAGGATCCACCTACTGGAGCTTGGTTAGCCTATCCAGCATCACACCCTTAAAGAAAACTGACTCTCCCTCTCCAAGTTCCTCCACTAGGGTTGGGGCTTCTTACCCACTTCCCCACTTCTACGCTGGGATTTTGGCATAAGCTTAAGTGGGTCTTGTGCATGCTGTCACCATTGCTGTGAGTTCATATAAGCATCTTCACAGCTGTCTGGAAAATTCTGTTTCCTTGTGGTCATCCACTATTTTTGTCTCTTAAAATCTTTCTGCCCCCTTTTCTGTAATAATCCCTGAGACTTGGATGGTGGAAGTTTGATATAGATGTTCTATTCAGGGATAAGTAGTCTTTTATTCACTGCACATTCACCAGTTGTGGGTCTTTGTGTTAATCACCATCTGCTGCACAATGAAAATTCTCTGTTGAGGGTTGAGAGATGCATAGAGTGTCCTGGGGAAGTTCACAGATCACAAAATAAAATTTTCAAATAAATATATTTTAGAAGGCAGAATATAGTTGCATAGCATAAAACAGACCCAGAATATAAAATTGTAGTTTAAAGAAGGAAAATTTCGGTGGTAGAAACTGTCATATTCCACTGAGAGAAAGACTGGTTGCTTGTTGAAGTGTCTGGTATAATTAGGATCTATGGAACCAGGAAGGGAAGTCTAACTAGAGGGACTGCTATAAGCAAAGCTGCTGAAGTGAAAATCTCACAGACACACCATTTCTACCAGACAGGTAGACCAGGTCCAGTGGCCAAATACGCCGTACATAAAGGTAAGATCTGAGGGATAATACTGAGGTCAGAAAGAGCATTTGGGAAGGTAAAAACATGCCCAGATTTCCCAGTGATCCTGTTAAAGTCACCAGCCTTTTGGGACATAGAAATGTACATAATGTAAAGATTGTTTTCACTTTCCCTAGAAAGGTGTTACTACACAGATACATGACGAGTATTACATATGTAGTCATTTCTTTAATCACTGTAATCTAAAATTATGATAAAATTTCTATTATCCTCCCTAGCAGGTCAAGTGGTTAGAACCTAGATCCCTAGGTTAAACACCAAAGGAACCAAGAAGATTGTATACCTTCTAGGAATTTGAATGTCAGTAAAGTTCACATCTTACAAAAATCTTTATATCATAAAAGCTGTAAATATCCGAGGTTACTTGTTCTTGAAAACTATAATTACATTCCAAGAATTGACTGAGAATTCGTGATCCTATTCTTCCATCTGAAGAGAACAAACGTGATTTTGTTTCCTTTTCTCAGAAGGAAGAGGAGTGGCTCACAAATACATCAGTATGTTCTCAACTTTCCTCTACTAATGAAACTTGCATTTGCCTTGAAGACGTTTCCCTGGCAAGCTCATCAGGTTTCCTACAAGTCTGGGAATGTTGTTATTATCTTGAATCAATATAGAACCATTTCCTCAAAAGAATTGATACTTTTTTTCAATAAGACAAGATGAACACACCTTAACTTGATTAATACACTTTTTTTAGTTCAGATAATAGTTACTACAGGTAGTTAACAACAAAAGCGTTCCAATGGTAAACTTGTTCAAGACAAAGAACTTGTGATGTTATTATTATCTTGAATCAATATAGAAGTCTTTCCTGAAATAGATGTCTTTCTACACTATTCAAATATACGATGGATGGATGGATGGATGGATGGATGGATGGATGAATAGATGGATGGATGAACAGACAAGGTGGCACATGAGTATTTATAGAATAATCAGTTCCATTTGGACACATGAGAACGACATCTCAAAATGTTCACAGTTCTCAAAAAAAAATCAAATCAGGAA
>NW_008358866.1:4716045-4724373 GCF_000622305.1 Nannospalax galili | reverse complement strand
AAAAAAAAATCAAATCAGGAAGAACTTTCACTAACAAGACAAAAGTTTTCATCTTAGAATTTGTCCTTTTGAGTTGTGTCCATACCTTCCAAAAGCTTCAAGAAAGTCTTACCTTATTTCTGTGGCTATTCAAGCTATTCCCAGAATAACAAGAGCTCAATCTGTACAATAGAAAATGCAGATACATTTGAGAAACAGAACTAAGCGTGAAACCTGGGAGAATTAATTTAACAAAATTCAGCTCTAGTCAGGTAACCCTACTTTTGAGGATACCACTGCATTCAAAGAATTGAACTTTTTTTCAGTAAGACAAGATGAACACATCTTAACTTGATCAATACTCAAGGGTTTTGTTTGTTTGTTTGTTTGTTCAGATAATAGTTACTACAGGTAGTTAAGAAGGGAGCCCTCAGTGTGATTTGGACACCATATTTCTGAAGGAGTTTGTTCACAAAGGCTCTCTTCTTTCTCTACCATGTATTTACAAATTTTCTTATTTTTCGATTCCCCAAATAAAGCTTGTTGTTCTATGACTACTTTGTGCTATCCTTAACACTCTGTCAAAGACCAACCAAGGTATCAAAGAACAAAAGTATAGGGCATGCTGTACTGACCAAGTGGTAAAACAGTTTTGATGAGAGCTTTCAATTATCTTGAGTTACTCATTCAAGGCCTTTGCATATCACTTTGGAGTAAAATAGGCTTGAGTTTGATCCTAGAATGCTTACTTAGTCCTTTGTTGCTAGAATCTCCTGTTCCTAGTGTGCACTGTTCCACCAAATACTGGGGGACAGAAATTATTTGAAAGAATTATATTTATTCATCCCATGAGGAAAATAGAAGAGACTTTACTGCTTCAAATCTATGTTCCCCCAAGGAGATCAGGGTTTTAAATAGCTTTTATGGAACACACAGAATTATAGTGAGATAATGACCAAGGAAATCCCCAATTCGACATGATGTGTCTTCTTTTTGTGGCGGGTACCACATCATGGGCTTTATTCTAGGTCACTTAGCTGATGAGAAGGAGAAGGGCATCTCTTCAGCAAAAAGGATTAAAGAGTTGAGTTTCAAGTAAACCCCTGGTGCACTTTCTGAGACACAACAGTCTCTCCTATAAAAAGATAAGGTTATGGAGATAAAATAAAATGGCAAGTATAAAATGGCCTTCACATCATCTAACTCATAAACCTTTGTTCCCTACCCTCATCAAGTTACTCCTCCCATGTACCTTACATTTTGGGAATGCCCTTAAAGTAAAACCAGAAACATGGGATAATAGCAATGACATTGTGTTTAACAAAGATAGTCAGCAGCAGGTTAGGACATAAAATAGCTTATGATTTTTCCACTTCAGCCATAAATATGGAAGCTTTCAGACAAAATATAAGAGAAGTTCCCTGTGGAATTACAAACTGTCAACTTGGGAAAAAGATTGTTTTTCTTCAATAAAGAAGTAGCAGTAATAGAATAGAGTGAGAAGAGAGTGGGGAAACAATGGGAACCAACTAATTCTTTTTAATATGTAAACAAACAGGAATGCACTCAGTTACAAGAAAAAAGATCACCATAGCATAAAGCAATTAAAATATGGGGCTGTTGAGATGGCAGAGCTCTAGCAGAGATCCAGATTCAGTTCCCAGCACCCACTTCACATCAGTCAGCTTACAATCACCTGTAACCCCAGCTCCCAGGAGATCTGACACCTCTGACCTCCTTGGGCACCTGCACACACACACACACACACACACACACACACACACATTAAATAATAAAATTAAATCTTTTAAAAATGTTTCTAAATTAAGGGATAGAATGCAATAATTCCATGGTGTCTTAACAATATTTTTTTAAAAAACAATAGCTTAACTTATTCTGACTTTCAAAAATTGTAAGATTTTTTTTCTCCCTGGAGAAAAGAATAAGGGTGGAATTAAATTGGCTATCAAAATGGTTTTTTACCTTTAATTTTTTTATTTTATATGTATGAGTGTATTGCCTGCATGCATGTGAGTGCACCCGTGTCATGCAATGCTGTGGAGGTCAGAAAAGGGCTTTGGATTCCCCCAGGACTGGAGTTGAGGGTGGGTCATAGCTGCTATATGGGTGCTGGGAATAGAACCTGGGTCCTCTGCGAAAGCAGTCATTGCTCTTACCTGCTAGCCATCTCTCCAGCCCTGGATATCATTTTTTTAAATGTCTATTGTTGAACAACAGCTGTAAACCTAAAAATATACTGGAAATTTTAGGAAGTCTAATTCATAATCAGTTTTCTTCAGTGACTGCACGTGTATCCATAATTCAAGGTTAGTATACATAATGCTCTTTTTTTTTCTTTTACCTGTCATGGTCTGAGATGACTGTCATCATCTGAGGAAGAGAAAGTTATTAATTATACTAAATTGGAATGCTTTTATGGTTCTCCTTGATCTCAAATTAGAGATATGTCAGGAACTGACTTTCTTTAGTAATCCTAAAGCATTGAAAAATAAGAAATATATTTTGAGTCTATTATTTTGTTTTTAGAGGCACTATTATGGTTCAAGAGATTTTGTTTGATTTTTTTCTCTTCTAAGAATCCATTGACTTTATTAATTTGATATCAAGACATTACTCTCTAACTAGGACATTTTAAAATATCATCTGGCAAGCTCCACCTTTTGAAGGCAGAAATTTTGTGCCTGATAATTTTCCTCTCCTACTGCATTACCAAGTTGCGTGGTGAATTTCTCTTATTAGACTTCATATCCCAAATAACCAGAATACATTTGTTTTTGTTTACTTCATTGGGAGAAAATCCGTTTTGCTATATTTCTTAAGTACATTTGCTAATACTGTTAGATAATTTTCTTAGAAACATAAATTCTGAGTTGGAGAGATGGCTCAGTGGTTAAGAGAAGTAGCCAGAACCCACATGACAGCTAACAACCATCTGTTAACTCCAGTTCCAGGGGATCCAATTCTCCCTTCTAGACTCCTCAGGCATTGCACACATGTGGTGCCCTTATATCATGCAGTTAAAACACATAAAATGAAAATAAATTTTAAAATGTAGAAAGAAACATTAATTTTGCTTCATTTCAACAAACTTGGTGAGTTCCAATTAGAAACAATTTACTGAAATTATGCCAGGGAACTTTTAGATGGTACTATTAAGGAGTTATAATGTTCATGCTCTACTACAGTCCTTAGGAAAAGCTAGCAGCTTCAGAAGTTGATGCTTCTGACTGGGATTTCTGATTCAGAACACGTTTTCATATTCTCGTGTACTTGTTTGAGGATATTTGATTTTTTTTATACTGTTGCTTTGTATTTTAAATACTGCTTCTCCAAATTGTGAAGACTTATATATCTTTTCTGTGGTCTGTGCTATGACCTATCTATTTTAGTGTCTGAGGGTGATGGTGAGCTTGGTTTTTCTGACAGAGATTTTAGAGGACTTTTGCCCTTCTTATTGATCCTTATCTCTACAGTTATCTTTCTTGGTCTGTGTTTGCTTTCATACAGACATGTCTGTGTCTTTCACATGTCTTTTGGTGGAATTAAGGCAGGGAAAGAGTGTGACAGACCATACACTAAAATGTGATTATGAGGGTTTCTTATAGCAATTTGTAATGAGGGTATGCTTTCTAAAAATTGTTCTATGAAAAAAGCTTTCCTTAATTTTTGAGAATTTCATGAGTACTGAATTTACTCATTTCCACCACCCCCCAGACTCCAACTGTCCCACCTTCACCTTCCCACTCCCTCTTGATTTCCTGATCTCTTCTTTGATTATTATAGTTCCATATATACATATATATGTTGATTTATAATCTGAGTCAGGTCATTTAGTGTTGCTCATCTGTACCTGTATTTGTGCTGAACATTTGGGTATTTGGGACTAGATAACCCACCCAGGAACTCACCCCCGGAGATAACTGATTCTCCTCCATCAGCAGTCACTGATTGCCTATTGCTCTTCATCTAGAGGTGGAACCTTATAAAATTCCCCCATCCATATTAACATGTTAACTGGAGTTGTCATTATACAAGTCTTATTTCAGCAAACGTATTGTTGAATTTCAGAGTGCAGCTTCTCTGTCATGTCTAGAACATACTATCTATTAGCACGTGTCCTTGTTCTCTGGCTCTCACAATCTTTATGACTCCTCTTCCATAATGTTCCTTGAGCCTTAGGTGTACAGATTTCATCATAGATTTATCCATTGGGGTTAAGGACTTCACAGTCACTTACTCTTTGAACAGTTGTGGAACTTCATAGTGGTCTCCATTTGCTGCAAAAAAGAAGTTTCTTTGAGAAGAGTTGCACTTATCTGCTAATATGAGGAAAAGTTATTTAAAGGACAGCAAGAGTTACATTACTTTAGGAAAGCAGAAGTAGTAGGTTCTTCTCCAAGGTCTATGGCCTCTCTATCCATGGATATTTGGCCATGCTTACAGTACCAGGCATGATTTATCTCCTATTGAATGGACCTTTAGTCCGATAAGAGTTGTTAGTTAATCCCAAAGTCAAAGTGCCACTATTGCACCATTAGGGATATTTTGCTGGGCTGGCCATTCAGTATGGTTGCTTTTTTCCTTTGGCAGCTTGCATCACACTTTCCAATACTATGAGAGCTAGTCCTCAAGGAAGAGGCTTCCAGGTCAGTTCCAGCTCAATTTCTCCAAGTTTGAGTTGTGTGGTGTCTTTTAAAAAAATATTTTATTTACTATTTTTATTTTAGTTTATGAGTATGAGTGTATTTACTGCAGGTATGTAAGTACACCTGTGTCATGCAATATCCATGGAGGTCAGAAGAGGGCATTGGATTCTCTGAAACTGGAGTTACTGATGGTTGTTAGCTGCCATATAGGTTCTAGGAAACAAACCCAGATCCTCTGCAAGAGCAGCCAGTGTGCTTAATCGCTGAGCCATCTCTCCAGCCCCAGTGTGTTAAGACACCACAATAGTAGAACATAGGCTCTAGCAAGGAAGAAATGAGAAAATGGGGTGGGGGGCACTTTAACTGGCAAGAGAGGAGGGAAGTTAATACAGAGGGAGAGGAAGGAAGAAGAGATAAATAATGCTAAGACTGTCTGAAAAGTAAGGTGGAAATATATCATTTTATAAGCTTATTTAAAAAATACATATCTATTACAATCTTTCTGCCCCACCCCTTCCACAATGGTCCCTGAGCCCTGGGTGGGTGAGATTTAATATAGGAGTCCTGTCTAGGCACCCACACTCTGTAGACTCTTTATCACTACCCTTTGGCCAGTTGTAGCCTTTTGTGTAAGAGCCAGGAGAAGAAGCGCATGATCATAAGGAAACAGTCTTACAGGTTCCTGAGATCTTGCGTCTATGAACTTACAGCAGTGGTAATAGCATACACAAGACCAATGCAAACTCAGACAAAAACCAACATAGAACTGGGGAAATGGGCATGAGGCCACAACTTTGGTGAGGAACTGTTGACAGCTGATCACTGCTGGGTGAAGGAGAATTGATCTTCTTTAAGAAAATGACACCAGACAGACGGAGCAGGTTCCACTGGATGAACTCACATCGAGGGACATCTGGGTACACAAACTTGACTTGATAGACTTTAGCATGTATAAAAAAAAATACATGAATGCTTGGAAGTGAGTTAAATATGCTTAAGATGCATGAATTCCACAAAAATTCAATAAAAATACTTTTTAAAGTACATATCTAGTGTGTGTGTGTGTGTGTGTGTGTGTGTGTTGCTGAAGGCTATCTAACAAAAATCTCAGTGCTAGAGAAGAGAAATCTTCCTTGAAGTTGTTGGCCAGGTTAGTCCAAAAGACTCCCAAAACAAATTACTAATTTTTATAAGAATAATTTTTACGTTATCTGAGGGACCCACCTTACTCCAGTATATCCTATTCAAGGTCAGTAATCACATTCATAAAGCCCTTATGGACAAGTAAATTCACATTCTAGGGTATGGAGGAGAGTCAGTTCAACTCATATCAAAGTTTATCCTCAGCTTCTAACTTAAAATCATTGTAAATTTTGCCAATAATATTACTTTTAAGATGATTGCTAAGTGATAGATGTAAATTTAAGTAGTTAATTTTTTTGTTAGTCATTAACTATATTTTTAAATAAGTTCTTTTATAATTTTGGTTGAAAAAGGATAGAGTTGATTCATAAATCTTATAGTATTATGTTGATTTATATTCAAAACTAGACACAAGGATATGGAGTTAAAGGAACTTTACCTAAAATATGTTCTTAAAAAATTTATGCAAAATACCCAAGCAGGCATCCAGAATGAAAAATAAATATTGAATACATATAAATGTAAATTTTAATTATAGTATAAATATTAATGCAATATAAATATAGAATAAACCATAATACATAGAATTAAAATTAATTTAAAATTTGATGAATTATTTAAAGAAACAATTTAATAATAAGCATTAACTATCTGTAGAGATAACAAAAGAATAAATTGAATTAGCTGGGTTTTCTCCAAAGAATGAATAAAAATATGTGTAGAAATGTTCAATTTGCATTCCTGTGTGGAAAAAGAATAAACTTGCATCCTATAACTTATTTCTGTCTTGTTACTCTGTCAAATATATTTCTGCAGGTTAGTGTTTCCTATGTACTTGCAGCTGTCATGTGTATCAGTCATACTTAAATGTTAAAGGCCACACATATGTAGAAAGACTGGTTAAGAATCTCCCTCCCATCTTGAGTGCTTAAGACTTGGAAATAATACAAGTAGGAAAGGATGCGATGGGGTTCTTTGGTCTTTTGTCATTGAATGCATGGTTTTCTATGTTTGAATCTTCCAACATCAATACAATGTGTGGCCTCTCAAGCTAATGAAGAAGCACACTTAATTCTAAATGTGACATGCTTCCTTTCTACTCACTTTGAATTTGATAAACTTCCTCTCACTCCTTATACATGAGAATGTTGTGTTCACAGTGCACCCTGAACACTATATGCAACGGAGCAGCAGGGAATCCTGGCTCTACTGTAAACATGACCATTCTCTGCTCACATATTCCACTGGCTCATTGTTCCCTTTAAAGTAACAAATTCAATATAAGAGAATTTTACTGTGAATCTAAAATGCAGAACTTGCCCATACAACAAAAGAAAAATTAGACAAGTGGGTTTACATCCAAACCAAAAGTTTCTACACACAAAATAATCAACAGAGTAAAGAGATAGTCTACAGAATGGGAGAAAATATTTGCAAACTATCCATCTGACCAGAGGCTTGTACCCATAAAACATAAAAATACAACAGCAAAAAATAAAGAGCAGCAACTAATCAGATTTCAAAATAGTAAAAAGAACTGAATAAATAGCTCTCAAAAGAAGACACACCCATGTCCAACTAGCAATGAAAAAGTGTTCAACATAACTAATAATTGGGGGTAGAAATTTTCAATTATAGTGAACGACTACGACTCCGATTAAAATTATTATCAAAAAGACAAAGGATAAATGCCGACAATTATTTGGGAATATAAATAGTACAGCAACCGAAAAACACTATGAATGTTTCCCAAAAAAATTTAAAAATCTATCATATGATGTAACAATTTAGGGGGAACCAACCTCTCCTTGGGATGCTGTGCAGGTATTAATCATTAAAGCACTGTTAGGGGAATGCTGAAACAAGGTCTCACACAGCCCACTTTGGCCTCAAATGTACTATGTAGCAGAGGTTAGCCTTGATCTTCTGATCCTTCTTCCTCTGCCTCCAAGTGCTTGGATTAGTGGTGTGTGCCACCCATGTCCAGCTTGTTCAAATCAGTATTAATGTGAACAATGAGTTCTTATCATAAGTATTTCTGATGTTTATTTTCCTGAAAGTAAGCAAAATTATTAGGAGACGAGCTAATCTAATCTCCTTTTAAACTCTTCTATGAAACTCTCATTGGCCTGAGCCAGCCAGACTATCTATATGCCAGGACTTGCTGCTTTGAATACTGAAGAGACATCTGAGAATCTCCATAGCACTTGCTGCTGCTTTGGGCTGAAGCACAACTTCAACACCTGAAGGCATTTCGCCACACACAACTGTTCTAAGCAGCTTGGAGCTGACTTTTTTTTTTTTTTTAAATGTGAATGACGTTCTGCATGAAGTATACAAAAACTCAATAGAAATAATTTTTTTAAAGAAATGTGAATGTAAGAGTATTCAATTTGGTATGGGCATACAGAAGAAATAAAGGTCATATGACCTAAGCTGCTACACAGGGTTTCACACCCAGAACGATCCCAGTCCTAGACTAATGCTCTACTGTTGCCATGTTCAAGTTTTTAAATTGACTATTTTTAAATGGTCAGTA
>NW_008358866.1:4709398-4714889 GCF_000622305.1 Nannospalax galili | reverse complement strand
AGAGAGAAAGAAAATATGGAAGATAGACATTATATATGGGACATAAAGTTTCAAGTTGATTTGTATTGTGGAATAATCAAATCAGATATTCAAGTGTTAGGAGCACTTTGTGGTCCCTTGAACTACAGCTCTGGAAGTTTCCTGTGTCATGGGAAACCTTTCTGAGGAGTATGGTGGATTCTCCACACATGTATCTTTCAGGTATGTGTGCACCTGTTTCCCATTGCTGCTACTGACATGCCTTCTCACCTCCAGCATTTTCCCAAACACTTCACTCTCCATTCTTATCTTTGTCCCAAATACCTGTGGAAGTCCAATTCTGTGATCCTTTGGGTGCCATAGTAATGTAATCTCCCTAAATCCTTCAGTTTTCCCTTCTTCGATCCTTTTCTCCAAAAGTTTTATCCCATTTTTCCTTCCAAATACATGTCGCTGTTTAAGAAAGTTTATCCATGTTTGCCTGAGGGAAATGACATGTAAAAGAATGTATATTTTTCAAGTTTTCTCTTAAAGTACCCATTTCTTTTCCTTAAATTTTTTTGGGGGGTTGATGAAAGTTTTACTCTGCCTCCTCATAAAATAAAGTGAGAAGAGAAGGGGTGGTTGTATTTAATAAGTGAGCAAGGACTGTAAAAAATTTATAGACATCTCTATTTGTTGCATTTGGCAATATCTCTTCTGTAAACTCCTACAATAACCAATTCAAGCTAGCAAACTATATCAACCAGCTTGCAAATTTTCTGAAAATGTGACATTGGAACTTTTAAAATTAAATGTTGGAAGATCTTTCAATTAAAAAAATTGTATTAGCTATCATTAACCCCCTGCCACCCCCCCCCAAAAAATCTCACTATTACTAGAGGAAGTAACACTGTTGCTTGGAGATGTGTCACTCAAAATTCAGTGGGTTAAATTATTGTTCCTTAGGCAGTGGAACCTTGAAACACAAGTCTAATGCAAAACCTCTAGATCGCTGGGATGTGTTCTTTTTTTGTTTTTTGAACTTTTACAAAAACTTTATTGAGAATTTCATACATGCATATAAGGTGTTTTGATCAAATCCAAACCACTCCCTCCCTTCCAACGTTCCCCCCTATGAAGAGGTAATCCTAAAATCTTTTAAGAATTAGATACACGCTCCCAAACACTTTTGACATTTTTGGCCTTTGAAACAGAGTATGTTGCCAACAGGCCCAAGGACATTTTGACTTTTAGCCAAGAAACTGGCTACATTTCTTTGGGGTCTTTTTAGCCAAGAAAATGGCTACATTTCTTTGGGGTCTTTTTATCCTAACTGCTTAGCCAGTTCCTACCTCCTATTCTTATCACGCCATCCCCTGAAGGGGTTACCCAAATTGCCAATAGGGAATAGGAACGCAGACCGCTCTGGCTTCTTCCATACAGGGACGCAGGGTGAGCTAAAAGACTCCCAAATTGCATAATTCTTGTCTCTAAGGGGAAAACAAAGTCCTTGAATCATGAATAGGAGGTGTGAAGGAGAAGTAAAGGCAAGAGTAATTAGCATTACAAGTTCTAGACAGGGAACTAGAAAAAAAGTCAGATTGGCAATTTTCAAATGTTCATATGAGAATCCATTGGATTTCTTGACAAGGGCTTTCAAAAGCATCCCTCTATTGGGTTCCTCCTCATTTTTCTTTTGTCATCCAAGGCTGGACTAATTGGCTAGGAAGAGTGGCTGGATACTCAGGTGAGGGTCCAGTGACCCTGCTTGGCACTCCTTGAATGAATGAGCACAACCTTCAACAAACGCAATTTTGACTATGTTCTTAAAAGGCACTGTGGGAGACTGGAGAGATGGCACAGTGGTTCAAAGCATTGGCTGCTCTTGCAGAGGACCTGGGTTTGATTCCCAGGGCCCACATGGTTGCTAATAACACCTTTTTCTGACCTCTGAGGGCACTGCATGACACAGATGCACTTACACACAGAAACAATACTCTCATACACATAAAATAAAAATAATAAATAAGATATTTTTAAAAGGCACTGTGGGACCCCAGCCCCCTCTCTTGTCTTTAGTTGCCCCCCAATAATAAAATGAGTAGTTCTGCTATGCCATGTGCTCCTGCCATGGTGTGCTGTTCCCTACATACCACTGAATCATAAAAGCAATTGTAGGTCCACTTGATCATAAACTAGAAACTTCACTCAGTATAAAAAATAGCCTTTCTCTCTTATTCAGTTGGTTATGTCAGGTACATGACAACCTGGCTAACACAAGGAAGTTCCCCTTTTCATTCCCTTCTGTTTAATTCTGCATTGTACTTCTGAAGAAACAAGAAACAGACTTCACCCTCTACTAGATTTTCTAGCTTCAGCTGAAGCCTCTCTGCTCTGCACCACAATTTTTCTTCTCTTGCAAATTTCATTAACTTCTATTTTTGTTGAGTAAATTCTTCAGTCTCTTCCTCACTGGGTTTGGGTGGAAACTATGCTTTTTTTACTTAAAAGGAATGCTGACATTTTATTCCTTTGTTAACATTAACTCCACTTCAAACCATAACTGACTCTATTTTCTTGTTTTCAGTCTTTCCTTACTGTTTACCGTATCTACCTCAGCATGCTTTCTACAATTCTCTATCACCAACTATTTGCTTATTTCAACTTAAAGTATATTTCATTATTTCTATCTTCTCTTCTTCATTGGAATTTGTCATTCACTCAAACAGGCACTTAACTCTGCATTTAAAAGATATCTTTAGCTTTCAGTGTCTAGACTCTTTTTTCTAATATCATTCTCCATTTAAAGGAAGAATTTATTTGTTGATGCTAGGCTGTTTATGGAAGAATATAAAATGGGCCTGAAACATTTTTGAGGTGTCAGAAAGTATGAAGCACACTAAAACAACTTGATGGGTCAGGTTGAAGAGACAAAGGAGCCAATCTGTAAAACTTCCTAACGCCCAAAGTCAGGACAGCAAAAAGAAATAATGGAATGTTAGATTATAACTCAAAGTCTAAAATAAATATACCAAGTCTATGTTGGTTAAATAAATGACTGGGTGAAAAGATAAGGTTCCTCACAAGAATATTCCCAATAATAGAACAGACATACCTTAGGAAGTGAATCCTAATTCCCTACCCACAATTCCACTAAGAGAGCTGCATTTAGTGAATCACTTCAAGTAATAAAGAAGGGACAGGGAAGAATAGCATCTTGGTAGTAAAGAAAATCTGAAAAGCATGAGCTTAACCATGTGATCAAGGATAAGTGAATCAAGTGACCATGATGGTCATTTCCAAGATGCCACTGAGTATCATGTACCACCCAATATAACGTGATAGAAAGCTGTGCTGTCTCTGCTGATACATAAGCATGAGAAATTATTCAGACAAATCAAAATTGGAACACATTCAACAAAATACCTGACCAGCATTTCTAAAAATTATCAAGGTCAGCAAGAACAAGGGAAGGTTGAGAAGCATGTCAGAGGAGACTAAGGAGACATGATGGCTAAGTGGAATGTGATAGCTCAGAAAAGTAACAGAGCATTAGCAGAAAAACCCATGGCACTGAATTAAAGTGAAGAACAAACTTTATTTATAACTTAGTTAACTGTGCAGTATTAATGATGTAACAGTATAGATAAATTGTCACGTAAACTTAGTGACATTAGGGGAAGCCCACTTGATGTGGGTTATGAACACCTCACTGTACTATCTATTAATTCTTCTGTAATTATTAAATTACTCAAAATGATCAGCTTAATTCTAAGTCAACTTATTTTTTTCTCTAGCTATTATCCATTCTCTCCATCTTATAATAAAATAGTATAATGATCATATTATATTTCAAAATGAATTAAGCTAAGCAATTAATGGAAAATATGATACTAAATAAAAATACATATTTGAAATATTAATTATGAAGAGATAACAATATATCACTGAAGGAAACTATCCAAAACATTACTTTTCAAGATCACCCAAATAAATAGTCTACAAATACCTTTATGACAGAGAAAAGTAGCCTTTATGCCAGTAGTAGGTGATTTTGTATAGTAACTTCAGATCCAGTGCAATAAATTTTGAAAATTTGCATTACTCATTATTTATCATTCTCTATATTTGAAATGGCAGATTTCATGTTACTATCTAAACATATTAAGATCTCTTTAGAGCATTTTCATCTATCTTCCCACAAAAGCTATTGAGATAACTATAACACACACAAAGAAGCACTATTCAAGGTTAAAAAGAAAAAAAAAATGGACTGAGTATAAAACCTTTACATCATCAAGAAATATTAGCTGAAACAGCTGGAAAATACTCTGCAGACCTCTCAGACTGACATCTGAGAAATCCTTTGTGTATGACTAACTGCCTTGATAAACTGCAATTACATTAGCAGCAAAGGTCCTGAGGAGTAAAGGTATTGACCCAGTGAAAATGAAAAAATCCCAAGGCGCTCTTTGAAAGTCATTTGTGGCCATCCTTAAATAATTAAAGTGTGAGCCTAGCTACTTTAACTGGACAGCTCTTGAATTCATTTTTTTGAGCAACAAGTATATAAAGTAGATTAATATGTCTGCACAAAGAGCAAAGAACACAACTCAGTAAAAGTAAAACCAAACTCTGATATAAAAAATTATTTTATTCCAGCACTTGGGGGGCAGAGGCAGGCAGATCTTTGTGAGTTCGAGGACAGCCTGGTGTACATAGTGAGTCCCAGGAGAGCTGGGGCTACAAGGAGACCCTGTCTCAAAAAGACAAAAAAAAAGTATTTTATTGTAAAATCTACATTCTCATTTTCTTTTTTTAATAATTATGAGACATAATAACATTAACAAATAAATTTTCCATCTCTTCTGAGAATTCTTTTCCTGGGGATACTAAGCAATGCTTACACCCTTTTAAGGTTCTAGTGTCAAACCAATGTTTGACTAAAGTTTTACTGGGGAACCAACGTATTTACTGAGCTTACTTACTGAGATAACTGAGGGGTTGCTGAGTTGTATGAATGACCTGAGCATATGCAAACTGGAAAGACTTTACCCCGCATAGGTCAAGCCTTCTCTTTCTAGCTTTTTCCAGATTGTATACTTTAGCCCTCCCCAAATTCAGTAGACCATGTGTGATTACGGTCAAGATATGGGAATGGCGATGTTGGAGATAGTTTCCAAAATAGAAAAAATGAGAAAGCCTCAGCAAGTGATGAAGATCTGGGTAGGTTTGTTATCATATATAAGGATGAGACAAAAATAATATACATATAATCTTAAAATTTCTAAGGTCATACTTTAGTCAACTACTTTAAGGAAAAAAATATATATCTAGTCAAAGGTTATCTGAGAACATTTGATTTTTTAAATTATTTTTTAATTTTATGTGTATGAGTGTATTGCCTGCATGTATGTGAGTGCACCTATGTCGTGCAATGCCGCGGAGGTCAGAAGAGGGCTTCGAATTTCCCTGGAACTGGAGTTAAGGACGGTTCATAGCCACCATGTGGGTGCTGGGAATTGAGCCC
>NW_008358866.1:4696174-4709357 GCF_000622305.1 Nannospalax galili | reverse complement strand
GTAATTAAAAGTACCAGATTGGTGTAACTAACCTTCTTCAGTGTTTAATAGACAGACTTTGAGGCCTATACTAATCTGGTCTGAGGGACTTAGAGGACAGTTTTTGCCCCTTGCCCTCCAAGGTTGACTAAGTTCCAGGGGGCTATGGGACATCTCTCAAAATGTCCTGTAACTGTGGTGAGTCACCTGTCCTCTTGTTCAGAGAGGACATGGAGATCCCACCAGATGGACTTGAGCCAGTGACCAATCTACAAAGAGGAGGGTCAACTTAGAGGAAACATTTCTTCCATTTTTCCAAGTAAAGCAAGCCATGGTTGACTAGAACCTTTGACTTATCTTCACATAGACTGAACTGGTAAAAGAAAGGAGTCAGGGGCTCCTCCCAAGCCCGTGTGACCCCTGAAGAACAGATTCTCAAACAACGTTAAGTGTAAAAATAAATTTATTTAGGCCAGCTGTATGGTCTTAAACACCCAATAGGATAGTATAACCAAAAAGTAAAGTGATCATTATATTTCTTTAAGAGGTCAAGGGATTACACTTCCTAGATATTAGGCTTAAATCCATATAAAAAGTTATTTAGACAATTATTATTTCTCATTAATGATTTTGTTCCTAATCAGAAAGTGCTGCTCAGATGTAAGACTTCAAATCTTGGTCTCCAATACTGTAGTGTCCACCTGTAGCTAAGGTAGACAACCCTCTATTGTTCTAAAATGATGGATAAATTTGTTTTCTCCCCCTACCTAGAAGCCTTTGAGAGGGAACTCACACTGATTCTAACCACTCCAACAGCTATCAAAATGCCTGAAAGCAAATCCTGAATCTATCACTCCCCAGTCCAGCCTTGGCAGACAAAAGAAAAATGAGGAGGAACCCATTGGAGGGATGCTTTTAGAAGCTCTCATCAAGAAATTCCAATGGACTCTCATATGAACATTTGAAATTTTCCCTGTTCTGACTTTTTTTTCTAGTTCCCTGTCTAAAACTTGTAATGGTAGTTACTCTTGCCTTTACTTCTCCTTCACGTCTCTTATTCACCAGTCAAGGACTTTC
Organism: Nannospalax galili; assembly: GCF_000622305.1. Classification (NCBI taxonomy): domain Eukaryota; kingdom Metazoa; phylum Chordata; class Mammalia; order Rodentia; family Spalacidae; genus Nannospalax; species Nannospalax galili. Next base: position 4,708,301 of record NW_008358866.1, on the reverse strand, counting down.
TTTCCCCCCTGCATAAAAGAGTTATACAATTTTGGAGTATTTTAGATAGACCCACTGAAGTGGTACTCCAATTGCCTCACCCTGTGTCCCTGTTCACCTTGGGAGAAGCCAAAGCAGTTTGCCTATCCACAAGTTGGGTGACCTCTTCAGAGTATGGTGTGATAAGAATAGGAGGTAGGATTTGGCTAGGCAGTTAAGGTAAAAAGACCCCAAAGAAAAGTAGCCAATTTCTTGGCTAAGAGTCAAAATGTCCTTGGGCCTCTTAGCAACATACTCCATTCCAAAGGCCAAAAATGTCAAAAGTATTTGGGAGCTTTTATTTAATCCTTAAAATATTTTAGGGTTACCTCTTTAGAGGGTGGAATGTTAGACTACCAAAAAGCCCCATTTAAGAAGGAGGAAGAGGAGGAGGACAGGAAGTTATCAAAAAAAGTGGTGGGGATATAGGGAGATATGGGAGGAGCTGGAGGGGAGGAAGTGGCATGGATTTGATCAAAACATATGCATGTATGAAATTCTCAATAAATTATTTTTTTAATTATTTTATTGAGAAAAATTATTTTATTGTAAAATTTAAATTAACTATAACTGATTGGATAAGGTTGCTAAAAGCTTAACTTTCTGGTATAATAGAGTTTATAGTCAGCCATTAAAAATTTTAATTTAGGGTACTAGAGAGATGACTCAGTGGGTAAGAACACTTGCTGTTCTTTCAGAGGACCTGGGTTGGGTTCCCAGCATGCAAGTGATGGCTCATAATCATCTGTATGTAAGTCCAGTTCCAGGGGACCCAATGCCATCTTCTGGCCTCCAAGTGCACCAGGTACACATGTCAGTGCATATACATACATGCAAACAAACATTGATACACATAAAATGAAAATAAATCTTTAAAATTAATTTAATGTTTTCTTTCAACAAAATTATGCATGTACATTGTTTTAAGAGTCACATAAATATGTAAGATAAAAAACAATTTTAGGCTAAAGAGATGTCTGAATGGTTAAGAACACTTGTTGCTCTTCCAGAGAACCCAAGGAAACACATCCGGTGTATCACAATCACCTGTAACTTCAACTCTTGGGGAAACCAATGCCTCTGGCACCCAAGGGCACCTGCACTCATGTGCACATACCCATACACTGACATACAGATATATATGCAATTTTTTGAAAAGCAACAATTACCTGCCAGACTCCATTTCTCCATCTCAATCTTGAAACAACCAAATTCAATTGTTATATAATTCTAGGTCTTCTACCTGTGTGGGTTTATTTTAATATCATAGTAAACATTCCATTCCTGTAACAGAGGCAGAATATACTGCTGATAGACGGTGTTCCTTGCGCATACAGGGGTGTGGTATTATAATAGAAGATTTCTGCAATTACGAACCAGAAAGCTTATTTAGAAGCTGTCTCATCCACCATTACTCTTGTCCAGCAAGAGATAGAAAATGAAAGATCAAGAACACAAGTTGTAGTTAGAGAGAAACTCTCTATAGTAGAAGCAGGGAACAGTTTTTACTCTCCAAATGTGAGCATTTGACTCTGGGGACTATAAGAAAGGAAGGATTTGTTATCCTCTTACCTATCCCTTTGGATAAGAGCAGATGGCTACACAAAGAAGGTGACAAGAGGTTACAAATATAGCACCTTCAGAATATAAAGGTCAAATGTGGACAGAGGATATTTTATATCTCTATATGGCATATTAAATCTCATTGGTCAGAAGTCTAGACCACGCAAAAGCCTCTAAATACTTCCCTTGTCCTCCATTACATCTCACATTTCAAAATGATACATTTATATTAAAACTTCTCAACTTCAACATTATATTTATCTCTTTGCATCTCATTCTTTCATCCCAATGCTAATTGCATACTCTGTGAACCCCCAAATCTAAATGCATTGCAGCATACTTTTAGTTAGTTAGTTAGTATTCATAATTTGTTTTAATGTTACCATGTAAATGATTGTATTGAGGAATGCAATAAACAATGACAGCATCCCATTGTTTCCCCCTATTACTTAGCATTACATTCATCACTAATTCAAGCCTTCATTCTATCTTCAATAGTTCATGATGTCACTTAAAATGGTAAAAATTCAAATAAGACTAGGCATGCCAGTGTAAACCTGAAATCCCAGCATTCAGAAAGTAGAGGAAAAGGGATCAAGGATTCCTACATATTGGGACCTTGTCCCTCAGAAAACCAGATGATGGGGAAAATCAAAATAGTCCATATATTTCACTTTCTTGAAGAATTCGGATGAGCTATGCTTTGCTCCAGTCTCTGAGAGCAGTTCTAGCCTACAGCAGCTATCTCACCTCATGCCTCATTTCATCTATTACTGAGGTGACTATATCTTGAGCTCTAATACAGACCTGGTCCTGGAATCATCCCTAAACTCTGTTCTTTACCTCAGGATATTATCATCTGAAAAACTGTGCAGAAATGAGGAAGAGCTGGATTCCAGAAGTACTAATGAACCACAGGGCTCATGCAGCTGAATTAGTCTTCTGACAAACCTCCATACAATAGTTTATAGGTAGTTTTCACTTGTCTCTAGAGTTTGCGTACAGTTTGACCCAAATAGGAGTATGATTAGACTGGGTATTCTTCTTTTCTTTAGCTCATTCACCTATTCTCTTCTTTGGGATTATCTCACACATAAACCATGTCCAGACCCTTGTCTCAGGCTCTGTTTTGAGGGATGCAATCTAAGGCAAGATTTCCCTTTACCATTGTACAAGAGATGGACTCCTCTTTTCCCTTGTATTGAAGTATCTAGTTTATGGATTTTTGACTTTTGAGTTTCTTTCTTTCTTTTCGGTGGAGTGCATCCTTTAGTCCTAAATAACTCTTCTTTTTGGAATTTTGAAGATATTCTCTGACATTTTCTTCTAGTATAACTCGAAGACATATATTGTCTTTTTTGTATTGTCATTTTAGTGCTTGATGTTGGTAGTAAATTGAATCCTGGAAGTTTGCAATATCTTTTTATCACTACCCTAAAAAATTATAGACATGGACATAGTCACAGTGTTCGTATAGTCGGGAAATTGAAAGGAAGCTCTTGAATTTTGTATTCCTGTTATAGCTATTTTACTTTAAGAATTTCCTTTCCTTGATTTTACCACTTGCTGGAATTCCTAATTCTTAAGGAATTCATATTATGTTCCCCTAGTTTCTTACAATTCCTTGTCTAATGAGATTATCTGCTTGAAAAAAATTGTTCTAGGGCTGGAGAGGGGTCAGAGGTTAAGAGCACTGGTTGTTTTTGCAGAAGACCCTGGTTCATATCCCAGCACCAAAATGGCAGCTAACAACTGTTCTCAACTCCAGTTCCAGGGGATCTGATGGTGTTTTCTGTCCTCCACGGGCATTGCATGACACGAGTACCCTTACATACGTGCAAGCAATACACACATACACATAAAATAAAAATAATAAATAATTTTTTTTTAATTTTTAAAAATGTTCTAGAGCTAGGAGTGATGTTGCATACCTTTAATCCCAGCACTTGAGAGGTAAAAAAAGGCAGATCTCTGTGAGATCAAGGCCAACCTGGTCTGCATAGTGAGTTCCAGGTTAACTGGGTCTACAGGGAAACCCGTGTCAAAAAAAAAAAAAAATAGCTCTACTATCTCAGAGATTTCTTCCACCTACTTTTGTGATTTTTTTTACTGGGATGTTTAATATGTACTGCACATTTCTGTCTTGAATAATAATTTTATGAAACTAGGTGTGATTCATTGTATTAACTACATTTCTGTTGCTATGAAAAAAATACCATAAACAAAAGTAACTTAAAGAAGAAAGAGTTTATGTTGTCGTACAGTTCCAGAGAGATAAAATCCATCATGGCAGGGAAGGCATGGCACAGCAGGAGGAACAGGAAGCTGGCTGGCCATATTTTCACAGGAAGCAATGAGAAGAGCAGGAATTGGGGTGAAATATAAACCCTCAAAGTGATATACTCCTTCAAGCAGAGGTCCACCTCCTAACCCTTCCATAACCTCCCCAAACAGCCCCACCAAAAGAGACTAAGTGTTGAAGTACATGAGCCTATGGAGGACAGTCTCATTCAAACCACTACACGCATGTTATCTTCCAGCTCTCCATGTAATAGAAATGCAGGCAGAGGGAGAGCGTTTTTTGTTTGCTTGTTTGTTTTCATCTTGTTTCCTCCATAGTTACTTTCCCAAAGCTGTGGTTATTATTTACTATAATGTTGAAGCACTGGAAAGGTAGTTGATGTCCTCTATTGAGTGTGGAATTTTCTGTTATGTAAACATCTCCAGTCATTTTGCAGAGTCGGTTTCCCTTTAACTGATGAAGGTCTACAAAGACAGGCTGTTCTCTCTTTCTGGAGGTGCAATGTGACTACCAAGTCTTCAGAGTATAGAAAAAAATCTGGATAGCTCATTGGAAATGTACAGAAACCCTAATCCTGAAGTGAGTCTAGGCTTTATGTCCAGTATGACTAATGTCAAAGTCTATTATCTCATGTCTGTGTTATGCTTACTCTGTAAAGCATTGTAATAGCTACCATAAATGGGTGATATACATCATAAATTTTTCTTAAATAAATTATAAACTGTAGTTATTGATACTGTAGGTTATGGGCTAAGATTAAATAGATGTCAAAAAGCTCAGTAAAACTAGACACTGTAGTCCCAAGGATGAATGTATTTTCAGTGCCTGTCTATCACAAATACTGTACCTAAGTGGTATGCAGAAATTGATATAAAATGTTTAATATACTTTGTAATATTTCACAACCTAGCTAAGACAATATATACTTACTAAATTCATAATAAACAGTTGACTCTCTGTATTCATAGGTTTCACATCTACAGATTCAGCTAAAAATAATTGAAAAAAATCATCTGTACTGAACATGTACAGACCTTTTCTTCACATTAGTCCTAAAATAGAGTATAAAATTTTTCACATATCACATGTTAGGTATTATAAGTAATCTAGATATGACTTAAAATACAGAAAAGGATATATTTGTTATGTCAGTATTGCACAATTTATCGAAGGGGTTAGAGTGCCTGAGGATTCTGGTGTCCACAGGAGTCCTAGAACCAATCCTTCATGGATGTCAACACTCAACTTCACTGAATTATGTGCAGCAACTGAGAAAATGGGGCTAAAGTGTCAGGAAATCACATATCTTTTGCCTTCTGGAAAGAGTCTAGCTGGAAAAACAGAACTCATATGAAGATCCTAGGAAAATTGCAATCTATTTTAGAAAGCTTGAAATGCACGTAGGGCAGCATCACTTCAGAGAAGAGTGCACAGGAGGGGGAGGTGGAGGTAGCTGGTAGTGTACAGAATGCTAGTCTCAAACACTGAAAGATTATGCAACTTTTTAATTGGCAAAAAAAGGAATTAGAAGGCTTAGTCATTAGGAGGAGATCTCAATAGACAAAGATGCAGCAATGAGGACCACATGGGGAGCTACAGTGGAGTGAGGAAGAGATGTAGCTAGAAATCTTCTCTGACTACAGCAAGTGCATATGAGCTATCCAGGCAGAGAAGACAGAAAGGGAATTGAGTGAAATGTCTTGTCAATGGAACTGAACCAGATCCAGATCAGAATGAAGACATCTACTGAAGCAGGCTGAGGAGACTCAGCATCCTTGGATTAAAGGGAGAAGACTGCCAGGGTTTTCGTAAAGAAATGACACAATGAACCCTGAAGTTTGGGAAGGCTAATCAGAATGTGTGTATCGGAAGGTGTTAAAAAGGAAAGTAAGGAACCCATACGGCTGGTAAGATGTGAACTAGAAGAAAGTCACAGAAATCTGGGCTTGAAGTCATGCTGGCCCAGACACATGACAACGGAGAAATAGGAAAAGATAACTATGTATCTGCAAAAGAAACACTGGGGAAAGGGGAAAAAGGCAGGGGTCATTTAAAAGCCCTCAGATTTTATAACTGGGTCACCAGGAATAGTTACAAAGTTCCCACACTTAGGATATATAATGTCTTAATTATTTCTATTGAACAGGTTCTATGTCATATACTGCTAAATTGAATTATTATTTTGATTTTAATCTACTTCATGATTCTGTGTCTTCTTTAATTAACTTATTTTTACTTTACGTATATGAGTGTTTTTCCTGCATGCATGCAAGTGCACCCATGTTGTACAATGCCAGAAGAGGTCATTAGATCTCCTGGAACTGGAGTTATGGATGGTTGCTAACCACTGTGTTAACGATGAGAACTAAACCCAGGTCCTCTGCAAGAACAGGCAGCCCTCTTAAACTTCTGAGCCATCTCTACAGTCCCCAAGATTGTGTCTTTTTTTCAAAAGATCAAAGGAACTATCTAATCATTACATTTTGATCAATGTTTATAGTTTAAAAAAATAACTTGGAAAACTAAACTCAGGCATGTTTAGAATTAAACAGAGAAACAGTATTAAACAGAGAAATTAGTATTAAACAGAGAAATATATTCAACTACTTACATTTTTAAATTTCTAACCCAGAAAATAAAGAGCATAAACTTTCATAGTAAGTTTAACAGAAAACATAATTACTCACTTATCATTCACTTAAATGAATAACATATTCATTCAAAAATTATGTTGAGTGTTTACTATTTATCAGGTCCTATATTAAGTGATGGAGACAAAAATGGTAGCAAGAGAGTTTCCTTTTCCTAGAGGTTCACAGATAGGCAAAAGGAATAGTCAGAACGTCCAAGAATGGTAGAATTATGAGGCTCCCTGAGTTGCCTCAGTCAGCAAAGGACTGGTGGGGCAGGGACTCTGCCTCAGTCAGTAGAGGGCAGTTCACTGTATAGACTAGCAACAGGACATATGTCATTTAAGTTAAATTACTTGAGATCTTTTGCTCCTGAATTATTCATTGCTTTTTCTCTCACAACCAATCCATTTACAAATCCCATTTGGTTTTGATCTATAGTGTTTCCCAAACATGATTGTTTCTCACTCTTTCTATACTGTCATAAAATAAAGTTCCAGACATTTCATCTGTGAAACTATTGTCATAATTCTCCACCACTCTTCTGATTCCCACCTGACTTCTAAAAGGTCTTCTTCATCCAACATCTACAGTGTGTTTTTGACCTTAAGTCAGAACATGTTAGTCCACTGATCAAAGCCTGCACTTATGTGGGAGTATGGAATTCTAATAATGGCCCACAAAGCTCCCCATAGATTTTTCCCAACTTCCCTTGCTCCAGTTGGGTCCTGAAGGTTCCTCAGCAAATAAAGAACATGCATACCCCTGAGACCCATGCTTCCTGTTGCCTAATTGTATACAGTTCTGCCTAACCATCTTTTCTTATTTGTTTTGGTGATTATATAGACATCACTCAATGTGGATGTATATCTTTTTCTAGCTAACCTATAAGAAATAGCATTATCAATCTTTAGTCATCTGTTTAATTCTTTCTTTATCAGATATTTATTTGTTGCCTATCTGTCTCTTTATGGAAATAAAAATAACACAGCAGCAGAAATTCAGTGTAATTTTGTGACCTATAATATTCCTAGGAAAATACCTGATACACAGAAGATGTGCAAATCAGAATTTGGTGAATTAGTGAGTCAAATGTGACTGGCAGACGCTTAGGGCATCTTGTTACTTTCAGTCTAACCTAGTCAGTAAATAAATAGGGTGACCACTGGAGTGTTGACCCACCCCCTTTTAGCCACAGAGTCTTTTGCTTATTACCCCTCTAAAGGATTAAGGAGTCCAAGTGTTACTATTTTTCATTGCTAACCTTTAAATAGGATTTTATAGAGATTTTGAACTTGAAAGGTTATGGAAGTCATCTTAAAAACTTTTTTAAATACAAAAAAATGTGCATTTAAAAATAACATTTCTCATTCCAAAACTTATTTCTTCCTACTTTCCACTGCTAACTTCACATAGATAACATGTGAAATCTGTATTCCCCTCTTCAGACCTTAATATTCACTTTTATGCTGTCACATACAGTTCTTTAAATCAAGTAGGTATGTGTTTCTATACAAATTGTTTTTTATATACGTATTGTAATATACTTTGAAAACATATGTGGTGTCTGTCTCACCTCATCCCTGCTAAAAATTGAAAGGTAGGAGTAGAGTAGTTGTGAGCCCAAATTCTCCCTGCCAGACAGCCCAGATTTGAATATCAGCTTCTCTACTTACTAGCTTCCTGATCTTGGGAACAGTATTAATGCTTCAGCTTGCTATCAGTAAAGAAAGGGTAATGACAGTTCATGGACTTGCTATGCCAATTATGGGAATACGTGTAATGTGATTAAAACAAGACCTCACACATAGTAAAGTTAATAGGAAAAAATGAGACTAGATAATTCTCTCCCCCCCCATGTGTGTGTCTGTCTGTGTGTGTGTGTGTAAGTCCACCAGTGCACACATGTGAAGGCCAGAAGAATGCAATGGGTATCTTACTTTATCCCTGTTCACCTTACAGTCTTGAGACAGGGTCTCTCACTGAAATGGAAGTGGGCTACTTCAGCTAAGATGGTCACCCAGCAAGCTCTCAGGATCTGCTTGTCACTTTACCCCAGTGCTGGGATTATAGTCACTTTTAGCCAAGTTCCAGATTTTTTACATGAGTGCTAGAGATTTGAATTCAGGTCCTTGTGTTGCAGGGTAAGCATTCTTATCAACTGAACCAACTCCATGGCCCCAAATTTGGCACTTTTCAATTTCTTCTTTTATAAAAAGGTTACTTATCTTTTGCTTATTTCCTATTTATAAGAACCATATATAATTTGAAATTAATTTTTGACATATTTACTGAAATTATTTCTGTAATTTTATATTTATTTATAAAAATCATTTTTATATTACACAAAGATTTAAAAATTTTATATAAAATTATCAGCTTATGCTTTCAATATTTTACATTTGTTATTTCTTCATTTTCTTTATAATTCTGTGATTTGAGACTACATTAAGCTCCTTATCTGGAAATTACTTGCGTGATTATGTGATTTGAGAATTTACTTATAATTTCCCTGGAGCCAATATTCTCAGCATCATTTATTTAAAATCCCATTAATGCGCACTCTTTTACCATATTTCCTTCATATTAAATGTATATGTATGATATATATATATATTTCTACATACACATGCACATATATAAATACATCCATAATAGTCAACAGTAAATTACATCCAAAATACATCCATAATAGCATAAAGTAAATTTTTTATGCTAAAGACACTCATTTACTATCCATTTTAAATACATAAATTTAGAATACATGAACAAATATATTTGAATTGATTTGTTATTAAATATAAAAATTGCATTGATATGTTTTCTTTTGTCTGTACAATAAAAACTTTCTTCATAGGGAATTCCTAATATAAAATTCCAATTAAAGGTAGAGAGCAATGCTTGAGAGCCTCCAGCAGTTTTTCCTCCTTCAAATGATCACATGACTCTGAGCTTCATGCACCCAATGTGATTGTGCATAAGCCTGTTACTAATATATCCACTCCAATAAGCTGGCAAGGTACAGTGCAATAAATAGAACAATTAGAAATATCACAGAGCCAAACAATTTGTGAATTCTAATCTTCCTCTAACCATTTAAGCTGTTTTCCTGCTGCTGTTTTTAAAGTCTGTGTTCTTATTAACACAGAATGAAATGGATTTTCAAGAGTTATGCAAGCTATTGTTGATCGATTGCCCTCCTAATATTCTGAGACCGATTTTTAAAAATAAAAGAATTTCATGTACTGTCTTGAACTGATTTCAGAATGACTGTGGAATATTATTTTAATGCCCTTCTGTCACTGGAGGGGTCATTGGCCTCTTGTACAGGTGAAGAAGATGGCTGCAGATAAACTGTCAGATGTGCCACTGAAGAGGAAACACAGCCATCTTTCTGGGCACCGAAGAAGGATGCCAGTGCTAAGGCCAAGAATCATTTTGGAGCACCGTAGAAACCTGGACAATAGAAGCAAAACAGTTAAGGGTTTCTGTGCCTACAGAGCATTATCCTTGTTGGTTCATTTTGACCAATTCTTCCTACCTAAATCTACCATAGTAAAATAAGTCCATCTCCTACATTACTTTTATGACATATAAAGGCCAAACTTAAACAACAAACTTCTGATTTCCATTCCCTTGAAATCATCTCAGTGTTTTCAGTAAAGTTATGTACACTTGTAGGTACTCTTGGTCTTTTTTTTTCTTTCTTATTTTCCTTGGTATGTGCAAATATTTATGACTAATTTTCCAATAAAATCTTTTAGTAGTAAAGGATTTTGTTTTGTAAAATTCTTGGGCTATATTCCTCACTGAAATTCAGCATAATATGTTCTTAAAACAAGAATAGACTACAACTAAGAAAAAAACTTAGTGTGTTTTAGAAGATAAATATAAGTTACATAAATTGGTGCTAACAGCTATCTTATCAATCAGGAATATTCATTATTAAAGAGCAATATGGGAGACGAACGTCATTCAAAAGCCCTTATTAAATGTAGACACTTAGCTATATCACATTCAAATGGTTAAGAACAAGCCACAAAACAACATTGGAACACTTCTAATATCCTTATGAGTAGTTAGAAGAAATACATCAAGATCATTCAAAACGTCGTTGTGAAACTTCTTCCAAATGTAGTTATACCCCAGATACAAGCTAAAAATACAGTGATGATTCTAGATGAACTTCAAATAAGGTCTTTGTGAGAGGGTCGTTTTCATAGATCATATCAATCAAGTATTCTATTTTCCCAGAATAATGTGGTTGAATTATTAATCATACCCAACATTTGAAGAATAGGTCATCAAGGCTGATATACAAATACTAAATTATCTCTCACCAAGGAACATTCCATAATTAAATAGCTCACATTTATCTGTCATCCCTTATAGTCTCTCATGTGTCACTAAGAATTTTTATATTTTAAATATGGTTTATTTATTTCAGTGAGGTGTTGCCACAGTAAAGACGAAAAGAATGTAAGAGAGTATTATTCATAAAGTCTCACACTTTATTATATCAGAATCTAAGTGAAAACAGAAATAGGAAACAAGATATGACAAATTATCAGCACCAGTGATACTGTGGTTCAGAAAAGGCACAGAATATGTATTAACACCCACTTCCAGGTTAGTTGTCATAAGCTTTACTAGCAACTGAAGAGCAAAGGGCACAGTTCCTGGTCCCAGGTTACTATCCATAGGGAAGGAACTTTGGTTACAAAGTTGGATGGTCTAGTGGAAAGAACATATCCCATGCCATGTCTACCATTTAGCATTTTCCTCCAAACTGAAACATTCCATTCTAGAGCAAGGCCTCTTAAGACTCCTGAAGTAAAGAAAACTTACAAGGCTCAGAAAGCAAAAAATTCACAAGTCTCAGGATGTTCCTGAATTTTATAAGATTCATAGGGTTCCCTCCCCAGTATTATATAAGTTACAAGAAGAGACTGTCAGACCTGCTAAGCTGCCTTCAATTCATGCAGGGATCTATAGGGATGCAGCTTTTATGAGTTGTCACCTGGGCTGTGGTGGACTTTTCAGTGATGATCCTGTATCTAAACACTCATCCATACGACTTGCTAGCAACCAAATAAACTCAGTGACTCATTCAGCTAGATTTGAGCAGAATAGTTCCTTTGGTCTGTTGTTGGTGCCCTGCCTGCGGTAAACAGATGTTGTTCACATCTCCCCAGGAAACATCACACAAGAATATGACAAGTTTATGTGACATTAAGGAGATGGGAGTAGGGGTACCTAGCACTTGTTTTTGTTACTGTTATTGTTGTTTCTAATAGAGGATTTCCTGACTGAAGAAATAGCCTCAAAGGATACTCAGGATTTCCTGATGTCAACAATGCCAAACACTGCTTTCCTTCCAGGATTCTACAGCCAAATAGCCAGAAATAAAAGGTGGAAAAGTAGATTCAGGTCCATTAATATGGAAGAGGATTCTTTCTTCAGAAAGACAAAAAAACATAATGTTCCTATTCTAGATTTTAAAACAAACAAAACAAAGGTCAAGAAAATACCTTAGTTCTTTGGTTTTAAAATTGTTGAGCTGGATATAGCGCAGCTCTCCGCACCGGGACTCCCTAAGCCTCATTCACCCTTC
>NW_008358866.1:4652819-4689529 GCF_000622305.1 Nannospalax galili | reverse complement strand
GAAGCATCTTTGCTCTGGAAATTGTTATTGAATATGTTAATGCTGTAATGAAATGCTTCTAATCATGTGGTTATTAAATAATTAAAAAAATAAATAAATAAGCTTTAAAAAAATTGTTGAGCTGCTTTATTGACCAATGAAAAAACGTATTTTTTTTTGTTTTTTCGCAGAACAATGCTTTTCATAATGCCAAGATGTTATAAATTTTTGAGTCTATCTAACATACCGTATTAAATGGCCAACATTTCCTCCACCAATACATCATCTTACAGCAGTCTCACACTAACAATTTTGCTTCATGCGATGCTGAGAGAATGATTCCTAGCCTAGACAGTGAACAAGTTCAGACAGATTTTGGGAGAGATAGAACAAATTAATGCAAAAAAACTATATTTTCTTTATATTCTGTGCTTACAACAAATAAATTAAAAATAACAGTATGTTAGCTTTAGAATTTATAGTCAATTGTTAATGAAAATCCTAAGTCAATTCATATTTAGTAAGAAATGAGATTGTTTTCATGATAAGATCTTCTTTAAAAATATTTTATGATTATTATGGGTATATATACATTATTGCATGAATTTATATGACCCACATCATGTAAGAGCTCACAGATGCAGAACACAGTGTTGGATTCCCTAGAACCATTGATACAGGAGATTATGAACCACCATGTGGATGATGGGAACCAAACCTGAATCCTCTGCAAAAGTAGTAAGTGCCCTTAATTGCGAAGCAACTTCTCCAGCCCTACAATGACATTTTTAATGCTTATAATGTCATCACAAAGCCTCTGATCAAAATATTTTAACAAGGTATCATTAAAGTTTTGGGAGTCATGATAAGAAACATTTTTAATGTGATGATAACTTTTCAAAAAGTATATTTATTGTCAAATTGTCCTGTGAATGAGTATCTCTTATCATTTCACTTGAACATACTATTATTCTTTAATTTAATAGTTCTCTCTTGTCTTTACTGGTATATGAAGTGTTAGAAATTATGTGTTCATTTAATTGAATAAAATTCTAATGGAATTTTTTTCAGATTAACTATTTAAAGCAATGCTGAAGAGACAACAGCTTCAACTTTGCTGTGGAAAAAGAGCATAGCTACCATTCCCATCATTTTCATCAATAAAAAACAGACAAACAAAAAGTCAGTGGCTCTTTGAACCCATCAGGGAAGTAAGATCGAAGACAAAACATGACACCCAAATCCAAAGAGATACAGATATTACTGCTGGAGCAGAGATGAGTCTTCCCCCAGAAACATAAACCCATATCTCTGTCTAGTTATACTTTCCTAAAGAAAAGATTCTCTGGAGGCTCACTAGTCTGTGTAAAAAGACAACAAAAAATATGAAAGTTCCACAATTTGAAATGCATAAATAAAACATCCTTTATTCAAATACTGCATAATTATGCAAAAAATCCCAAAGAATCTACAAAATATTCATGGAGGTAATGAGCAGGAAGAGAAAAGTCATAGTAGACAAGATCAACACAGAGAGGGAAAGATATTGCTTGACTTTAAGACTCCAACATCACATGGTAAACTCTGAAATTAAAAAGTAATAATATAGATCAAAAACTGAAGCAACTTGGTACAAATATTGTGAAATATGCTTGTTATTTGTGCAGAAAACTGAAAAACACTGGTAAAAGAAGTAAAAGTGCAAATAAAGAGAGAACAATTCTGCATCCATGGGTTAGAAGACTTGATATTTTGGAAATCTTTTCCCCAACTCGATCTGTATAGTCCATCCAATCTCCATCAAAATACCACTAAGCTATTATAAATGGATGTTGACAACAGTGATTTAAGATTTATATGGTAATGTAAAGAGTGCTAAGGTATTCTAAATAAGAACAAAGTTGGAGAACTTATACAATGTGATTTTAATACCAATCCAAAGCTACAGTAATCAAGACAACATGTTATCGAGGAAAACTAGACACCCACTTGAGACATTATAGAAAGCTCAGAAATAGAATTGTGACAATATAATCTAATTTTTATAAAGGTACAAAGCATTCATGGGGGAAAATATAATAGTCCTTTCAATAATTGATATCAGAACAAAAGGATATCTACATACATAAGAAATAAAAATAGACTCTACACTTTATACAGAAATAATTTCAGAACATATACTTGGTAATAAAGACTGATATTCAAAGTAAAAGAGAATGCGTAAAACTCAACAATAAGAAATCAAACAACACAATAAAGGGCAAGCTAGATGACTCATAAGCTGAAAGTACTTGAAGTAAGGGGACTGGTGACCTGAGTGGTGTCCTGGTGACCTGAGTTTAATCTCTGATACCCAAGGGGGAGGAAAGAACTGACTCTCAAAAGTTATCCTCTGATCTCCAGTCATACACATATGTGGCATGCATGTTCCTGCACTAACACACATACACATATACAGACACATATGCACAGTAATAATGCCTTAATCTAAAAAAAAAAATCTCAATTTTAAAATAGGCAAGAGATCTCATCACACACCTCAATAAAGGAGATGTCCAAACACATATGGTGTAACAACAAACAGTAATTGCTTTCAGTGACTGCAAACTGAAACAACAGTGAGAGGCTGGTACACAACTATTAAAACTGCTGAGGTACCAAAACTGATGACAGCAGTTTCTAAAGGATATATAAAGCATCAAGCATCTCATTCACTGTTAGTGGTAATTAAAAATGATATTTCCCAATGAGAAGATCATTTCATAGTTTTGAAATGAGGGAAACACAAGAGACATTCTTGTCTCAAATGTGCCTAGCTCAGGGGCTACAGTTTCAGACATTCACAATCACTAAAGCATCCTGAGTCGGAGGCTCAGGGTCCTTATCTCATAATTGAGAAGAATTAAATTTACATACAAAAAAGAGTGAGTTTTAAAAATTAATATTTATTACAGAAAAACTGATTTAAAAAGGAAGATTTATTGCAGAAAGCAGAGGTTCTACAGAAGTCCTTGACGGAGGGTTTGCCAGAAAGATCAGGACTGTTGGAATGGGAGGGGTTGACACTTCGTTGTTTAATTAGAGTTTTTAAAATATTTTATTTAGAGGGCTCAGCAGTTAAGAACACTGATCGTTCTTGCAGAAGACCCAAGTTCAAATCCCAGCACCCACATGGCAGCTAACGACTGTCTGTAACTCCAGTTCCAGGGGATCCGACAGCCTCTTCTGTCCTCCACAGGCATTGCATGACACAGGCGCACTTACCCACATGCAGGCGATACGTGCATACACATAAAATAAAAATAATATTAATAATTGTTATAATGATTTAATAAATAAAATATTACGACTATTGCAATTTATTAAATAATAAATGCTAATATTTATTATTTTTATTTTATATGTATGCATGTATTGCCTGCATGAAGGTAAGTGCACCCATGTTGTGCAATGCCCATGGTGGTCAGAAGAAGGCATCAGGTCCCCAGAAATAGAGTTACAGATAGTTGTTAACAGCCATGTGGGTGCTGGGAACCAAACCCAGGTCCTCTGCAAGAGCAACCAGGGCTCTTAACCACTGAGCCATCTCTCCAGTCCCTGTCAAGAGGGTTTTAAATAAGACTTATATCAGAAACTGGGCAAAAATTGAGGTAATTTATATTGATACTGGCTATTTTTTCTGAGTTTATCATGGGTCAAGCCAACTAGGGGTTCCACAACTCTGTGTATGTTCTGGTCCAAGCAGGAAAACCATCCTATGTTGTTCACATGCTGCTCATCCAGTTAATATGTGGTCTTGCTCTGAGTTCCTTTTCTGTAGCTATTGACCTTGGCTGTCTGTTGGCCAAAAGCCTGGCTAGCATTGCTAGTCATAAACTTGCAGGTGTTGTTGGGTTCTGACTTGACAGTTATTAAACTATGTTCTCTTTGCTCTTACACTCATGTGACCAGCTTGTAGTTTTACCATGGCTGTTTTTCCTTTACTGTCTAGAGAATTAACTCTTATCACACTTACCAAGATGTGGCAGCAGAACTTTGTCATCTCATATTTACCTCTGTCTGTGGGGCAGCCTGGAATAAGTGGCAGCTTTTTAGAAGCTGTTTTTACCCATAGTTAAGAATATGTTAAGGGGTAATAGAGTCGTATTTCAGGAGGTTTTTGTAGGAAGCAGGATGTCTGTAGCCTCTGCCTTTTTCCTGAGTCCTGTCCTTCCTCTCATCTGATCAACTTTGTTATCTCCCATCCCTAGCATTCCTGACCTTATGATTTTAACCCTAACATTCCTTTTTTAATTGATATTTTGATGATTTTATATAATATAATATATAATGATGATATTCAGGCCCTCTCCTCTCTCCACCTTCTCCTTAATTCTCCTTAATAAGCTCTACCTGATTTCATGTACTCTGACATATATATCAAGCCAAATTTGTGTTCCCAAATACCCTTCAGTGTGGGACCATGCACAGGAGCCTTGTTAACCTGCTGTGCTGGATAGCTTTAGTTGTAAACTTGACACACCTGGGTAGAGGGAGCCTCAATTGGGGAAATGCCTCCATTGGACTGGCTGGTGGCCATGTCTGTGGGATGTTTTCTTCATTGTTGAGTGATATGGGAGGGCCCAGCCCACTGTGGGCTGTGCCACCCCTGGGCAGGGAGTCCTGTATTATATAAGAAAGTAGGTTGAGCACCAGTCAGGGGAGTAAACTAGTAATCAGCATTCCTCTATGACCTGTGCTTCAGCTCCTGCCTCTAGGTTCCTGCCCTGAGTTCCTAACTTGGGCTCCCCCAGTAATGAACTGTGACCTGGGAGACATAAGCCAAATAAACCCTTTCCTCCCCAAGTTGGTATTGGTGAGTGCTTTGTCACAGCAATTGTAGGCAAACTAGAATATAAATTGATTCCAAGAGTGGGGTATTACTGTGACAGACCTGACTGGTGTTTTTGGGAGAATTATGGAAATACTTGAAACTTGGAGTTTAGTGCACTGAAACTTGAAACTTGGAGTTTAGTGCACTGATGTTGTGACGCTTAGAATGGTTATGCTGAAAGAGGTGTAGACAACAGAGGCCTGCCTTGTGAAGCTTCAAAGGGAAGCAAAGTCCATTAGGGCTTTTTGTATTGAATTAAAAATTTTTGGAAGTGAAACCTTTTGTACTTTACCAGGACAATTGATGCTGAGTAGTTGGAGCTGAAAATCAGCCATGAGTAACAAGAGACCAGCATCACTGAGGTGAAATCTTCTGGAAAGTATTTCCTCAGGGTTAGCACACAGAAGCTGTGGTCCAGAGGGCACCCAAGGCTCTATCTCAAGATGGAGGCAAGAATGGGTGGTATGTAAGAATCTCCTACATGCTACTGGTTCTGAAGGCACAAAGGGGTCATGGAAAGGATCTGAGGCTTGGCATCATGTGAGGCTAGAAGAGGACGTTGGTGAAGGTGCAGCCTCTATTTCAATGGAGACCCCAGCATATCAGAAATGCCAGGACCATGAGATAAGCACCAAGAACAGTGGCAAGTATTGAGTGGAGCCAGTCAGAGCCAATGAGATGAGCTGTATGTGCTCTGGACCGCAGAGCCAGGGCCAGAGAAGTGGCCCACTGGAGCCCAGAAGATTGTGAGCGAACCCCAGATGCCCAGCCTTGAGCTACTTTGCTGAACTTTGGTTTTGCTTAGGTGTGCCCAATTCTTCCCTTTTGAAATAAAATGGTACTTGTTTTGGATTTTATAGGAGGCCACAATTAAAAGACTTTTAAGAAAGACCTTGAGCACTTAAAGTGTTTGAATCTTTTAAAGACTGTGGGACTTTTAAAATTGTACTCTCCTAAGTTGTAATATTAATATTAACATGAGATCCTAGGGTTAGGTTGCAAAGGTTGTGGTTTAATAGCAAAGCTCTCATGTGTCAAGTTGACAAAGGGTCAATTGTGCTGGACAGCTTTAGTTGTCAACTTGACACACCTGGGTAGAGGAAACTTCAATTAAGGAATTGTTTCCATTGGATTAGCTTATGGCCACAACTGTGGGGCATTTTCTTGATTGTTGAATGATATGGGAATGCTCATCCCATTGTGGACAGTGTTGCCCCTGGGCAGATGGCCCTGTATTGTGTAAGAAAGCAAGCTGAGCAAGGGACAGGGGAGTAAGCCAGTAAACAGATATCCTCCGTGATCTGTGTTCAAGGTTCCTGCTCTGAGCTCCTGCCTTGATGTCCCTTGATGATGAACTGTGCTGTAAACCAAATAAACACTTTCTTCCCAAGTTGGTATTGGTCAGAGTGGTTTGTCACAGCTGTTGAAGGCAAACTAGGACACCTACCCAATATCACACCCATAAAGAAAACTGACTCTTCCTTTCCCAGCAGCTAGAAATTGCGAATAGTTCCTCAGCTAGGGTTGGATCTTAGTAACCCATTTCCCCACTTCTGTTTTTGGAATTTTGTCTGACTTACAGTTAAGTAGGTCTTGTGCATGCTGTAACAACTGCTGTGAGTTTATTAGAGTAACTGCCAAGCTATCTGGAAAACTGTTTCCTTGTGGTAATGCACCACAAACATTCTTAAAATCTTCTCACCCCCTCTTCCATTATGATCCCTGAGTCTTGGGTGGCAGAGGTTTGATATAAGGGTCCTATTCAGGGATAGGTACTCTGCAGGTTCTTATTTTCTACATGTTGACCATTTGTGGATCTCTGAATTACTTGGCATCTGCTACATGAGGAAGCTTCTCTGGTGAGAGTTGAGAGATGCTTTAATCTCTGGGTATTATAATAAATCATTAGGAGTTAGTTTAATGCAACATCTATTTAAAAGAATAGCGGTATTAGGCTCTCCTCTATGACCTATGGCTTGTCTAGCCACAGGTTCCTAGCCCTGATATCAGTGTCAGATATGGACTCCACTTTCTGAGCCAGACCTTAAATCTATAAGATATGATTGATTACTACTGTAATATTTGTGCCACTATTGCAACAGTGGGTATATCTTGCAAAGCCAGTTGTTATTGTAGTTCTCAGGATTCCCAGCTGAGCAAGGTTGATGCTTACTTTTCTCTTCTGGTAGCATGAATAGCAACTTCCAACACTATGAAAGCTCACTTGTAGAGACGAAGTGAGTACCAGCTTGCTTTCTCCTTGTTTGTTCCACAGCTCATGTATGTAGTGTCTTCAGCTGTAGGGCCTTACCATTAAGTTCTGTTGGGTAAGCAAGAGTGGGGGCAATAATAATGGTGGATTTTTGATGGAACATGTCCAGCAAAATCACACATCTTCACAGCACGAAGTCTCAACCTTAATGGATGCTAATTCCAAAAATCACTTAAGCCACTATGGTGGTGCGTTCCTTTAATCCCAGCACTTTGGAGGCAGAAGTGATGGTCAGATCTCTGTGAGACTGAGGTCAGCCTGGTCACTATAGTGAGTTCTAAGTCAGCTATGGCTACAGGGAGATTCTGTCTCAAAAAGACCAAAAAAAAAATCTTAGACTGTTGAAAAAATTCAAAATGGAATACAGATGGCAAGAAAAGGACATGTGTAGGAATCAGTCTCACTGAAGTAGAATAGGAAAATAATGCTCACCTAACTCTGGAAACGAACAGACTGTTAGAGTAGAATCCAAAGGGACGGAGAATAAGCTCTGTGCTGTAGCTGAGCAATCTTTATCACCTTCCACAAGATTACAAATTAACATTTCTGAAGCTACTATAATGCATATACCACCTAAGAAATTTTAAAATGACATAATAGATGGAATCTTTGTTTCTCCATGTTGGAATCAATGGTTACAGGAGAGGGGAGAAAGTTGGGGCAATCCCTCCACTAATGTATTGCAGCTGTAGACATCAGTTCGAATTCACATTTTACTTAAGACAGATACAGACAGAAGTTCCATGTGCAAAATATGGGTTAGTTCAATCGCACATAATTTCTTGCCCTGTCAATTGACAGTGTTCAGATGTAAAGACACACTGGTGGCAGTGAGCATCCTTACTCTACATTCTTGTTTTCTAACACCATTCTCTGAAAAATGAACAAGGGTTCTTAGAGAAATTGATTATTATATATAGGATTAGAGCAAGAATTATAAAAAAGTTAAACCTGGAAGTTACTGTAATGCACAAGTAGAGGAAGAGAGGAAGGTAGAGAGGGATAAAAAGAGAAGGAATGATGGAAAATTGATTCATCAAGGTTTCAGTGGTATCCCAGAGTCAAGTAAAAGAGCCCCTCACTGCCAAAGATGAAAAATTTGAGCCACACATAAATTATTATTTGATTATTAATTTAAAGTGTAAGATAAAATATCCATAATAATTAAAATAAATGACTAAACAAAAAAATTAGGGACAGCTATTTACATAGGTAAAGCCAATTTATATAACTACTCCACCCTCAGGAAATTGGAGCATTCTCTTTACTCATTAAGTGTGGGCAGCACATGGTGATGTCCTTCCAAAGACTTTAGTATGAAAATGTAGGAGGCAAATTTTACTGTGGAGAAATCTGGCAAAAATAGTCTCAGCCAATTTATCAAAATAAACATCAACAATAAAAATTCATTTGATGTATAAGCATCTGATACAGGATACAGAAGAAAAAAGGAAATTACTTCCATGCTTTTCCTCAGGGGAAAAAAAAAACAATTTCAGTCTCATTTTGAGAAATCATTTATAGAACCAGTTGTAAAAATTAAAGTTTTGGGGGTTTTTTTGGTTTTGTTTTTTGTTTGTTTGTTGAGGTTGTTTTGTTTTTTTGTTTGTTTGTTTGCTTGTTTGTTTTGAGGCAGGGTCTCTTTGTACCCCACAAGTTTTCTAGAAAATCTGAAACTACTCTAAATGTTTAATGTATCAAGAAAACACACATACTAATGATGTTTTCCCTGTGGTTTACACAGCTTTTCCATTACAAATTTTAAAAGTTTTTTGTTTGTTTGTTGAGGTTGTTTTGTTTTTTTGTTTGTTTGTTTGCTTGTTTGTTTTGAGGCAGGGTCTCTTTGTACCCCACAAGTTTTCTAGAAAATCTGAAACTACTCTAAATGTTTAATGTATCAAGAAAACACACATACTAATGATGTTTTCCCTGTGGTTTACACAGCTTTTCCATTACAAATTTTAAAATTATGTATTTTTAGGATTCAAATTCTAGCCCAATTAAATATAGTTAGAAAGCATTTTATAATAATCTTTAAAAAGCTAATTTTTGTCTATGGATTGCAATCTCTTTTCAATACTCACTGACATTTTGTCACTGTTCTTATAGTTTTCTGTTTATTCTGAGTGTTCTATTTTCTATTAGATAAGTCATTTCTGGAAGTCAGTCTCTCTTCCAATATGCACACACATACATGCACACACACACACACACACACAGTTCTTTCCCATCACAAATGCTTGGTAATTTTCTTTTACAATCAGCCCCTATTAGTAGAAGACAGCAGAGTATGATATTATGATGCTACTTCTTTAAATAAAGCTGAAAATAGAAACAGAATATAAAGGCCTGAATTTCAATAGATTTGTCATTTTGACAACATTTATAATGTGTATTCTAGAATACAGGACAAATATGCACATAGAAGAGAGATTTTCTTTGAATAGAAAAATATGTTACTTCAATTTCAGAGTTATCAAATTGAACCAATGTGTAAAGCTTTGACACTCTCTCATTGCTGCTGCTGCTGCTGTACCGTTAATATACATGTCCATGCATTTTCAATACTATCTTATTTTTCACAAAGTGCTCATCTTCCAAGTGAATGTTATCTCCAAAAGATATTTCTTTGCCTCTTTCAAATCTTCTATTTTCAGCATTTCTTTCTAGCAATTCTAAATAAGAGGTGAAAAGAACCCTGTTTCTCCAGCCAGGGACCTGATGTCAAACTGTGTTTGAATGCATCTCTCAACCCTCACCAGAAAAGTTTCCTTATACAGCAGATGGTGATTAATACAGAAATCCACAATTGGACAATGTGCAGAAAACAAGAGGCCACAGAGTGCTTATCCCTGAATAGGACACCTGTTTCAAATTGCTGCCTACTAAAGGCTCAGGAATCATTGCAGAAGACAGGGCATAACCACTGCAAGAGCCAGAGGAGGTGGATGACCACAAGCAAATGGAGTCTTCCAGACAGCTAGTCAGTTACTCATATGAACTTACAGCACTGGTGACAGCACACACATATCCTATGTAACTAAAGTCAGACAAAATCCCAGCATAGAAATGGGGAAGTGGGTGAAAAATCTCAGCCCAACCCAAGGAACTTTTAGCAATTGATGATTTCTGGAAGGGGGAAAGAGAGTATCTTACAGGGTTGGGACTCTTGGTGGGCCCAGTGGATAGACCCGTGCTGAAGGACATTTGGGGACACAAATCAGATTCTATAAACCATATTATATATAGAAGAGAGTACATTAAATTGGTGGGGCAGTAGGGGAGGAGTGCAAATAAGGGAGGTAATTTAAATACCATCAAACTATATTGTATGAAAATTGCAAAATTTCAATAAAAACTAAAATTTTTTAGAAAGAACTCTGCCTATCCAGCCAGGGACCTGATCTCAAACTTTGTTATATCCCTGTGTCCTTCTCTAGAATTCCTCTAGTCTTTCAAGCACAGAAAGTTTCTACTGTAAACTTAATTCAAGATCCTATGTGCTTGTGATGGGTCATTTGATCTTATTTGTTTTGTAATTTGGTGCAACTGGTTAGAAGGCTTGTCTCAATACCCACCATAATCTACAGGAAGGGATCAAAGATACTAGTGATCAATTATATATTCAGGAGAGGTTAGGAAAGTTGTTTTCTGGGGGTGGTATAATAAAGTAATCTTAAGAATGAATTACAAGTTACTAATTACATGCACATCTTTTGTGATGATTTGGTTATGGCCAGAGAGCAAAGCTTACATCATTTTATTATTAATGATTCTAGAAATGGTGCCCCAGAAAGGAGCAGACTCTTTTGGATGAGAGAAGATTACAGAAACAATTTGCTAATTTTCAAGGCAGAAAGGATGTTTTCCTGGTGTCAACTGAAAATTACATTCTCCTCTGAAATTACATAGGTTTGTCTAAGCAAAGTTAGGGTGCCATAGGTTCAGTACTAATGAAATGAGAACACAAGTACTTAAAAACCATAGCACATGTGACTCCCTTCATCCCAGAATTATGGAATGTTCCTCAGAATACCAAATAACTGATTAACCACTGGAAAAACCATTTATAAGGAATTCCCTTCTTGTAAAGCTGTGTGAACATGATGCGAAAACCAAAACATCAAATACAACACCACATGGTTTTCATAAACCCTTTCTATGAAAAATAAATAAGCATTATAAAATACTAGGAGATGGGAATGAGGACTTCATGCAATTAAGAAATTAAGTGTAGTTGAATTGGCTGCCTAATACATAAAAGAGCTTGGGAGGAGCTTTACAGTGTCCCAGAAATGGTCATGAAAATGATTTCAAAATGATAGGTTCTTCCTACAAGACTTGGTTAATAAACAAATTCATCTAATGAGTAACTTCAGAGGACTTATCATCCAAGGTTCTCTGTTCCTACTGTGGACACACCAGAATCCAGGACAAACATTGAAATCATTATTACTTCACACTGAAATTTTCATATATTATTTTTATAAAGAAACAAATAAATAATCTAATTCTTAAGGGTAACGCAAAATTTTCCAGACTTATGGTGCTCTGTTCCCCACTGATTCTCTCTCTCTCCCTCTCCTTCTCCCTCTCCCTCTCCTTCTCCATCTCCCTTTCCTTCTCCCTCTCCTTCTCCCTCTCCCTCTCTCTCTCCCTCTCTCTCTCTCTCCCCCCCCCGTGCTGTGTGTGTGTGTGTGTGTTGAAGAGGTGCACATGTGTGTGGGTACTCATGAACATTTGGAAGCTAGATAATAACCTTGAGTACCATTCTTCAAGCACCATCCATCATTTTAAAGACAAGGTCTTTCACTGCCTGGTGCTTGCCAAGTAGACCCCAGAAATCCTCCTGTCTGCCTCCCTGGCATTGGAATTGTGATTTCATGCCCAGATTTTTTTTGGTCTTTTTGAGACAGGGTCTCCCTGTAGCCCCAGCTGTCCTGGACTCACTATGATGCCCAGATTTTTTACCTGGATTTTGGGAATCAAACTCAGGTCTTCATGCCCGCATGCCAAGAAATTTGCCAGCAGAGCCATTTTCCAAACTGCCAATGTATTTTCATGCCTTGGTACATCGAATTACATTCCAAGTTATTAGAGCTAACCAATCTTCATTTTTCATCAGTATACTCAGTGATAAGTTCAACCTCATATAACCTTATATTTCACATTCTTGGATCTATTTTATAATACCAATAAAATATATTTCCATATGTAATCTAAAATTTTGTAATATGGTGTAACTGGCAATTCTCTTGACAAGTGGGTGTGGTCTCTGGCCACAGGCTTTTCAGTTTTCTCTATAAAAAAATATCAGTAGTTGCTGATTTCCCAGAGTCAATGAGAAGTTGCAGAGTGGGATCCAGAGAAAATAAAAATCCTCATGTAAAGCAATTCCCCTCAATGAACTCATTAAGATGTTTTGTGCATCTTCCCTTAATGTCATGGAATCACTGGACCATCTAAACTCCCATCTTCATTGGAGCACTATTCAGAAGAGCCAAGCTATCAGTCAGATATTGATCTGAGTGTCCATCAGCAGATGAAAGAATAAGACACGGTGATACACACACACAAGCACACCATGGAACTCAAGGAAGAAAATCCTACCATTTCACTCAACATGGATAAATCTAGGTGGCATTCTGCTAAGTGAAAAGTCCAGGCAAAGAAAAACAAGTCCTCCATGATCTCACCCACACATAATCATAGAAAGAGGCAATAGAATGTTTGGGACCAGAGACGGTGGCAGGAAAAAATGGAGTTATGGAAAGATGTTGGTTAAAAAATTGTAGTGATATTTAGATAAGAATAGTACAAACAGAAGTATGCTGCCTATTTTATAACATGGTGAATACACTAAGTAAAGATCTATTACTGAGGAATTCTATAAAAATGGGTGCATTCTCATCACTGTGTGAGGTAATGTTTGTGTGTGTGCACACTCACACACACACGCAAATGCACATGTGTACACACTTCAAGGCATCATAGTGTACTTTACAAATACATTTAATTTTTATCTACAAATTAAAAATAAATTTTATTAAAAATGTATTTTAAACTTAACTTCACCTATTGGTGAGTAACTCTTATACCAGCACTCAGCAGGCTAAGCCGGGGGGACTGTAAGTTCAAGGCCAACTTGTGCTACATAGCAAGAAACTGCTTACCAATAAACAATTACATAAAAAAGATTATATGCCAAGACAGTTTGGGGAGACCAGATGGAAGATAAGTGACTATGGTTGCAAGACAAGTTCAGAGAAATGTATAGATTTCCAATGTTCAGCCTTATATTTTCATCCTTCCTCAGAACCACTGCCCTTACATCAACGTAAAGGACTTGAAGGATTGAGGAGATGGTGTGATGGGTAAAGTGCCAGCTGGGCCAGCATGAGAACCTGAGTTTGATCCATGGAAAAAGCTAGGAACGGGGGCTGGAGAGATGGCTCAGCGGTTAAGAGCACTGACTGCTCTTGCAGAGGATCTGGGCTCAATTCCCAGCACCCACATGGCGGCTACAAACCGTCCTTAACTCCAGTTCCAAGGGAATCCAAAGCCCTCTTCTGACCTCCATGGCATTGCACGACACGGGTGCACTCACATACACGCAGGCAATACACTCATACACATAAAATAAAAAATAAAATATTTTTTTTAAAAACTTGTTAAAAAGCTAGGTATGGTTTCTGAAACCCCAATAATTTTGGTGGCAAAAACAGGAGGATCACTGGTGCCTGCTGTGTGCTGGTCTGTCTCCTGGTTCAGTGATAGATCCTTTCTCAAAGGAATAAGGTAGAACGTGATAGAGCGAAACATTTAACAGCCTCCTCTGGCCTTCAGAAATGTACAGGCACACGAACACACACACACACACACACGCACGCACATAAACCATACACATTTATCAGAGAAAGAGACAGAGAGAGAAAGAGAGATTCGTAAAGATTGCATAATTTTAGTCATGATATCAACTAAAACATTCAGACTGTACACTTGATTTTTAGCCATATCCTCCCTTTGTCATATAAATCCAGGCAATTCCTAAATTCCTATGTCTCGGAAAATATTTTGTGTTTTCCACAGTGCTTTGATTGTAGCTGAAAGATTTTACTCTGCTTCTATACATTGTTTAGGGATGTCAAAAGCAGCCTTTCCATGACACAAGACTGTTCTCCAAGCAACTTGCAATCTATTACCACACTCTCATCCCACCGTGCAACCAATGAAAATCCTAATGCCATCAAATGCAACTGATTAGGTTTCCAGTTTACCATGGCACAGAGATATCCAGTCACCTTCATAAACTAATCCTGTTTTGTGCACCTCTTCCCTCAGCCCACTCTTGATATCATTGGAAGAAGAGGAAGGGAAGGTTCGCCCAACACTGTTCCAAAGGGCGCTTTCCAGCAGGTTTGGCAGTGAGGAAACAGCTACTGTCAAAACTGTACCGGCGCGACGGGAGCAGAGGAGAGGAATGCAGGATATTCATTCACTCTCTTTTTCCTCTCTCCCTTCTTTCTTCCATTCCCTACACTCTGGTTCCCTGGCTGTGCCTATGACCTGCTTCAATTAAACAGAAGATACTATCTGGAGTCCAGGTTCCTAGGACACTGAAAAGTAAATCTATGAATGGAAGCAACAAACCAGAAAAGCATCCAAATAGTTTAATAACTGTATTGTACCTCACATACGAAAATATGTCTAAGCATATTCTCACATATGTGAAAATAGCATGGCTTACCAGATTTTAAGGCAATTTACAAAGGAAAATGATAAAAAAAACTTTCAAATGGTCCTATTTCAAAGCTTCTATTAATATAACATAAGCTGATGACTTAACAGAAGATGTGGAAGAAATATTACTGAACAAGATTTTTAATTTAATTTTTTAAATTTTATGTGTATGAGTGTATTACTATATGTATATAAATGCACCCATGTCATACAATGCCCATGGAGGACAGAAGTGGTCATTGGATTCTCTGGAACTGGAGTTACAGATGGTTGTTAGCTGTCATGTGGGTGCTGGAATTCAAACCAGAAACTTCTGCAAGTACAGCCAGTGTTCTTAACCAATGAACCATCTCTTCAGCCCCACTGAACAAGATTCTAGTAACAACTTGATAAGTGTACCAATGTTAATACGTGTCAATAGATAATACACCAAATAAAATAAAGTTAAAATTTTCAGCCTGAAGGGCTGGAGAGATGGCTAAGCGTTAACACTGGTTGTTCTTGCAGAACACCTGGGTTCAAATCCCAGCACCCACATACAGCTAACAACTGTCTGTAACTCCAGTCCCAGGGTATCCAACAGCCTCTTCTGACAAATGTGGTCATTCCATGACATGGATGCGCTTACCTACATGCAGGTAATGCACGCATACACATAAAATTAAAAAATTAATAAATAAAAAATAAACTTTAAATTTTCAGATTGAATATGCCTTGCATGGAACATTCATTTATCTGGTAACTCACATGCAGACTAGGATAGAAGAATTTAGGCAGTGCTAGTATTGCCTGCCTTTCTCCAGAAAAATGCAGAACTACCCATCAAGGCCCAGTAGATGAATATTTGATAGGAAACTAGCCTTTGGCTCAGTATCTTATAAATCACAGATTAAGAAAGCACTAATCTCACCTGCAGAATAATCAGCAGTACATGGAAAGGAAAGGAGAGGAGAGGAGAGGAATGGAAAGGAAAGGAAAGGAAAGGAAAGGAAAGGAAAGGAAAGGAAAGGAAAGGAAAGGAAAGGAAAGGAAAGGAAAGGAAAGGAAAGGAAAGGAAAGGAAAGGAAAGGAAAGGAAGGATATAAGAGAAGAAAGGGACTGGAAGATGGAGAGAAAGAGAGGGAACCAGGAGAAAGAGGGAGGAAAAGGAGAAGAGAAGGGAAAGAGAAGGGAGGGACAGGACTGTAGGGGAAGGGAGGGAAGGAGAGGAGGAAAGATAAAATAAAAAGAGAGGAAAAGAGGGAGGGAGAGAGGAATGAACAAGGGAACAATGGAAGGAGAAAGGAAGAAATTGTGTATAGGGACATGAGCCTCCCCACTGTACTCCTCCATCTCAGCACTCATAGTTTTGTGAACAAAGCTACTCCCCTGCTGTGATCAGAGTCTTGGGACCGATGTTATAGTTGTAATCTATAACAGAGAAAGAACTACGTGCCCACCTTACCACCCCTTACTTCAGCACTCCCGAAGGATGGTTTCCTGGCAGTATTTAAACTAATATCTTCTTCCCCTAATATGTCTCTTACAGCATATTTGGCAATTACATGAAAATTATAACGCTGTTCATCAAACCTTCCAATGTATATAGATATAATATGTCACAGCTGCAACAGAAGGAGATGATAAAGAGACTTACATGGTAGTAGGATTCAAAATCGTGTGTGAGACAGTTATTGTATAAACTTCTGTTTATCTATTCCTATGTGTGTTAAAATTCAGATAACTTTATACCCAAAGAACAAATTTTGCTGCATAATAATTTCAAAATCAAAAATTGCAAAAGAATATTTCATAATTAACTCAGATGTGTGTCCATGATTTGGCCTAATATAGACACCTGGAGTTTAAACAGTGGTGTGCCGATCTCCTACTGATGCCTTCCTAGAAATAGACGCAGATACTTCTAAGATTACAAATAGAAGACTTAGGGACTGGAGAGCTGGCCCAGTGGCTAAGAGTACTGGATGCTCCTGAAGAGGACCCAGGTTCCATTTCCAGCACCCTCACAGCAGTTAACAGCCATCCTTAACTCCAGTTCCTGATGTTCTGACACCCTCTTCTGGCATTTTATGGCATCTGTGGGTATTGCACACATTGGTGTATGTAAATATATGAGGCAAAACACTCAAACACATTTAAAAACAGAAAGAATTACTGCATCCTTGAGAAACTGCTTGGAATTTGAGAGCTCTGTAGCATAATAAATTCTACTAACCAACAGTA
This sequence comes from Nannospalax galili, assembly GCF_000622305.1. NCBI lineage: Eukaryota > Metazoa > Chordata > Mammalia > Rodentia > Spalacidae > Nannospalax > Nannospalax galili. The sequence goes on along the minus strand of NW_008358866.1, from coordinate 4,672,442 downwards.
ACAGCAAAAACAATTGGCAACCTTGAGATCTCTAAGATCTATATGTATGTGCATATGTGTGCCTGTGTGTGCCTGTTTGTGCCTGTGTGTGCCCCTCTGTGTGTATGCCTGTGTGTGTGTATGTGTGTGTGTGTGTTCATCTCAAGAAATAAATATAATCTGGAATAATGAAAAGAAATGAGAAATGGTAAGTTTCTTAAATTTTGTTATTCCAGAAACATAGCTTAAATCAAAGTTTTTAAATCTTCAAGGGAAGGAAATCAAACAAAGAGATTTCATGTGAAATTTTAGACTCAGGCTGATCCAGCAATGAAGAGGGAGGGATGTGCCCAGATCTGGTAAGAGGGATTTTGCTCGATGGACACTACCCATGTCGTTATAGTACTGGTAAATTCATTCTCAGTTCAGGTCAAAAAATAAACTGTTGAGAATTATGAACCAATAATTAAAAACTGGGAGAACAGAGAGATGCTCTAATGAAAGCTCCAGAAGCAAAGAACAGGAGAACAGAAGTGAAAAGCTAGTGACCATCCTTCAGTACACATGGACTGTCAGTAAGAGGAAAAATAATACATACACACCAAGATATGCCAGGTCAAAATTTTTGTATGTCAAGGTTAAAGAAGCTAGTGTTAAAATGACCTAAACGATGAGTACAGATTCCCTGCAGGGGAATGAGCCAGTAGAACATCATAAGTGAATCAGGGCAAATACAAGAGAATGCTAGAGTACTGTGGGAAAAAGATTTCAAACTAGTACTCCATATAAACTAAGCTACTTTCAGTAATAACAATGAAATAAGGATATCCTATTCCCCCGAAAGGCTGAAAAAATTTAAAAAGCCAAAAGCACTAACTTCAGTTATAAGAGGTCCTGGAACCAAGGAATGAAATGCAAGAATAATAACATATTTTATGGGAAATCAACATTTACTATAATTTTTTAAAGTTGTGAGGACTAATATTTTAAAACAAATAAAATGGAAGGGACTGGTAAAATATTAAAGGAAATGTTAAACTCCCATCTTCCTGGGAAGAAGAATAGTGACACCATAAGCAAACCTCCATAAATTTTGAGGAAAATATAGTTTTCATGCCTGGGGGTTAAAGAATGTAAATGTGGGCTGGAGAGATGGCTCAGTGGTTAAGAGTACTGGCTGCTCTTGCAGAGGACCCAGGTTTGGTTCCTGGTACCCACATGGTGGTTAACAAGCTGCAGTAACTCTCATTCCAAAGGATTCGTCACCCTCTTCTGACCTCTGCGGGCATTGCACAACACAGGTGCACTTTCATACATGCAGGCAATACATTCATGCACATAAAATAAAAAGAATAAATATATTTTCTAAAAAGGATGTAAATGTAACTACTTAAAGATATAGTCTAAGACATTCAAACCAGCAGAAGAAATGAATAGATTACAAAAAGAATCCCTAATGTAAGTTAAGGTAGAAAAAAGACAGGAAAGCAAGAAAGTGCATGAAAGAACAGGTGGAGAAATAAGTCCACACATCTGGGTTCTGCACACAGGTATAAAGGAACTATCAAAGCTGTGGAAGGACAGAAGTCATTAGAGTGGAAACTCTTTAGTTATGAAATGAGTGAAATGCACTTTTGTCTAGCATCTATCCAGGAGATACCTTGATATTCACACACGACACATCTCTTAAATTGGCAGCCAGGAGGAAGGCTGAGTGCCATGTACATCATGGACAGCAGAGTTCAAAATCATGACACAATGCAGTTTGCAGTGTTGCAGGTTACATTTGTCTAGGGAAGTTAAAAAAATAACATAGACTCAGATTGCCGTATTTTCTGTTACATCTAAGAAATATGTTTTTGAGGGGGAAAAATGTAAAGCCTATTAATCAAGGCTCATTATTCTCTTCCCACTTAGTGGAGGCCAATGTAATTCATTTTCAAATTATTATAATTGAAGTGTTGCAAAGGAGTAATTGTTGTACACACAAACACACACAGAGAGAGATATTTGAGTGTTACACTAATTTTCTTGTAAATATGATCAAATATTACTTTTCTGGACCTAGGTATGGGATTTTTTATCACCACCTACTCTTCATTTTCATGCTTCCCTGGTTATTGATCCCTGTGGGGTCTGTTCTGTTTACACACAAATATACATTAGCCTCTTTTGCCCATTAAATGTTATGTTAGCTGGAGTTTTAAAACATATATGTTTTTTCTTCCAAGCTCAGAGCTGTGTTCATAGTGGATGCATTTTTTTCTGTTCTAGAGGAGAATAATACAGGAGTACCAACGCTAGCAGTGGGTGTCCACTAGAAAGCTCCGTGCTCTGAATGTGCTGCTCTCTCCATATGAGCGAAAACCACATCGGGATGATTTCTTACTTTGGCTCTGTGTGGGATTGTACCCTCATGGAATGAATACACATTAAAAAAATCCTAAATAATGGAAACACATTTGCCTAAAAATTATGCATGTGGGTCATATAACATTTTTTCATGCCTTAAATCCATCATAATAGGTTTGGATACCTTTTCACAATAATATACTTAGAAAAATACATTTAAAGTTTCACATCCTTGAATAATGCAATTCATGTCAGGAGAAGGATTACTAATTCCCTTAATGATTCATTTTATACTCAACTCCACAGAATACAGGAGTTTAGAAGAGGGTATCATTTTGTAATAACTGTCAAAAACATGTTTTATCTATATAGCTCAACATACAGTGCTGACAAAATTTAGTTAGAGATAATTTATATCCTTCAGTGGCCAAAGTAATCTAAAGATTTCCTCAAATTGCTTTTGTCTATAAAATAAATTCAATTTGCTTTAGCATATGAAACACAAATTTAAAGCAGTATTTCATAAATCTCTGTCACTGAAGATTAAAGTAATCTTTAATTTACAAATACTGCCACCAACCTATGAGCTTTATGTTTCTAGGGTTTAAAAATTGAATTAGACAACAAAAAGCTGATTCCAACTTACCTGCTAGTAAAAGCAAGATTTCTAATAAAATAAGAAGAGATAAGCCATTGTTAAGTGTCCCTAAAGATCTCGTGTGTGCACTAATATGGTTCTAAATCCTTGCTTGTCTGAACAGGGCTGTTGTAATGGAGCACTGGGGATGAGGAATTTAAGTTGTGTCCACAGTTATCTGTCATGGTAACTCCTCTTTGTAAATTTCACATAACATTCCCATCTGTGCATAAGGTCAAGAAGCTGCAGAAAGCTCTTTAGGCCTTGCTTGTGAAAACACACGTAACCAGCCGAGCCTCTCATTTAGGATGATTGTTTTAGCACTGTGTACCAGAAAAAAGCTCAGTGAGAAAAACAATGAAATTAAACACCATTCTGCGGGGCATATTAAATTCATAATGGAGCACCATGTACCTACGTCAATAGCTTCCATTTTTTGAAATAAGTACTACTATGTGCCATCTATGAGATATTTCTCTTTAATTAGCAACATCCTTAACTCACTAATAAGTATGAGGCCCTGCACTTACAAATGCATTTAATTCTCACAACAACCTTGTAAAACAAGCCTTTGTTTAACCACATTCTACAAAAAGAAAACTGAGTATGATCCCCAGTACCACAAAGAAAGAGGAAAAAAGAAGAAAACTGGGATATAAGGGGGTTTACATCGGTCTACTGTTGGGCTCTGGGTTATAGTGGGGCTACTGAACAAGCCAAGATTTCATATGAGTTCTGGGGATCCAACTCCAAAATCACACTTTGTTGACAAGCACTTTATCCACTGAGTCATCTCCCTAGCCCTTGTAGTTTTTTTATTTTGTTTTTCATGAGAATAATTGTTAGATTTTCCACACATTGATATGACCATATGATTTCTCTTTTTTAAAGAATTTTTATTGAGCTTTTATAATTTCATAGAACAGTTCTTAATCAAATTTAGATGCCTTTCTTCATCCATGGCCCCCATCCCCCCACCAGTCCTCATATATTCTGCCATACATGTTAAGTCCTACCCAGTCAAGTATTTGTACCCAGATGTCTTTCACTGTAAATTCATCCACTGGAGTCTACCCAACCCATCCAGAGATCATATATAAGGCATATTCTCCTTCATCAAGTAGTAACCAGTCTCCAATAGTTCTCAGTCTAGGGCAGGCCTGCCACCTACTTCTCTCCTCTCCTCTGGACCCTTGTTTAATTGAGTTGGCATGGGTCCTGTGCTCGATGCCATCATTGCCATAAATTCACACGTGCAAGCTTCCAGTGGCCTGGAATCCTCTGCTTCCCTGTGCTCATGAACCAGCCCTGGGTCTTACAATCTTTCTGCCCTCTCTTCTGCAATTGTCCCTAAGCTGTGGGTTATTGAGTTTCAATATAGGAGTCCTAACCGAAAATACACACTCTGCAGTCTCTTTCTTTAAAACTCAGCCAGTTGTAGCCTTCTGTGTGCATGGCGCTCTTTTGTATAAGGAAGCCTGGCAGGTGAGAGTTGATGGACACATTAGTTTTTCTCTCTACCCCTTGTTCTGCTGTGTTCCATGAGGTTAGGTGTAGAGATTCCACTGTAGTTATGTCACATAGTACTGGGCATCTCTCAGACGTATATTCTCTGTGTCTTATCCATCGTGGAATTCTACAGTAGCCCCCAGCTATGGGTAAAAGAAGCTTCTTTGATAAGTGGTGTACAGTATGCTGGTCTGTAAATATAAGGATCCATATTTAGCATATGGTAAGAAATGTCATGTGTCTAGAGATATGAAAGAGATAGGGTTTTCTTTAGGACCTATATCCTCTCCTGCTATGTGTATTTGGCTGAGTTTATAGTGCCACCCGCGAGTTCACTCCCATTGAGAAGGCCTTTGAGTCCAATAAGATAGCTGTTGATTACCCCCCAGATAACAGTGGCACTACTACACCAATAGAGATAGTTTGCCATGCTGGTCGTTACGATTATTAGGCTTTAGGCCTGGGTTGGACCATTGATTATTTTTCCCCTTGGCAGTTTTGCTATTATCATCTAGCATTATGATAGCTAAAATTTAAGTAGAAGGCTTCCAGGTCAGCTCCTGTTCCATTGCTCCAAGTCCTGTATCTGAAGTATGTCCTTTCTTTATCAATAGGGTCTTATCTACTAGTTCTGGGAGAAAACCAAGAGGTTTGGCAATAGCCTGTGTTATTTTGGGAGTCTCCTGGACCACTCTCACCAACCACTCAAAGGGTCTCCCTAGTCCCAGTCCACCTGTTAATCACTATATGTGCCAGGCCGATCTTGAGCTCAAAGAGATCCACCTGACTCTGATCTGCCTCCCAAGAGCTTGGATTAAAGGCACATGCCACCACGCCTGGCATTGATTTTTCTTCTTTAATCTGTATGGATTACATTAATTGACTCTTCAATGTTCAACCAGTTTGCATATTTAAGATAATTCCTTTTGAACATGACCTGTATGTGTGTGTGTGTGTGTATATATCTTTCATACTTTGACTTTTATTTGCTAATACATTGCTAATGATGTCTGCAGCCGTATTTACAAGATAATAGTCTACAGCTTTCTTCTCTTATAAAATTTTTGCCTGGTTTTGGTAATGGGAAGCACAGTTTGATGCCAGAACCTATCCTATTAGCCACTATAATCTACTATCTGAATACTTTGAATTTCAATCCTTTTAACTTCTTCCATGACCTGTTGCTGTCAGATATTGTGATATATTGTGATATATAACAATATATACATATATACATATTGTTATATATACTATGAGAAAGATAATCTTAGCAGAAATAAGAAATTGTGTTTCATTTCTAAAAGAAGTACAGTAAGTAACTCTTTCATGAGATTTTTTTGAAAAATAAACTATGCAATGAAAGATAAAGAGTTGTTAAAGTGCTTAACAACTGTATAAATACATAATATGTTTTTGCAGTAATAGTCAAATCGCAATTGAATTAATTTATAAGCTAAATCAACATCCCTGACACTGTACTACTAACAGCATACTGTTCAATACATACTGATGTTCAGCAATATTTTAATTAAATATATAAATATATTAAATAGTGCTATATTTTGGGTCATTTCTTTTGTAAAAAAAAAAAAAAGAAAAATAGTTACTCTTTCAGATGATGCTGGCACAAAGCTAAATGTATAACCAAATATTTTTTCTTCTTTTATTTATTTTTTTATGAGACTTTCGGCTACTCTAACATTCCCCTCCACACCCCCGAAGAGGTAATATTGTAGCCAAGGTCCCTTTGACCTCCTCTCCTTGGGGGCAGGGGATAAGTAGGCACGAAGTCAATGACACAGACTCCAGGACACTCACTAGGCAATGTGCAAGCGAGCTCGTTTATTGTGAACACAGTCGTCTCCTTTATACCCCCTTCCCTCCTCCCATTGGTCCCTTATGTCCCATTGGCGTCCTTCTTTTGGAGTTGTGGATGTGTTGTTGGTTTCTAGCTGCTGAGGCAGATTTCTGGTCAGTGTCTTCCTGCTCATCAACAAGAAACAGGGTGCGCCTGCACTGTTGGTCCCATGCCCAGCCTCCTACAAGGTAACCCTAAAATCTTTTAAGAATTAGATAAAAGCTCCCAAATACTTTCAACATTTTTGGCCTTTGGAATGGAGTATGTTGCTAAGAGGCCCAAGGACATTGTAAGTTTTAGCCAAGATACTGGCTACTTTTCTTTGGGGTGTTCTAATCCTAACTGCCTAGCCAAGTCCTACATCCTATTCTTATCACACCATCCTCTGAAAAGGTTACCCAGCTTTCAGATAGGGAAACCGGATGCAGTCTGCTGTCTTCTTCCATGCTGAACAGGAACACAGGGTGGGGCAACTGGGGTACCCCTTCAGTGAGTCTATCTAAAAGACTCCCAATAGCATAACTCTTTTTTCTAATTTTTTTTATTTATTTAATAACCACATGATTAGAAGAAGCATTTCATTACAGCTTCGCCTCATGTGCTCAATAACAATTTCCAGAACTAAGATGCATCTCTTTCAAAAGTGGCTGTAAATTTTTAGGTTTACAGTAGAATTAATACAGTTATACAGTATTGAACTCAGTATAAGCCCTGTAAGACATAAAATCGAATGAGTTTTTAACCTTTAAAAAAGATCTCCATTTCATACCTTCTTTTGAGTTGTTAGCCAGGGTAGCCAAACACACTCCCAGATAGTAACCCAGCATAGAACTGGGATAATGAATAGCAGACCCCACCTTATCTAAAGGAATATTGACAACAGATTGCTGCTAGATGAGGAACAGCTGACCCTCCTAAAACAAAGACCCCTAGATAGGCTGACTAGATTCATCAAAAGGGCAAGTAGTGGGGAATGCCTGGGGGTGCCGACAACACAGCAGACAGTAGCAGGGATATCAGAGTATAAGGGCTGTAGTGGGAGGGAGGGAGGCTATGGGAGGATGCCATCTGGGAAGTGGGTGTTTAGTTGAATGAGATGGTTTGGGATGTGCTGTGTGATATACACACACAAAAAAAAAATCAAAAAATTTTTAAAAATGTATTATATTTGAGGAGGAAGCATGGAAATTTGTCATGCTAATTAGTAGAGATGATAAACATTACCATTGAAATCTATCCAATGACTTTATAGACATACACACGTGCCAAGGATCCAAGTGCAACCGATTATGACTATTATGATAATCAGATACATACAGATTAGAAATGCATGTGCCAACATCTCGTGTTAGTAGCAAAAACAATGAGTCTTTCTGCAAGGAACAATATTCTAAAATGAAATGGAGATCTTTTTTAAAGGTTAAAAAACTCATTCAACTTTATGTCTTACAGGGCTTACACTGAGTTCAATATTGTATAACTGTATTAACTCAACTGTGAACAAAGAAACTTGCACCCACTTGCAAAAGAGATATATTCTTGCTCTGGAGTGTGTTACTGAATGTGTTAAAGCTGTAGTGAAGTGCTTCTTCTAATAATGTAGTTATTAAATTTTTTTAAAGATTAAAAAAAAATTCTTCAAAGCATAAAAATTTGCTCCTTAATAATTAGTAGATGTGAAAAACAATACCACTGAAATCTACCTGATGACTTTATATCTATATTCAGATGCCAAGAAGCTCAGAAAGTAACCAACTGTGACTCGTAATAATCAGTTATATAGAGATTAGAATTGCATGTGCGAACATCTGAATGTCAATTGCATTAAAAATGAATTTTCCTGTATGAAACTCTGTGTTTTAGTAATGAAATGGAGACTTTTTTAAAGGTTAAAACCTCATTTAATTTTATAGGGTTTATACTGAGTATAATATTGCATAACTCTAATAATTCAACTGTAAACCTAAAAATTTACAGCCAATTTTGAAAGAGATGCATCTTAGCTCAGGAAAATGTTATTGAATACGTCAATACTGTTGTAATGAAATGCTTCTTCTAAGTATGTGGTTATTAAACAATTTTTTAATTTCCATTTCATTTTAAAATATGCTGTTTCCTGCAGAAAGACTCATTTTAAATGCTACCAACACTTAGAAGTTTGTATCTCTGTCTCTAATCTCTATATATCTGATTATTACTAGTCACAGTTGGTTACACTCAGATCCTTGGCACCTGAGTGTGGATATAAAGTCATCAGGAAGATTTCAATGGTAATGTTTATCACTTCTATTAATTAACATAAAGTTAATTTTTATGCTTCCCCCTCAAATATAACTCATTTTATTATTTGTTGATTTTTCTGTAGGGGGAAAGGAAAGTTCTTGACTGGTGAATGGGAGATATGAAGGAGAAGTAAAGGCAAGAGTAATTAGCATCACAAGTTCTAGACAGGGAACTAGAAAAAGTACCATGCTGTTTTTACGACTATAGCTCTGTAGTAAACTTTGAGATCTGGTATAATAATCCCCCCAGTGTTGCTCTTTGTGCTCAGGGTTACTTTGGCTATCCATGGTCTTTTGTGCTTCCATACAAATTTAAGGGTTTTTTGGTGTTTTTTTTCTTCTAATTCTGTGAAGTATGTCATGGGGATGTTGATTGTGATTTCACTGAATCTATATATTGCTTTTGGTACGATGGTCATTTTCACAATATTAATTCTTCCATTCCATGAGTGTGAGAGGTCCTTCCATCTTCTGGTGTCTTCCTCAATCTCTTTAATGATTTAAATTTTCATTGTAGAGATCTTTGGTGTATTTGGTCAAATTTATTCCAAGATTTTTTTTTGCAGCAACTGTGAATGGGAACATTTCCCTGTATTCTTCCTCCAATTGCTTGTTATTGGCATATAGAAAGGATACTGATTTTTGCAGATTGATTTTATAGCCTGCCACTATACTGAAAGTGTTGATCAGTTCTAGGAATTTTCTGGTGGAACTTTTGGGATCTCTTAGGTATAGAATCATATCATCTCCAAAAAGTGATAGTTTGTCCTCTTCTTTTCCAATTAGTACTCCTTTAATTTCCTTCTCCTGTCTTATTGCTCTAGTAAGAATTTCAAGCTCTATGTTGAAAAGGAGTGGAGATAGTGGAAATCCTTGTCTGGTTCCTGATTTCAATGGGAATGCTTCCAGTTTTTCTCCAGTTAGAATGATGTTGGTTGTGGGTTTGTTGTATATGGCTTTAATTATGTTGAGGTATGTTCCCTCCAGTCCAATTCCCTCTAGGCCTTTGAACATAAATACATGCTGAATTTTGTCAAAAGCCTTTTCTGCATCTATTGAGATGACAATGTGGTTTTTGTCTTTGAGTACATTTATATGATTAATGACATTTATTGACTTGTGTATATTGAATCACCCCTGCATCTCTGGAATAAACCCTACTTGATCACAGTGAATGATCTTTTTGATGAACATCTGTATGCAGTTTGCAAGTATTTTTTTGAGAATTTATTCTTTATGTTCATTAAGGATATGCGTCTATAGTTTTCTTTTTTGGTTGTGTCTTTATCCGGTTTGGGTATTAGAGTAATGCTGGCTTCCTAGAAGGAATTTGGGAGTTCTTTCCTCTGTTTCTGTCATTCTGAATAATTTAAGTAGTGTTGGTGGGAAGTCTTCTTTAAATGTCTGATAGAATTCTGTTGTAAATCCATCTGGGCCTGGGCTATTTTTAGTTTGGAGGCTTTGTAGTACTGTTTCAATTTCCTTATATGTTATGGGTCTGTTTAAACTGTTGATCTCTTCTCTGTTTAACTTTGATGATTCCCATTATTTTAGATATCCATTTATTTATTTTAGATTTTCAAATAAAGTAGCATATAGGTTTTTTAAATATTCCCTTATAATGGTCTGGATCTTTTGGGTGTCTGTTGTCATGTTTCCTCTTTCATCTCTGATTTTTTTGGATTTGCTTTTTTTTTTTTTTTTTTTTTTAGTTAACTGGGCTAAGGATCTATCTATCTTGTTTAGCTTTTCAAAGAACCAGCTCTTAGATGCACTGATTCTTTTTATTGTTTTCTTTGTTTCTATTTCATTAATTTCTTCTCCGAGTTTTGTTATTTCTTCTCTTCTGCTGGGTTTGGGTTTCATTTGTCTTGCCTTTCCAGCATCTTGAGTTGCAGTGTAAGTCATTTATTTGGGCTCACTTATGTAGGCAGTTAGAGCTATACACTTCCCTCTTAGGACTGCTTTTAAAGTGTCCCAGAAGTTGTGTTGTGTTATATTGTCCTTCTCATTGAATTCCAGAAATTCTTTTATTTCTTTCCTAATTTCTCCTTTGACCCACTCATTGTTTAGGAATGTGTTGTTTCTTTGCCATGAGTTTGTGTAGTGAGTAGGGCTTTGTCCAGTGTTGATTTTGAGCTTTATTCTATTGTGGTTCAATTGAATGCATGGAACTTTTTCAAATTTCTTTTTGTATTTGTTGAGGTTTGTTTTGTGGTCCAGTATGTGGTCAATTTTTGAAAAAGCTCCATGAGGTGTTGAGTAGAAAGTGTATTCTTTGGTGCTTGGAGGGAATATTCAAAAAATATCTGTTAGGTTCATTTGATGTATGGTATTTAATTCAGACATTTCTCTGTTCATTCTTTGTCCACTTGACCTGTCTAATGAAGACAGTAGAGTATTGACGACTCCTACTATTATTGAGTTGTGGTTAATCTGTGTCTTAAAGTCCTGTAATGTTGTTTTTATGAATTTGGGTGCACCAGAGTTTAATGTATATATATTAAGGATTGTAATATCTTCTTGGTTAATTGTTCCTTTGATCAGAATGGAGTGACCCTCCTTATCTCTTCTGATTAATTTTACTTGGAAGTCTATTTTGTTAGATATTAGTATTGCAACCCCTGTTTGTTTCTTAGTGCCACTTGCTTGGAATATTCTTTTCCATCCTTTGACCCTAAGGTAGTGCCTGTCCTTGAAGGTGAGATGGGTTTCTTGCAGACAGCAAAGAGATGGATTTTTGTTTCTTAATCCATTCGCTTAGCCTGTGTCTTTTGACTGGGAGTTCATTCCATTGATATTTAAGGTAATTATTGAAAGATGTGTATTGGTTGCTGTCATTTTTATTGCTTTTTGTGTTCACTGTCTAATTTTGTGTTTCTTCAATTATACCTTTATTTATTTTCTTTCATTTCCCTGGGTTATGGTTGCTTCTTGCTCTGCTCTCTGTATTGCTTCAATTATTCTTTAAAGGGTTGTTTTTTTGGACATGTATTCTTTCAGGCTACATGTGTCATGGAAGATTTTTCTTTCCCCTTCAACTATAATAGACATTTTTTCTGGGTAAAGTATTCTGGGATGGGGGCAGGAAAATTGGCTCAGCAGTTAAGAATACCGACTGTTCTTGCAGAAGACCCGGGTTTGAATCTCAGCACCCACATGGCAGCTAACAACTGTCTGTAACTCCAGTTCCAGGGGATCCGACAGCCTCTTCTGTCCTCTGTGGGCATTGCAGGACATGGGTGCACTTACATACATGCAGGCAAGCATGTACACACATAAAATTAAAATAATAAATAAAAAGTATTCTGGGATGGCATCTATTGTCATGTAGAACTGGAAATACCTTGGTCCAGGCTCTTCTGGCTTTCATAATATGTATTGACAAATCAGCTGTAATTCTAATGGCCTTTCCTTTGTATGTGACTTGTTTTTCTTTTGCTGCTCTCAGTATTTTCTCTTTGTTCTGTACATTTAGTGTTTTTACTGTGATATGTCATGGGGAGTTTCTTTTCTGATCCTGTCTATTTGGTGTTCTATGGCTTCCTGTATTTGTATGAGGATGTTTTTCCTTAATTATGGGAAATTCTCTTCTACAATCCTGTTTAAGATCTGGTCAACACCATTAATCTAAAAATCTTCTCCTTCCTCTATTCCTATGATCCGGAGATTTGGTCTTTTCATGGTGTCCCACGTCTTTTGCATATTCCATTCCTGTGTTTTTTTAAATTTTCCGTAGTCTTTGCTTGAGTGTTCTAATTCTTTAACTTTATTCCAGTGTTGATATTCTGTTTTCCATTTCGTTCATTCTAGTGGTGAGGCTTTCCCCTGTTGTTTCAAGTTGACTTAATGAGTTTTGCACTTCCTTCTTCTTTTCTGCCTGAGTTTTCTTCAATATTTCTATCTCTTTTGTGAATTCATTCAGAACATTATCCCTACCTTCTTTTAGTTCTTTGATATGTTTGTTCGTATGTTCTTTAAGTTCATTGAATTCCTTAATAACATTTATGATTGCTCTTTTAAATTCAGTGTCCTAGGTTATCTCTAGGAGGTTCTCCTTGTAGAATTCTTCTACAGGACTGGTGGAGTTTGGTGGGAACATAGTGTTTTGGCTTTCCATTTTATTATTCTTTTGTTGTGATTTTGGCATGTGAATTTCTTTTGTTGTTTATGATTCTAATATGAGAATTAAGTTGAAGTATGCTTCTGCTTGTATTATTGGGGTGCCTAAGTTCTTTCCTTATTGGTTATGTAAAGCTTGTTGGGACAGAGGATTGGTGGAGACATAGTGTTTTGGCTTTCCGTTTTATTATTCTTTTGTTGTGATTTTGGCATGTGAATTTCTTTTGTTGTTTATGATTCTAATATGAGAATTACGTTGAAGTTCTTTCCTTATTGGTTATGTAAAGCTTGTTGGGACAAGTTTCAAGTTCTCTCAGGTTTTATTTTGGAGGGAATTGTTGGCTGCAGAGCAGCTATTCAGGGGCACCCACAGAAACCCAAGTCAGGTTCCAGCCAGGTACACTCGGGCTTCCTTCTGACGTTTGGACCCCATCACGTGGAGACAGGTCCCAGGCGCTCTTAGGCAGTCCCCTGCATTCTCAGCCCCTATGCCAGAGGGAGGCCAGAATCTGGCACTCTCCGGTGGTCTGGCCTGCTGAGATCCCAGCCACTACACCGATGGAGGTCAGAACCCACCCTCTCAGGCTGTCTGCTAGGATCTCAGCCTTAGACTAACAAATTCAGGTGATATTTCAGATTTTACTAGTAGAAAAATAATAAAAATAACCACATTTTCATGATACAATACATATATATGAATTTCTGTCATCCTTATAAAAAATATCTTTTTCAAGTGAAAATAAATGCCATTTAGGAGGTTTGACTTCACTACATTAAACATCCAAAAGATATCTTTTTAGATTGTTGAATGAGATTGTTACAGCACATAGATACCTTTCAAGTGTCATTGATGAAAATACTAGGACTTCTTGAATGATCATACTGTAACACACTTCCTCAGGCACCAACACCCATGATCACTGAAATCAAAGATACATCTCTATTTACCAGGGTGTGAGAGACCAACTCTAAAGACCCATCATATTCCTTTGTAGTAGACAAAGGGTTAGTGTCCTTATTTTATGATCCAGAATATCTTTTTACTAATGAATTTACTTTTGGCCTCTTACTCTATAGATTTCTCAGAAGAAATGGGTTTGACATTTCAGCAAGAGTGAACCAGCTGTGTCCACCCTGAAGCCAACCGCAATCCATAAACTAAGAATGCTTTCTACCTTGTAAAAGCTTTAGAAAAGAAGAAGTGACTTAGAAATTGTACATAATCCCACTTTACCTATAATATTTATCATGTGGCTCTTATGGTAAAAGTTTTCCAACCCTTATGGTAAAGCAACATTGCCCAGAAAAAATCTTATGATGGTGGAAGTGTCCTGTGTCTCTGCTATCCAATAGGGTAGTCACAAAATAAATGGAGAGACTGAGTAGTTGAAATAAAGCAGTACAAATGAGAAAACAGTTTTTATAAGGGGATAGGAGATAGCTTATCCTGGAGCCAAATATGAGTGATCATGACCCAAGAGCACAGATATACATCACCTAAAATTCCATGTTCCTATAGGGCAAGAGTTTGAATAGCTTTATAATAATGGAACAAATAAGGCCATAAATCAAGGCACTTTTCAGATACAAAATGTGATGCTTGGCCAACAGACGGAACTATAAACAAAAATTCTTGGAAATAACTATGCTTGACGTTATACTTTCTGTAAAACTGATTAACTGATGAGAACATCAGTGATTGTGGAGAGGTCAGAATGATGCATGTCCAGAGCCCATTCACAATTTATCTTGGGCTATCTTTAACCCTTTTGATATCTATTCCTGCCCTGCCACTGTGTCTGACCTATCATCCCTATGACTAAGTACAGTTGAGTGAGATAATTGAGTTCGGGTTCACATACATGTTTAGAAACTCTCTAGGCCTTTCCATCAGAAATGTCATTTATTCAAATAATTGATGGAATTCCTAATGTGTATGGAATATTTTCCTTCCTTTAAGTTCAGTAAATTTGTCTAAAACATACTTATATTTACCATATTATATTAAACATATACTCAAAATTCATAACAAATGAATCTGACAATAAATAAAATACCACTGACAAACTGCTTAAAACTTTCCACATAGAACTACATAATTTCAAATTTGAATTTTATCTTGAGGAAGTTTAGGGCCTTCAAGATTCTTTTGGTTTTATGTTACCTACAGAGTATCATGTTATTCAACTACATGTTAATTTAGGGGCAAGTAAAATTAAAAAGCTTTTGTTTTTGTTTTGCATGTTTAGGACAAAAAAATTCTGGGGCATAATACTTTATTTAATATTCTCTCACAGATTTAGTTCCACAAAAGGAAAAATTCAAATGAATTGTAAGTGACATTTGGGGAATAATAATTGAATGGGAAAGCAATAATAACTTTGCCTGGACAGATGGCAAGCCTAAATATTTTGAGATTAAAAAAAAAATTTAAGAGCCTCAGAGATCAATTTAGTGTGGGATTTTTTCCAGTGAGTACATTGATTTCTTCAATTATATCTCCAATAGAGTTTCAGTGCTACTACTTCAAGTGGCAGGGACTTCTCTACCCCCAAGTCTATCCCCTCTACTGCTGATCCATACTAAATGTTAGAAAAGTCATTTTGATAAAGATGTACATTATCCATATTCTTAAATTTCTTTAATTCTGATTTGGCTATATTGTGTCAGTAATAATACAACAAATTAAACTGAAGCCTAAAAAGAAATGCCATATATTCACTGTACATAAAACTTCCACATAAAATTATAGACTACAGTCATGATGATACAGTCCATTTTGCAGTATATTAATACAATAAGGATTATGAAAATACAGCATGCAATGGAAAAGAAAACCCTTGCGTTTTTCTCACATATTTCACCATGGTTTCCTCAGTTTCTGGGTAAAGAGTGGAAATCAATAAGGGATGTGATTCACAATGTCTGCATCCTATACACTTTCCATTCTGAATGGATTAAATGACAAACTCTTTAATACATCTGGTAAGTCCATTATCATAACCAAAACTGGGAAGATGAACCCCAAGATAAGCTGGCTACTAATATTGCAATGCACCCCAACTACCCTAACACTCTTAATCAGTTTTCACAACTGAATACCAGTAATACTTGGAATCAAGACAGCTTTAAGGCGCCTTGCAAATGGATGAGCTTCATTCAGCTGGGCTTCTTCCTGACTCTAGCTGTGGTATCTGGTCTTCATTAGTCCTAGAATGTATACTTTGTAAATATTTAAGATTTTTTTTTTTATAATGTGTATGTGTGCCTGTGGGTGAGTTCACGCCATGTGTGTACAGGTGCCTGCAAATGCCAGAAGAGACTATAGATGGAATTATGAGCAGTTGTGAGCTACCTGATGTGAGTGCTGGTAGATGAACTTGGGTCCTCTTCAACAGCAGTAAGTGCTCTTAACTGCTGAGACATCTTTTCAATCCCTTGAAACTTTTTAATGGTAAATCCTTTCTCTACCTTTGAGATCTAAATCTTTCTAAAAACCTTTAGCCTGCTTCACAGTCCAAGGTTGTCTCTCTCTGGGACTGGGGAGTCCATCCATCCATATGACTTAGCAATAAACATGAACTATTTGTTCATTTCTTTGGCAGCACAAGATCTTAAGCTGCATGAATACTCTGCTGAAAATTGTAACATATTTTCTGTCTCAAACACAGGAGCAAGTTTACTTTTACTTCGGATGAAACCAGTTAGCAATCCCTTTTGCCTGCATGTTTCCTCTCACTTAAATATGTTTTGTTCACACTGTACTATGGTCTCTGCCTTTTGCTATAACCTAGAATAAATTTATCCTTACCTATTATTTTTAAACCAGTGAAATTTTTTCTTGGACTCTCATGAACCTCTTTAATATAGAAGTAAAACTAGTTCTTCTAATTTTTAATAATGCAAAGGCAAATTAGTTGCATTTAATAAAGATATAAACAAGCTTTTCTTGGGAAAGGGCTGTCATACAAAGTGACCTATAACTTGAAACTGTTCATTTAAATCAGACCTATAAATGCAAGATTTTAGGGTGAAAGCCTAGGTTCCAGCAACCACAATAAGCTAGGCTTGAGTCATCCATCCAGATACACCGTTTAGAAAGACAAGTAATGTTAACAAGCAGAGACAGCATTCAATGTGAACATATTGAGGAAAAGAGAAACAAACAAGGGGGTCCAGTGACCCCAAGTGTGTCTTCAGGGTACCTCATGAAGTTCAGATTTAAAAAGAGGAAAAACTAGGGTTGGGGTATGTGTAACTAAGCAGTATAGGTCAATATGTGTTCTAGTAGATCATTAGCTCAGTTCTGGTTCTGCTTGAGTTTTGGTTCTGCAAGGTGATGTGAAGAAGTCCATATCACTGTCATTGCTTGAGGGGATCAATCTGGTTTTATAGGATGACTACTTTTGTTCCAGGGATGGCCTTTCCATCATGGCTACTAGACCTCATATAGGGACTGAGGGTCTCCAGTCCTGCAGGGTTCTCTTGTCTTTGGAGTCCAAAGTTTATGACCACAATCTGTTGCTATGCTTCAGCCTTGAAGGGGTATAAGCTGGGTTAGATGTTGCTTGAGTGATTAAGATGCTTGCTACAGAGGCGAGCAGGTGCTCAGTGTAAAGGAGAGACATAAATGAAGCAAAAGTCCAGGCTTTTATGCTGAGGTTGGTTACCTCATGGGTCCAAGTGAGGAGAAAATGCTTTTTAGTAAAAACAGCATAAGTAACTGGTCATGGCAAGGAAAATTGTGATGGAAAATTGTAACATTGCTTTACATAACTAGTAGTCTTTTCCAGTTACCCAAACTCATTCATCCTATGGCTCATAACTGGAGCTTTGGCCAGTGTGAAAATTGTTCAAGGCAGTGTTACCCTTTTGTTAAAAAAAAAAAAGAAAAGAAAAGAAAAGAAAAGAAAAAGAAAAAGCTGCAGTTTTTATCATCTTCGTGAGATTTTACACATATTAGATTACATATCTAAATATAAACAAATCTTCTGTTGTAATAAATTAAGTATACATTGTTACTGTACTCTCACAACTTTCTCACAACTAAATTTAATAAAGAATACTGTTATATAATTTGCTGTTTAAAAAGTGGCCTAGCGGCTTCCCTGGGCCTGCACCACCTGCCAAAGGCCTCTCTCCAACCCGCGCAGGCCTCTCTCCAACCCGCGCAGGCCTCTCTCCGGGGTAGTCAATCTCTCCTTCCTGCCCTCCAAGCCTTGACTCCCCCAGCCTCATTCACCCTCCCATCTCCCCTGCCAGTGTCTCCTCCTATCCTGGGTCCTGTCCCATTCGTTGTCTTGGGGCTCCAGACACCTGGGGAAGCAATACTGCTTCCTGACTCCTTTCATCCAAACCAACTTAGTGCCTTCTCTGGGCCCCAGGAGCACTGCTTCTGGGCCTGGCCCCACACTCACCTCCCCCTGCTTACCTGGTTGTGCACCACCCACAGCAGGCCTCTGTCCCACCGTCAGGCCTCTCTCCAGGGTAAGTCCATCAAGCCCTCCATGCCTTGACTCCCCCGCCCCCATTCACCCTCCCATCTCCCCCACCATGCTCTCCTCTGAGTTTGGGCCCTGCCCCATTCCTTGTCTTGAGGCCCCAGACACCTGGGGAACCAATACTGCTTCCTGACTCCTTTCATCCAAACCAACTTAGTGCCTTCTCTGGGCCCCAGGAGCACTGCTTCTTGACATTGCCCCACCCTCAACTCCCCCTGCTTCCCTGGGCCAGCACCACCTGCCATTCTCTTTCTGGGACTTGGGAGCTGACCTTCCCTCTTCCTGATCCTTTGCATCCAGATGAACCCAGCTCCTCAGTGAAGTCCCCAGGAGTCCTTGGGGCCTCTTCCCACCCCATCTGCCTTTGTATCTCTGGGTGGCATGGCCACCAGCTGCCTTAGACCAGCATCATTTCTGAGCCCAGCTCCCAGGCCAGTCCAACCCCCAAAATCCTGAGGCCAAAATAGTTCCTGGAGGGATCCAAACCTTAGGAGAAAGCCTGAAATCATCGGACCTTCATCTGAATTGGGCCTCTGTGAGAACTCCTGAAAACAAAATCAATCTGGCCACTCCAATAGAAAATCAAGAGAGAGAACCGGCAGCTTAGATGAACCAGCTTTTCATGCCCAAAAAGTAAACCATAAAGACACATAAAGTTCACAGAAAGAAGTAGACCTAAACTTGAAGGCCCAACTCTCACAAAAGAACCAGAAACAGCAAAAGAAACTCACATGCCAAAATCACAGAGAAAAAATAATAACATGAAAAATCAAAATAACATATCCCAACCAAATACCAATAGTCCTCTAGAGGAGTGCAATGAGAAGGCCCTAGAGACAATGCAGGACATGGAACTCAAAAGAATAATTATAAACATGATAAAAGAATTCAGTGAATTTAAAGAATACACACACGCACACAAAATCAAAGAACTGAAGGAACATAGGGATAAATTTCTGAATTAAATTCTGAAAAGAGTTAGAAATACAGAAGAATACTCAGGATGAAATGAAGAAGGAAGTGAAACACTCAGTAAGCCAATTAGAAACGACAGAAGAAAGCCTCAACAACAAGGTGAACAACACGGAAAACAGAATATCAAGACTGGAAGATAAAGTGGACGAACTGGACCACTCAAGCAAAGACTATGAAAAATTTAAGAAATCACAAGAATGGAATATGCAGGAATTGTGTGATACCATAAAAAGACCAAACTTATGAATCATAGGCATACAGGAAGGAGAAGAATCCCAAGATAATGGCATGGACCAGATTTTCAACAGAATTGTGGAAGAAAATTTCCCAAACTTAAAGAAAGACATGCCCATACAAATACAAGAAGCATACAGAACACCAAACAGACAGGACCAGAACAGAAATTCT
>NW_008358866.1:4651478-4652688 GCF_000622305.1 Nannospalax galili | reverse complement strand
AGTGCAAACCATGAAAGCCAGAAGAGCCTGGACCAAAGTATTCCCAGTTCTAAATGACCACAGATGCCAACCCAGATTACTTTACCTAGCCAGATGTCTATTATAGTCAAAGGGGAAAGGAAAATCTTCCATGACATGAACACTTTGAAAGAATTCATATCCACAAAATCAGAAATTCAGCGAGTTCTGGAAACAATACAAAGAGCTGAAGAAAGGAATGACTATACACAAGGGATTTTGGAAAGAAATCCAATGAAGGTGTAACTGTGGAAAAGTACAGTTGTATCAAGAATGTAAACAGAAATAAAAATGACATCATTAAATATTCATCTGTCATTAATAACATTAAATATTAATGGACTGAACTCCCCAGTCAAAAGACGCAGACTAGGTGAATGGATTAAGAAACAAAACCCATCTTTTTGTTGTCTGTAAGAAACTCATCTAACTTTCAAGGACAGACACTATCTCAAAGTGAAAGGATGGAACAAAATATACCAATCAAATGGCACAAGAATGGGAAAAAATATACCAAGCAAATGGTACTAAGAAAAAAGCAGGCGTTGCAATTCTAATATCTGACAAAATAGAACTCAAACTAAAACTAATCAGAAGAGATAAAGAGGGTCACTTCATTCTGATCAAAGGAACAACTGACCAAGAAGATATTACGTTGCACCCAACTTTATAAAATCAGCACTACAGGACTTTAAGACCCAGATTTACCCAACTATTAATAGTAGGCAACTTCAATACCCCACAGTCTTCATTAGATAGGTCAACAGGGCAGGGAGTTAACAGAGAGACATCTGAATTAAACAATACCATATATCAAATGGACTTAACAAACATCTACTGAGTATTCCACCCAAGAACCAAATGACATACTTTCTACTCAGCACCCCATGGAACCTTCTACGAAATCAAACATATACTGGGGCACAAAACAAACCTCAACAAATACAAAAAAATTAAAATAATTCATGCATTCTATCAGACCACAATGCAATAAAGCTTGCAATCAACACTGGAAGAAGCCCTAATAACCACATGAACACATGGAGAATAAGCACGCTCCTAAATGATGAATGGGTCAAAAGAGAAATTAAGAAACTAATAAAAGTATTCCTGGAATTAAATGAAAAGGACAATACAACACAACAAAACCTCTGGGACATGCAGAAAGCTGTCCGTAGAGGGAAGTTTATAA
>NW_008358866.1:4648809-4650816 GCF_000622305.1 Nannospalax galili | reverse complement strand
TGCTACTAAATTTGAAAACCTAAAAGAAATAGACTGGTATCTAAAGGCATGGAACCACCAAAACTAAACCAAGAAGACATTAACAGCTTAAACAGACCCATAACACAAAAACAAACTGAAACAGTAATACAAAACCTCCTGACTAAAAAAACCCAGGACCAGATGGATGTACAGCAGAATTCTATTTGACATTTAAAGAAGATCTGCATCCAATACTACTTAATTTATTCAAAAAAAATAGAAATGGAGGGAGAACTTCCAAATTCATTTATGAAGCCAGCATCACTCTAATACCAAAGCCAGGTAAAGATACAGCCAGAAAAGAAAACTATAGACCCATATCCTTAATGAACATAGAAGCAAAAATTCTCAACAAGATACTAGAAAACTGCATACAGACACACATCAAAAAGATCATCCACCATGATCAAGTCTGCTTTATCCCAGAGATGCAGGGATGGTTTAATATACATAAGCCAATAAATGTCATATGTCATATAAATGGACTCAAAGACAAGAACCATATGGTCATCTCAATAAATGCAGAGAAGGCCTTTGACAAAATTCAACATGCATTTATGTTCTAAGTCCTAGAAGGAGTTGGACTGGAGGGAACATAACTCAACATAATTAAAGCCACATATAACAAACCCACAGCCAACATCATTCTAAATGGATAAAAACTGGAAGCATTCCCATTGAAATCAGGAACCAGACAAGGCTGTCCACTATCCCCACTTCTCTTTAACACAGTACTTGAAACTCTTGCAAGAGCAATAAGACAGAAAAAGGAAATTAGAGGAGTATAATTGGAAAAGAAAAGATGAAATTATCCCTTTTCGCAAATGATATGATATTATATCTAAGGGATACCAAAAATTCCACCTGAAAACTCCTAGAAACTACTAACATGTTCAGTAAAATGTCAGGTTACAAAATTAACCTACAAAAGTCTATAGCCTTTCCATATACCAATAACAAGCAATCAGAGAAAGAGCACATGGAAACACTCCCTTTCACAATAGCTGCAAAAAAAAAAAAAATCTCGGAGTAAACCTGATGAAAGACATTAACGACCTCTACAATGAAAATTTTAAATCTTGAAAGAAAGAAATTGAGGAAGACATCAGAAGATGGAAGGACCTCCCATGCTCATGGATTGGAAAAATTAATATTGTGAAAATAACCATCCTGCCAAAAGTCATATATAGATTCAACGCAATGCCAATCAAAATCCCCATGACATTTTTCACATAATTGGAAATAACTATCCCAAGATTCATATGGAAGCACAAAAGACATCAGATAGTCAAAACAACCCTGAGCACTAAGAGCAAAGCCAGGGGGATTACTATACCAGATTTCAAGCTTTATTACAGAGATATAGTCATAAAAACAACATGATACTGGCACAAAAATAGACCCATAGACCAATGGAACAAATGGAAGACCCAAATATGAGTACATACAATTTCAGCCACTTGATATTTGACAAAGGGTCCAAGACCATTAACTGGAGGAAAGACAGCATGTTCAGCAAATGGTACTGGAAAAACTGGATCTCCACATGTAGAAGAATGAAATTAAACTCCTATCTTTCACCCTGCACAAAACTCAATTCCAAATGGCTCAAAGACCACAATGTAAAGCCTGAAACTCTGAAACTATTAGAAGAGAACATAGGGAATAACCTACGCGATATGGGCGTAGGAAAGGATTTTCTAAACCAGACATCAATTGCCCAGGAAACAAAGGCAAGAATTAAGAAATAGGACCTCATTAAATGAAAACGCTTCTGTACATCAAAGGAGACAACCCAGGAAGCAAACAGAAAACCCACAGAATGGGAGAAAATCTTCACCAGTGACACATCCAACAGGGGTTTAATATCCAGAATATATAATGAACTCAAAAAACAGAAAATCAAGACAAGAAGCAACCCAATTAAAAGATGGGCTAAGGAGCTGAACAGAGAGTTCTCAAAAGAAGAAGTAAAGATGGCTATGA
>NW_008358866.1:4647503-4648352 GCF_000622305.1 Nannospalax galili | reverse complement strand
GTATCCAGACATGACTACAGGATAATGAAAAGGAACCAGGGAGGTAAAGGAAAAGAAAGAACCTGAAAGAGAACAGTGGGAAACAGGCCTTAATAAGAGAGATATGGATAAAAATTGGGCTAGTTTAAGGGAGGGGGAGGAAAGAGTATACATGAAACCTAGGTGATAAAGAAAAAGAAGGAGTTCAAGAGAGGTAGGACTATAGGAGAAGGGTATTACTAAGGGAGAAAGGGGGGAAATGGGGGCACCTTAAGTGGGAAAACCATGATGGAGGGGTGAGAAAATGTGAGAGATAAACAATGCCTAGCTAGTTTTGAAAACCAGAGGGAACCGTATTACTCCTACAACCTACTGACAAATTATACATAGCAGATCAAGAAATATATGTCTAGGTAAGTTTTATCTGAGAACAACTAGTCTTTGACTAAGATTTATCTACATGACACAAAGTAATTTAAAATATCAGACTAGTGGAACTAACCTTCTTGGGTGTTTAACAGACATACTTTGAGGCCTATAATAATTTGGTCAGAGGGACATAAAGGACAGTTTCTGCTCCTTGCCCTCCTAGGTCAACTAGTTCCAGGGGATTATAAGCATCTCTCAAAATGTCCTGTAATTGTGGTGGGGCACCTGTCCTCTTAATCAAGGAGGCCGAGGAGACCCCACGAGACAGACTTGAACCAGTGTCCAGTCTACAAAGAGGAGAATCAACACAGAGGAATCATTTCCTCCATGCTTCCAAGCGAAGACAACCATGGTGGAGCAGGACCCTTGACTTATCTTCACATAGGCAGAACTGGTAAAAGAAAGGAACCAGGGGCTCCTCCCAAGCCCATGTGACCCTTG
>NW_008358866.1:4646696-4646947 GCF_000622305.1 Nannospalax galili | reverse complement strand
AAAAACATTACCATTGAAATCTACCTGATGACTTTATATCCATGCTCAGATGCCAAGGAGCTCAGAAAGTAACCGACTGTGACTAGTAATAATCAGATATATAGAGATTAGAAACGCATGTGCATTTTAGTGTCAGTTTATTAAATATGAATTTTTCTATGTGAAACTGTGTATTTAAATAATGAAATGGAGATCTTTTTCAAAGTTTAAAACCTCATTTAATTTTATGTCTTATAGGGTTTATATGGAAA
>NW_008358866.1:4630721-4646508 GCF_000622305.1 Nannospalax galili | reverse complement strand
TATGCTCAGATGCCAAGGAGCTCAGAAAGTAACTGACTGTGACTAGTAATAATCAGATATATAGAGATTAGAAACACATGTGTAAACATCTTAGTGTTAATTGTGTTAAAAATGAATTTTTTGTATGAAACTGTATATTTTAATAATGAAATGGAGATCTTTTTTAAAGGTTATAGCCTCATTTAATTTTATGTCTTATAGGGTTTACACTGAGTAAAATATTGTATAACTGTAACCATTCAACTGTAAACCTAAAAATTTACAGCCAATTTTGAAAAAGATGCATCTTAGCTCAGAAAATTGTTATTGAATATGTCAATGCTGTTGTAATGAAATGCCTCTTCTAAGAATGTGGTTATTAAATAATAAACTGAAAAAAAGTGGCCTAGCATGTGCATTGTTTTGTGCAAGCATGAAGCATAGCTGCACTAACCATAGAACATGCTTTCTTTCCGTTACTGTAATTTTATCTGCTCTTGCAAATGAATGAGTTCATGTATTGCATGGCTGATGAATTTTAGCTAAACTTAAATGTAAATCTCAAGTCAGTTTAAAGGTGTGTTTAAAAGCATACCGACTATTTCAAAATGTACTGTCATGCTTTACAGCTCATTACTAAGTCTTGGCAGTTGAGCCATTTGAAAATCATTTAGCTTTTCTTCTTTATGCCATGTCTAACTGGCAAAGAGAGTCATAATTTGCAGTTAAAGACTGAGTGTGATTAATATATATCATTATAAGGAGTCAGAGTTACAATCAATAACCCTGCTAATTGCAATAGATATCCCTTATGTTTTAGTTGCTGATTTAGCAATTCGTTGAGAAAATCCTTGCTAATGATCTGATATAGCTAAGAAATGGTAAACAAATAAAAGTCTTCACCAGTAAAACCAATTTTCCCAACTCCATATGACTTATCCAAGGGAAGTAGAGTGGTACAACCCAGGGGTTCAATGATTTCTCTAAGTCAAACAGTTACAAATAACATATGCAAAGAAAAATCGTGCATTGGGGAATTGTGCTCTCATGAAGGTCTTGTTAAAACAGGAAAGCTAAATCAGGGAAAAATAATCTCTAGAACCTTGTTTTGGGAAGAGGAAAGACACGGAGCATATTTTGTTACAAGTGACATCTCTGTTCACTGTCTCCAAATCAACCTCTTTCTCTAAGCTCTCTTGCTTCTCCTCCACCTCACTCGCTGCTGAGATAACTGTTCCTACAGAGGAGAGACTGTTAAGAGTTCTTAGAGTATAAATCCTCCAGAATCAAACATCTGATATCAGCTGGGTTAGCCTCCTTTTTCCTAATTTAAGATTCATTGCCCTTCGCAGTCTTTGCAGAAAGACTGCTCATTTTAAAAACATGTGTTATTTGAGAAAGAAATATGGCTGGCTTCACACTCAAAAAAAAAATCTTTATATAGAGGAAAGAAAAAGCAAAAAGGAAATTCACTGAAGTTCCAATTTCCTTTGCATTGTCCTAATTGCTGTGAATGCAACATTGACTCTAATGACCACCATAAGACCTTCTCAGTTTTATTATTTCCAACTCAAGACATGAAGAAACAAAAGCTCATTGATGTTAAGTAAATTTCACAGAGACCAACTTGATAATAAGGATTTTAAACTTAAAATCAATGCCCCCCAGCATTATGCATCTATAGGATAATCCATTTGGAATAAAATTTTTTAAAAGCAGTATCAAAAAATGCAAATTAAAATGCCTTTAGGTCAAAACTCTTCACGCTTCCCTAATTTTGCAAGTGTCTCCTTGGGGGTCTCACATCAAATTTATTTGGCATGATGAAATGTTTGAATATTGTGAGGGAAATTCAATATCTTTAGATACTGGTGCTGTTAGCTCAGTTTCAATAGTAAGATTATACTACACTCTTTATGACTGAGTACTTTTGTACAAATGTATTTTCATTGATGGTTATCATAAAAGGCAGATATTGTGTAAAATATCAATGTAAACAGGTAAAGATGAGGGTCAGATGCTGTTCACTCTGCCTGAAACATGAGAAGTTGTAGTCAACAAATGCATAGCTAGCATCAGTAATAGTGTGCTTACCACAGAGTTAAATGAGATACTAATTTTTGAAATCACGTATATTGTTCCCTTCAACTATATACCAAGTAAGATACAAGTATGTAGTTAATTATGTGGACTTGACTGTGTGCTAAATGAGACACTTAAGTATTCCTCTAGGTCTTAGCACATTCTGAAAACAAAACTGACACAATAAGGAGCCAACAGAAGGAGAAAGCTTGGGACCTTTGCAACAGTTGACATCCTCCCTCTCCTCTGCTGTGAAGTTAGTAGAATTTGTGCATGAAACTGATGCAGTGAGAAATTTGGAAAAGAGATTTCTCTAATCATGTTTTTATCTGTTGTACTTTAGAGTTTAGTTCAAAGTAATCTCATAGAAGTTCTTACAAAGAAATATTTATTTAAAGACATTTGTAAAGCTAAATATAAGACTGCAAGGACCTTGTGAGCTAGGGACTATCCCTAATGCTGTGGAGTAGCAGAAAGAGAAACCTGGATTCTAATTCCAATTCTGTTTTTGTTTATTTTGGAAACTTCAAATCTGATGAGGAATCCTCTTTTACTTAACTATGCCATAATTAAAAACACTATGGACCAAAGTCAGGAGCGATAAGAACAGGAGATAGGGATTGGGTAGGCAGTGTAGGGTAGAATGCCTTAATCTGAGCAGTTTCTCCATTTTGGCTAAAAGCTGAAAATGTCTTTGGCCTCCTTAGTAGTTTCAGTCTTGCCTGAGGCCAGAGAAGCCAGAAGTATTTAAGTCAAATGTCTTGGTTCTTTTGTCAAGCCAGGGATATCAGGAAGGGAGGTCTGACTTTTTCTTTAACTCTTTTCCCTTAAATGAGTTCTTCATACCTGGAAAAGATACTGGAGGATGTGACTGACACTTGGATCCCTTGGGAATGGGAACTAGACTGATCAGCTCATGCCTTCCCCCTGCCTCCATCCAGTACAGCCCTATTATCTCCAAGAGTGACTCTCTATCATGAGCACACTACACCAGAGACACAGAGGAACACAGTTGTTAGATTAATTAATTTATTTACTTATTTATTTATTTATTTATCTTTGTCAGGTAATCCTGCCCACCTTGGTAGTCAGCAAAGCCAAGCAGAATGTAGATTTTTTTTAAAGTCTAAATTACTGATACTATCTCTCAAATCACACATAACTCAGCACATAGTAAATACATACATATATATTTTAGGGGATGTGCATGTGTGCACGTGTGGGTGTGTGTACATGTGGTTTATAGAATGAATACAAGTTTTAAAAGGTACACAGAGTCTAAGAGGTTTTAAAAGTGAGTTTAGAGAAATGTTAAATTGTTGTACAATACTGTCCTCAGAATCAGACAAACACCATCTTCCTGGGTTCAGCTGTGCCTGCCTGTCAAAGATCATCACAGCTGGGCTTGTTAGCTGTTGATGCCCCCACATAGAATAATGAATTAGTGCACCACAGATCTATTGAAACTGAGGTGGTTTTATCCAAAGTCTTTCTATTTTTTTTTACCTTTTTTTTACACTAGGTCTTTTACATATAAGTTTGGAAAAATGATTGCTTAAGAGAAATTTTCTAAAATTATAGAAGAAACTTAAATACTTCATCCATTCCTCCGTAGGAACATTTTCAACCTTACCTTTTTACTCTTTTATTTTTTAATTCAACAAAAAGTTTAATTCAACAAAAAGTAAATGATAACCTAGGTGAAATTCTCTGGTCTTAAAACTGTGAGATAGACAGATGATAGACAGACAGAGATATAGAGAGATAGATATGATCTGCTCCCTATAGGAGCTAATAAACCCATTAAAAAGATAGATAAATTCCTAAATAACCTTACAAGAAGCAGGATTGCTTTTAAGAAAGATTATAAAATTGGAATAAGGAGTGGAAGATTGTCATGAGATATTAAAGTCTACATATAAGACAGGATGGAATAAAAATTGATTTTTATTCACAATTGTATAAACAATTATTGCTTAGAATTGGAGTAAAGTTCACTAAATCTCTTAAATTCTAACTTTCACCTTTATTATTCCTGACTTTCTGAGTGGACGATAGAATGATAAAGATGACAATGGATCTTGTTTTACACAAAGAAGTCCCTCCACCTGGCCTTAGTACTCTCTGGGGAGAGACTATTGAAAATTGCATTGCTTCAGTATTTCATTTTACGTAGGGTCAGGAACTCTCCACAGATGAAAATAGATTCTACATATGTAACTAAAACATAAATTTCTTTCTTATCTTTCACTTCTCTTAAATTATTGAGCTTTTGATACCCACCAATACAAAATTTAAAATATATCATTCTGTTCAACAATGCCATTCTTTTTTTAAAAGAAAAATAATCATTGTTTATTGTATACTACCTTTTTGCAATCCTATACAATTGCATCATGGGTGGGGATAAAAAGAGGAATATTCTGGTTTATTTCCTAGACTGTTATTTTAAAAAATTGTGTTAGGAAGACATATAAATGTAATAAGTATCACACTGCATATAAAGATATCAATGTTTGTCCTGTATAAAATTTACTAAATTACAGATGCAGCGTCATTTAAACTTCTAGGTTAAGTTTGAGCCTGAAATGTAATGAAGTGCAATACTGAGTGTGCATCATCGTCTTGCAGCTGTAAACATTGGAGTGTACATGTCAATAAAACCACTGTACATTTTATACAGTGATAAAGTTTAACATTTATATGTAAGGTTGTTTAAAACCAAATTTAAACAGCTTATGAGATCTAAAACCCATCCATAACACAATCTTAGCTTGACTGACTGCTTGGGAAAATAAGAGCAGCAGTAAATCACAATGATTGAATTATTTTTTGCTTTTTTGTTTTTGAGACAGGGTCTCCCTGTAGCCCCAGCTGTTGTAGAACTCACTATGTAGACCAGGCTGGCCTTGAACTCACAGAGATCTGCCTGCCTCTGCCTCCCAAGTGCTGGGGCTAAAGACGTGCGCCACCACACCCAGCTTCACAATGGTGGAATCTTTTAAATTCTTATAGCCCACTAAAAATCCATTGGATTTTGTCTCTATATTTTGATCTCTCAGCATACAAATATTGGTTTATCCAACGGCAAAGTTAAAGAAAGAAAAGAAAGCTAGGTCACTTGATTGAATATCAGAAAAGATTCCAGTCCCTCATCTGATCACCAAATGAACCACATTAACACAACAGTGTAGGATATCCAATTAGGCTTTCTTGGAACTTTAGGATGCTCTGTTCTGGGCCATAGTTCTATAATAATACCCCTTAGATGAACCTTTCATTCCGCCTAGTTGAAAACTGCTTTTTTTCCTCTAGGGAAAATAATTGTGCTGATTAAAGCTGATTTTTTTTTTTAAACAAGTAGATATTTTACAAAAAAAAATGGTACATATCATTTAAATCACTTCAAGAAGGCATGCCATCTCAGGAATGCTTCCATTATAACCTTAGCTAAAATGTCATATAAACATTCTTTAAAAAAAAAATGAACAGAAACAGTGTTTAAATGACACCAGCTTTGCTTTGGACAGTTCCATTGTGACTGAAAAAGTAGGCAAATTAGAAGTTAAGTGATTTGGATAGCAATTCAATGACATTTCTGTGATCCTGCTAATCTATTTTACCATTTAAGAAATTATGATAAAGAGAGAGAGAATTATTAACCAAGTAAATAGCTACAACAAACTAGATAAGTTACAAATCTCTCTAATACTCATATACCCTACTTAATTTATGTCAAAAAAGATGAGATGGTAACAAAAAGGATCTTGTGGGTTGGAGGATTCTTAAAAATGTTAGCAGAAGACATGGAATTTAGATAATATTTGAAAATTTAATAAGATATACAATATCTTGAAGCAAGAGGGGAGAGTGACATTAACGCCTGGTGAAAAACAAAAGGTATAGTATATATCCCACTTATATGGATCATCTGTATCAGCCAGAATTATCTAACTTTGCTCTGAAACAACTTATCTGGTTACTTAACCACCAAGTAAAATAAAATAATAGTAAATAATAAACAATCAGCATTTATTACCTATGAATGATTATTTTAAATATTCACATGCATTAGTTCATTCAATCTTTGCAAAACTTTGAAGACACTGTTATGATTGCCTCCCTTTTACAGATCCTAGAATTAAGACATAGAGATGTCCAAAATTTGTTGAAATTCATACAACTACTAAATAGTAAAATATTGGCTCAAACATAGGCACTTAATTGGACACCACTATTTTTGTTTGAAATATTGAGGTTACTTTTTATATTTTATTTTATTATTTTTATTTTATGTGTATGAGTGTATTGCCTGCATGTACATAAGTGCTCCTGTTTTATACAGTGCCCATGGAGGTCAAAATAGGTTGTCAGATCCCCTGGAACTGGAGTTACAGACAATTGTTAGCCATGATGCGTGTGCTGTGACTTAAACCCTGGTCCTCTGCAAGAGTGGCCAGTGCTCTTACCTGCTGAGCCATCTCTCCAACCCATTGAAATATTCTTAAATAAACTAAAAGCTCTGTAAAACAACTTTGCAATTTTAACAAATTTTGCAGTTTCATTATATTTTTATTTTTGTTTTTTCGTTTTCTTGGTGAATATCAGTGAAATACATATGCATTATAAAAATGACTTTTGGAAATATAGAATTCTCTAGACAAATGACTTTTACATAATCTTGCAACCAAAAAGTTCTTCTTAGATTTTGAGATCATTTTGCACTATCTCAGCTTGATTATAACTAAAAACAAGCTTATTAGGCCTTGGAGTCCTCTTGTATCCTAAACATATAGCTTTATCCCTCATCACCTTTCCTTGCCCTTAACCCAGAATAATGTATGCATGTGTGTTTATGTTGTGGATATCAATCAAGCTCTATAAGCAACAGATATTTGTTGGAAACAATAAGAATATATCCCATTTGTGTTGCAAACAATAGGTAGGAATAGACTGATAACATCCACTTTTGCTTATGTGTACTGTTCTAGGTCAACAGCAATTGCAAAATCTTTGATAAGATAAGGCTCTACCTTTAGTTTACTCTGTAGTACTAGATATGCTGTTTCAATAAAGAAAGACCAAGACTTTGGTTCTAGAACACAGCTCAGGAAGGAATCTGAAAGAACAGGTTCTCAGAATAATTCGAGTCTCAATCTCAGTTAAAATGAATTCTAAGAGGAAGCTGTAATTATTCAGGCATTGCCACAATGTGGCATCACCCTGCCACAATAGTCATACATACATACATATATATGTACATATACATATATATGTATATATGTATACACAAACACACACACACACACATACACCTTGTACAGTGATTATTCCAAGGCAGAACAAGTTAGATGGAAAGAAGTCAGTAAAATTTTTTAGTCAAAAGACATTGTTCCACTCAAAATCACTAGCTATAACAAATTAGCCTAAGTCAATACTGCACTTCTGTGTTGATATTATAAAATATGGAGTAATTTCAAGACTCATTTATCAAAAAGCTAAATAAATTATTGAGAAGTCAGATAACAAATGCTTAAGTAAGAAAAGCCCTTGAAATTATCCTTACAGATTTTGTAGCATGTGTATGCAGAAATGGATGGACAGTGTGGTCTACAAATGTTAAGATTTTAAGTTATACATTGCATCCAATATCTTGTGACTTTGCTTCTGAAATGGTATTTTGTTGTTTTCAATATAGTGAACTAAGCAAATCAGTATAAAGCAAGTCAATGAAACAAGTCGTATAGATAAAAATTATGTAGAATAATATTCATGAAAGCAATGTTACCTGCATCACTTCTGAAAAACAATTCCAAAAGGAGCAGTCTGCTCTTTTAAAGCTTTCAAGTTTTATTTGAAATAAATATAAAATTTGTCTGAGTTTAGCATGCAGAGTATTTATCTATAAGTATCACTTATTTTAAGACAGAGAATAGGTTAGTTTTTTTTAATTATCACGGCATAAAAAGAATTTCAAGTACTATAGTTTCAGGATAAAATTTAGAACCATTACCTGTTACACTACTCTACCCGGCTCTCCCCACACACAGGATCTGGTCTTCTGATACTGTCAGGTACTGTTCTAGATATTTCCACAGACACATTGCTTCTGTTTTGATGTAATATTTGTGACTCCAAATGTCATAAGTCCATGAACTACAGCTGTTACATACTATAGTTGCAGCTGTTGCATACTATTGTTGCAGGAAAAATCAGGCAGCCTCGTCCAGTGGGCTCAAGCCTCAAAATCAGAACCTCTTAGGACAATAGATGCCCCTAGGCTCTTTGATTTAATATTAGTCTCCTCTCTTTGGAGAGTTCCCTGTTGATTCCTGACCCTCTGATGAGTACCTACTATTAAGGGACTCCTTCACCCCCTTCATTTATGGAGTGCAAAAGTTGTTCTCTGTGGATTTGCAGTTTCCATCCCATTCGGTGCACATTTTCACACATTTTCACACAGACAAGGTCAGGAAAATTTTCTCTACAGCCCTCAACACAGAATTTCAAGACAGACAATTTCAGATTGTCAGCTAAAAAAGTAGTCAAGGTTTCATCCTTCCTGGCCGCTGATCCATGTCAGAGGCAATTTGGTGCCTCTGGGTCCATTTCAGCACTGACTTCCTCCAGGAAATGTCTAGTCAGGGAGTACTCTGGGACCATTATAAGTCGACAATTAATCTCCTCTTCAACTAATTTTGGTTGTCTCCAGGTGGACATGGGTCCTATCTGTTCAGTTGAGTGGTACTCAAAATCCTGGCTCCTGGTTCCTGTCTCCCTCAGTTTCTGCTGTGCTGTGGACAGTATTTCCCTGAGACACTGGTGAGTTGGTGAGTCCTTCCTCTTAGGCACCATTAAGGGGAAGTCATCCTCCAACATCATCCAAGGCAAAAAGCCACCTCTACCTCTGCCTTCCTAGCCCAATGTACCAGGTCTGGTTCCCACATGGTCTAGCAGTTAGGACTCAGCCTTCTTATCCAAATGGTTGTAACTAGTTGTATTAGCATTCTAACCACAAACTTTTCAGCTGAACTCTGCTGACAGAGACAGAGAGAGAAAACAAGTATTAAATCCATATATTCCTTAAATATCCCATCAGGCTCTACATCACTATCATGTCACTTGAAAAAAGTCCTCTTTGTAAATGCATTTTAACCTTAGACCTCCAAGAACATTTAACTCTGGACTGTCCATGTCAATTCAAGGTGATTCTCTGTGGCATTCTAAGAGTTTTACAAGTTCTTGTGCTAGTATGGTCTTTGCATAGCACTTTCATTATTATTTTCTTCTTTAAAGAAATAAAACATACCCATCAGGCCTGTGAGATGGCTCAGTGGGTATGGGCTCTTGCTGTCAAGCCTGATGACCTTAGTTCAACCCGTGGAACCTCCACAGTCGAAAGAGAATAGCAACTCCCACAAGTTGTCCTTTGTCCCCCACATGTATATCATGGCACAGGTACATATGTACACACATAATAAATAAATACATGTACAAAATGAACTATCCATGGGCAAATATTAGGTCTTATTTGACTTTTCCCTATAGGATATTAGGCTGTTACAGATGAATCACTACCTAGTTTCAGTATTTCAATATCTAGGCTAATTCTCCATAACCTGTCTATAAGGTTCATGTTATTTGAGCATGTTTTACTTGTGTTTCTATTCCTTTAGTGTGCGCATGAAAAATAAATAGAGAAATTGTACCACATCAAGCCTGTAGTCACTTCACACGATACTATAATTCCTTTTTGCTTTATTTTATCACTTGTCCTAGGATAGAAGATGTTAGTGAGTCTGAGGACACTTTCCGTATGACAGATAAGACTTAGAGTCAAATAATACAACTACATGTTGTAATATTCCACCTCTATCAATCTAAGAAGAGACATTCATAGGTCAATGAGATATCACCATAACAGACAAAGGTGATGTCTAAAATAGATGATTTTTAATATTTTATTTATTACTTTTATTTAATGTGTATGAGTATATTGCCTGAATATATATAAGTGTTGTGAAATGCCTGAGGAGGTCAACCTAGGTCCTCTGCAAGAGCAGCCAGTGCTCTTAACCACTGAGCCACCTCTCCATCTCCAAAAGTAGTTGATTTTTATGGCAATGCCTTAGAACTCCTGTGCATCAAAGTACAATTGGCTCCTCAACCAGCCTCTCAATGCAGTATTTTTCCCTCAAAGGTAGAAGATGAAGTATTTATTGTTCCTAAAAGTATTTACTAAAATCTATTGATTCAACAGTATTATCAATAACTTTAGGAGACAGATTTAATAAATAAGAACATTATTTCAGCCAAGATATTTTCAATTATAAAATTATCATTGGTAATTTTTAGCAAGCTTGAGTATAAACATGCTTTCTGTTTAAATATTCAGATGATTTGCTCTATCTTTTGCAAGGGACAGAAGGTTTGAGAAAGAGTACAGGGGCTAACCATTGTCAGTTTTTCTTCTAGCCCGTAAAAATAATCAGAAGTATATTATAAAAATGATATTTTTCTACATATGTTAGGCATTATTACTTTCCTAGGTAACTTCTATGAGATGGAACTATAATATCTTATAAAAATAATATTCAGAGGAACAGGGCAGGAGGGGGGGATCAACAATACAGTGTTGTATAAAATACTGTTACTCTGAATGATAATTTTAAAGAACAAGGAAAGAAGCGATGTTCATTTGGCATCTTTCTGGTTCTTCACTCCATGCTTAATCCAATGACATTAGAAAACAAATTTGGAGTAATTGGTAGAACAGATATTACTGAAAAGCATACTTTTCTCCAGTAGTTGGTACTGTCACTATTAAATAATGCCTCTTGTAAGAGCCAGGGATGGTGGATGACCAAAAAGAAACAGTCTTCCAGGTTTCTGAGAATTCACTCATATGAACACACAATAGTGACACTATGCACAAGACCCATGCAAACTCATACCAGATAAAAACCCAGCATAGAAATGGGGAAATGGGCAAGAAGCCACAACTTTAGCTGAAGGGCTCTTGGCAGCTGAACACTGCTGGGTGAGGTCTTTGAGGGAGTGCTCGATAGAATGAAACAGACTCCAGTGGATGAAATCACACCAAGGGACATCTGGAAACATAGACTTGACTCAATTGGCCTTAACAGAATGTATGACAACTGACAGGGCTGTTATAACAGTGTAGATAGAGGAGAAGCTCTAAATATGATTAATATGTAGTGTATGAAATGAACAAAAATACAATTAAAAATAGAAAAAGCAAAAACAACAAAATAAATGACTCCTGAAGTACAACAAGCTTTCTTAAAAATATGAGCGATATAATCAGATATTTCTTGAATAAAACCTAAAAACACATACCAGATAAGCTAAATTGCTCTAAAAATTCCATATCCAATAATCCTCAATGTAGAAATAACTTTTATAAAATAGAATCTGGACTAATGACTTTAAATTAACCTTGTCAAACTCACTTAACCATGTGCTCTTGTGCCTGGGCACCTCATCTTTCTTCCCCAGAATCTCAATTTGTTGCTCCACACCAAAATTAATGAATAAATGCGGGTATGTTTGAGAATTAACATACTAAAGTGCTGAAAGGCAACTCTCACATTTTCATTGAAAGTCTTTGTGATGATTGAGAAGGAATACTTGATATGAGGACTATGGATGAAAAGGGAAGATTGTCTGATATGATAAAAGTGGATTCTAGGTTGTCATCCCCCAACTAAAGTTGTAGAAAGCATTTTGAATAAAATTATGGATGAGTCATGACTTGAGGACACAGTTCCAGAGTATAGTTCAAGGGCACATATCCAAGAGACATCTGGGTGAATGTGTGTCCTCTGACATCATGTCCACTCTTAAAAATTAAAATAAAAGTCAGGCTGTTTTAGTCATGAAATTATAATGTGGCATGGTCATTCCACATTGTGGTGCCTCCTATAAGGAAGAGACTCTTTACTTGGAACTCACAGGTCAACAGAAAGGAGGTTCTGAGGAAAAAGGGAAACATGGAACATCTCAGTCACACATGTAAGTTGTATGACAATGAGGTCAAGGTTTTCCTTGATAGTGCACAGTGGAGCACTCATAGATAGCTGCCTGGAAACATCCCAAGAAAAAAGGAATTTAGGGTTGTTTCTAGTCATATGCAGGGTACTGCTATAACAATAAGCACAAGACTTTCTTGCGGCTAGCATCAGAATGTTTTAATAATTCTTTATTCACTTTTTTGCTTTAATTTCCTTTACCAGGTATATTAGTTACTTTTCTGTTGCTGTGATAGAAACACCATGACCAAGGGAACTTATAAAAGGAAGAGTTTATTTAGCTTATGGTTCCAAAAGGGGAAATCCATCATGGTGGGGAAACATGGCAGCCAGAGGTGACTGGAGGAGGAGCAGAAGCAAAGCTCTCCCATCTTCAAACAGGCACAGGAAGCAAGAGAGCGACTGGATATCTGGCAAAGCTTAAAAACGCTCTAAGCCTACCCCTAGTGATGTGTTTCCTCCAGCATGGCCACAACTTCTAAGAGTTCTCAAAAGCGCCCCAACTGGGAACAAAATGTCTAAATACTTGAAGCCTATGGGGGACATTTTCATTCAAACCAGCACACCAGGAATGAACTGGAAGAAACTGTGCTCAAACTTTCACATTTATTTTCAACTTTCTGCTTTCACTATATGGATCTCTTTATCTCCTGAACCTTGTGCACATGCATGGCAGTTAGTGAATTAATTAAAGGAATTGGAAGTAAGGCATCAAAGAAGATTAATAAACCTTTAAATATTACTCAGAAATGTTTTCCTTATATCCCAGCCCAGGAAAACTTAATTGGGAATCTTGGGAAAACCTTGATGACTGATTAAGCTATGCTTAGAACCTGTTCGGATGAAGAGGTTAACTCTTTGGAACCAAATTAAAGTAGATATGCAGTCTTACCTAGAGAAGAAAGGGTGTTTCCAAAAGAATTATACATGGTCTCTTCCACTTAATCATCCTGCCTTCCATAGAGCTCCATTACTTGCTGAAAAAAGCAATAGAGGAAACTAACTTGGAAAGGTATTGTACCTGATTTGGTATTTTCTAGGTTGGAAATGCCATCTCTTTCTTCCCTACATATCTGAACCTTCTCTCAGATTTGAAACTCTTTCACTGTCTGTTTTGCTTGTATCATAATGCTGCCTCTTTTATTTTTGAAGAAGCATTTCACTACAGCTTTAACATACTCAATAAAGGTTCCCATAGCAAAGATACATCTCTTTCAAAAGTGGCTATAAAATTTTTATGTTAACTGTTTAATTAATACAGTTATACAATATTAAACTCAGTATAAACCCTGTAAGACGTAAAATTGAATGAGTTTTTAACTTTTAAAAAGGATCTCCATTTCATTTTAAAATATACTGTTTTTTACAGAAAGACTCATTGTTTTTGCTAATAACACTGAGATGTTGGCACATGTATCTCTAACCTATATGTATCTGGTGCATAAGTATCCTTAGCACCTGCATATGTCTATAAAGTCATCGGGTAGATTTCAGTGGTAATGTTTATCACCTCTACTAAATAACATGACATGTTTTTATGCTTCCTCCTCAAATATAATTCATTTTTTAATTTGTTGATTTTGTGTGTGTGTATACATCACACAGAACATCCCAAACCATCTTATTCATCTATACACCCACTTCCCAGATGGCACCCTCCCATAGCCTCCCTCCCCACACTAGAACCTTTATACTCTCTCTTCCCTGCTACTGTCTGCTGTGTTGTCGGCACCCCTAGCCATTCCCCACTACTTGTCCATCCTGTGAATCTAGTTTGCCTATCTAGAGGTCTTTGTTTTAGGAAGGTCAACTGTTCCTCATCTAGCAGCAACCGTTGTCAATATTCCTTTAGATAAGATTGTGGTCTGCTGTTCTTTTTCCCAGTTCTATGCAGGGTTACTATCTGGGAGCCTCTTAAAAGAGGAATACACCATGTACCTTATCATGTTTACCTACAAATTATAATTTTTTAAAAAAAAAAGGGTCAAAGGAATATTTAAGGTAATTTAAATAATATAGCCCCAAGGAAGTCAAGACTAAAACTCACAATCAGAAACTGAATGACTTCTATAATACATACTATACATTCTATATGCATACTATACATTCTGTAATACATGCTATACATTCTATAAGAGAAATATTTATTTACTCCAGATTTATGAATGGTGGAATCTGAGCAGACAGGATCAGTTAAACCAGGTGAAGTTAAATTAAATTAAAATTCATTAAGGTCACATTGTAGTAGGAACCACATTGGTGAGAATGACCACTCCAAATAGGCTCTATCTTGCTTAGAGTACCTCATAAAAAGAGGTACAATACAGGAAAACTCGGGACTTCTCAGTGAGATAAGTGGTTACATCTGGCAAGGCCACTCTCCTCATAGTCACTCAAAAGGAAGAAATACAAAGCTCTAGGGAGCAAAATAAAGAAATTTAGACATAGGTGTAACAAGACACCCTGATCCTGCATTGACCTAAATCTCTGATTTTCTGCATTCAAGCCAGGACTGAAGTTTAACTGGAGAATTAAAATGACCTATAATTGGAAATATCATTATAGGAAAAAGAATGCTTTAGTTTCCCTTCATATACAGACACAAGCTAACTAAAATTTTGTAGGTATAAGCCTTCAAACATCTCATCACCCCAAATACAGACAGGGAGAGGCTCAACTTAGATGATAGAAAAGGCAGATACTTTTGTTGGCCAGATTCTCCTTGATTATGAGTGCTAACTGCCACATATTCATGAACTTCCAAAAACTTAGAGCTACTAAATATGACCCTTCAAAGTCAAGTGTCTGATTTGTGTAACTTCCCATTCCCAAAGCAAGGCCCAGTAGATTCATTTTTTAAAAGAAGAAAATGCTTTTTTAGAATGTTAGTAAATTGCCATGTACTGTTTTGAACTCAATGGAGAAGGAGACTCAGGAAATGGGGTTGGTCTTCCTACCTCAGACAGAAGCTTATTTTTCTCAGAATATCTTCTGAATGTTCATGAGACAAGCTGTCACCCTGACTTACAAAGAGGAAGAAAAAAACTGCTCTATAATATAATATTAATAAAAAACATTATACCCTTGAAAACAGCTAAGGAATAGAATACAATCAACAGAAGTTGTTATTACTTAGTTTGTGATAAAGAAATTATGATAAAATCAACTTAAAGCATCTCTATTTTTCCACTCCCTGAAAAGGATAGGAGGCAAGTAAATTACCTCTGTAGCCCTATGTCAATAGAGAAAACTTAGTAAAACCATCCTTAAGCTTGACTTGCCCTAAAATGATAAGAGGAAAGTCAGCTGCCTGGCTAGACCTATGATAATAGAGAATTTTCTTGTCACTTCAGATGTAATAAAATATATTTTAGGAATCCATTTCAAAAATATATGTATTTAAACTTAGGTAATTAAAATTGGACTATAAAAAATTTCTGTGTGCCCAAGTGTTATTGATTCAGGTTATAATGATCAAAATTTTATTATGGTTTATTTTTGACTACTCAAATAAATTCTGGGTTTAACTGATTGTAATTGATTTATTGTTTACTTTTGTGAAATCAAACATTGGGTTTTCATTCAAAATTTAGAAGAGGAAAGGCATGGTAAATGTCCTCAGAGAAAATCCAAATTTATTTATATATTGTCAATATGTTATTTATGTCTCATGT
>NW_008358866.1:4613843-4630574 GCF_000622305.1 Nannospalax galili | reverse complement strand
TGTCAATGTTCAAGCAAAACTATGTCAAGGGACTTAATTATTTCTCTAATCTTGCTAAGTATTATAAAGATTGGCTTAAAAATAAAATATATGTCTGATCAAGCTTTATTTAAGAACATTTAATTTTGTCTAAATATTACAAAATTCTTTTTAAATACCAGATTGTTATAACTGATTATTTGAAATGTTAATGACCTTTTCTAGAGTTCACTCTCCTTCTGTAGTTCCACAAAAACTGCCATATTATTGTTACTGATTTAAAAGTTTGCCTTTTTAAAATTTGCAATTTCTATACCTGTTTTCAGTAACTGGGCATTTATGTCTAATTTGTAAATGAAAAATATTTGCTCATGCATGATCATTAGCCACAACTCTGTCAACACTGGGTAATAATGCAATCCACCTTATTAGAAAAAAATTTTCCCAATATGTATTTGCTTTTATAGATGAAATTATATTAGCTTTCACTAAAGATACAAATCTA
The DNA here is from genome assembly GCF_000622305.1 of Nannospalax galili. Lineage (NCBI taxonomy): Eukaryota > Metazoa > Chordata > Mammalia > Rodentia > Spalacidae > Nannospalax > Nannospalax galili. The sequence continues at coordinate 4,630,090 of NW_008358866.1, read as the reverse complement.
ATTGTTTTGAACAATTTACAAGCTTCATCCACAAATTTCTTTACAGCTAGCTAGGCTCAGACAAAATTTGGCTAGATGGTTGCTTAACTATTTTATATATATTGTCACTAATCTTTTTATTAAGCCTCACAATATACAATTGCCTGTTCCCAGAAAGATTATATTAAATTCCTCTCAACAGCATTTAGGATTTCAATTGACTTCAGTCTTCCCACAGAATTTCCAATTTGGCTTTTTCTCACGTTTTCTCTTCTCTTAATGGAGACACCAATTTAAATTCATCCAGCCACATAACAGCACTTCTCTAACTCTTCGATTACAGCAGTTATAGTTAGAAGCTGAATTTTAAACAAAAACAGTTTTCTCATATATTATTAGATTTACTTATTTGTTTTGAAATTCCTTTTGCACTTCCAACAATTAACTTCCACTTTAATAATTTTAGAATGGTTATTTCTACCCAATATACTCAAGCAAAAAATATTTTCCCCAAAAATCAACACAGAATTAATTACTCTTATTCAAAAAAACTGATTCAAATCCATTCAATTACTGGGCAATATCCTTAAATTATTTTCCCTTCCATATCTCCAATTAATTTCAACTTTCTTTGATAGAATGCAGAAAAATAACAAATAACTTTTGCTCCCTTTTTAGGACAAGCCTCTTTTCACTTTCACATAGAATTCTATTTCTTCCTATACAGATATTTTCATCCCAATTCCTAGCGCACTAACAAAAATGTTTTCAGATACAGACAATAAATCAGGAAAAGAAATCATTAAATAATACTGGAATATGGCACTGTCTCTAACCCCTGGAGCAAACATCGCCCCAGCCAGCAGAGCTTTTTGCTGCCATTTCTACATTCAAAAGACTCCTTAATTAACTTTTCAGTTTCCTAACCTACTTTCACTATATGTCTCAAGCCATTCTGAAGCTATTTTTAGTCACCTTTGTTCAGTATCTTTTGTTATTGATATTTATCTTGGTTTAAAACCTCCTTCAGTAATAACTCATCCTGTTTTTGATCACATACAAAATTACCTGTTCTCCACAGAAGAAAATCGTACTATCTAGTTGTCTTTTCAGTTATCAGAGCTACAAACTCAACAAAACATGCAATCATGTTCTGAGTGGCAATCAGTGGGCATCATGATCTTTAGAGACGTTAAAGCCCAGGTATTCATCCTAATGAACTTTGGTAAATGAAACTAACTTACATAAATTATTTGGGGTTTTTAAAATTAGTTCTTATATAAGTTAATATTTTTAAGACTTTATTTTTTTTTCACTACTATTCAAACACAAAATTCTGCTTGAGCTATTTCATGCACATAATACAAGTAAAAAAAGCCAGCTTTCTTGCTTATATATCTAATTCTTATATCTTTTAATGCAAATTTTAGGAAGTTCAAGTTTCTCATGGCATTACCTACATTACCCTAAGGTATGTAGGTGTGTCATGGTGATCTCAACTTACACATCCTTAGACCCTCCCCTACATGTAGCTAAGGTCTACAGATTGGGTGGGAGGAGTGACAAACTCCCCCATCAATTCCTTGATGAGCATGGGAGGAAAGCATGACTATAGCTTGCCAGCAGAGTGGTGGGAGGACACTTCCAGGTAACACTCCACCCCTTCTTCTAGCACATACATTCTTTCTACCAACCTCTTCCACAAAAGTCTCTGATTGTTGGAGGGGGTCATGGGTGTGTGTTTCCTGAGTTCTCTTAGGGTCCCTTGCTTCTCACACAGGTAGACAAACCATATAGCACATCTTTATCTGAATTTTTCATAGTTTATATCTTTGGGGGGAGAGAAGCGATTTACAAAGAAACGAACACCCAAAACCCAGCACCCAGCTCTGCATAGCTTGGCCCGTGGTTCCAGATGGTTTCCGCACCTGCCCACAGTCTCCATTAGCTTTCGGCCACACATCGTGGGCCCACAGTCTCGTCCCAGGTCAGTAAATGCCCCTTCTCGTGTCCACACAGGCAAGATGCCAGGGCCATCTTTCCGTGCTGCCACTTCTGTTCCAAGATGAAGCAAATGACCTTCCCTCTGTGACTAACTCTCCACAGTCAATTATCCACAGCAGAGCCAACCTCCAGAGGAATTAGGCCCCTTGGGACACACTCCACCACTTTCCTCCACTCTTACAATCTTTCCCCCAATCTTCTGCTAAGGTCCCTGAGACTCGAAGGGGGTGACAGACAGGGTGAGCTCTCTTGTATCATGGTGAGATAGTGACTTCTGGGGCCTCCCCATTATCCATCTTTAAGATGTGGCTATCTCAGTGGCATTCTACTATAAAGAAAAATAGAAGGAAGTAGACACATCTAAACAAACAAGAAGGATATCCCAGTAGGTGTACTATATTCATTAAACAGTATACTTGTAATGGCTTCCCCAGCAGGGCCTGTAGCCTTTCTCAACACAAGGGGTTGGCCTGGTCTACAGCACCAAATGTGTGTCACCCCTAGGATCGGGCCTTATCCAATCAGATGTTTGTCAGTTGTACATATGTTGGTCAAGCCATTATTGCACTTGCAGGCATTGCTTGGCGTGTCCATAGTGTGCAGTATACAGGGTCCACTGTTGAGTAGAATAATAGGGGATACTTTCTTCCCCAACCATCTCCATAGCACCTTCTGGCAATATGAATATTATCCATCCAGTGGCATGGAGTTTTTTGGCTTAGTATCAGCTCCATCTCTTTTCCTCCCATGCTCACATCACGCAGTGTCTTCAGCAACATGGCCTTACTGGCCTTTCTAGTGTACAACTGACATTGGTGGCAATAGCCTTGGTGAATTTGAGGACCCCTAGGATATCTCTCTGATCAATAGCTCATAGGGGGCAACCCACCCCTGGTACTATAGATTTTCTTAACAGTTGTATAGTTTGGGACCCTCTGTTTTTATCTCATCCAACCATAAAACTCCCAAGAACCTTACATCTATAGCCACCTTTTGCTTCTTCATCTTTCAAATGGGTTTCCCATCTGTAAAACACTCTAAGGAAGGTTAACATCATATATTAAATCAATCATAGACAAGGTCTAACACAGCATGGAAAGGTTTTATCCATTTGTATTAACTGTTTTGTCCATAGATCCTTGTTAAGTACCATAGCATGGGTACGTCAAGAACCTTACATCTATAGCCACCTTTTGCTTCTTCATCTTTCAAATGGGTTTCCCATCTGTAAAACACTCTAAGGAAGGTTAACATCATATATTAAATCAATCATAGACAAGGTCTAACACAGCATGGAAAGGTTTTATCCATTTGTATTAACTGTTTTGTCCATAGATCCTTGTTAAGTACCATAGCATGGGTATGTGGCATTAATTTGGTTAGTTCTTTACTATCTTTAGTTATCCCTTTGGAATCATTTCACACTTGGGGGATTTTGCATGGACTCTCTTTGTATTCTTTTATACTTGATACAGTTACAGGTGTTGGCTCCAGTTGCCTGACCCCACACTGGACTAAGGAGGCAGGGGGTTTCTCCTGTCCCCACTGCACCCGTTGGTTCCCTGAGTCACGCAAGCCCTGGGTCTGCCTTCTGACTATAGCCGTATCTGTTATCTCTCCATTGACCATACCTTGCTGCTGGGGGAGGCCTTGGTGGGAAAAACTGCCTTCACCCCCAGTATAGCTTTTATCAGAAGAGAAATGCAATTTATTTAATCTTTGGGGATCCTTAACCACCCCTGAGACAGTTTTTATCCTTTGAATGCCTTTTGTAAACTATTCTTCAGGTTTTAAAGCCTTTCAGAAACTCTTTAGTACTGAATTTGGTTTTTTATCAATTTTTCTCTGGGAATTTGAGCTCAATGTAAGTCTTGCCAAATTTATCTTTAAGTAATGCACATGGACTATTTTTTCTGTCTGGTTCTTTTTATATCTCTTGTAGGGTGGGCTGTTATTCTACAGACATGTTTTATATGCTGGTTAGAATCATCTAGATATGTGAAAGCCTCTCTCACTTCACAAGGATCCTGTCCTATTAAAGGGTTTAGCATAAACATTAAAGCTCCATACCACTTTCGAGGCCCCAGTTGAATTAAGCTTTCCTTTATAGCTCTGGTGAACAGAGTCTTATCTGGCCCAGTGAACTGGGTATCATATATTGCTTCTCTCATACCTAGTTCTCTCAGTAATGCCTGTCTGTCCTTTATAGTCCTCCGGCCTTTGTTAATTGTCAGAGCTTCACTTGGTGATGACCATGTATCTCTAATGATTTCAACTAGCCACCCCATTAAGAATTGCCCCTTCCTGCCTTGGCTGAGGTTGAACAGCCTATATCACAAGGACAGATGGGTGGTTATATAACTCAGCTGTGAAGCTTCTGAAAGATTTAGACAGACGTCATTTGCTCCCATGTCCCACAGTCTCACAAGCCACGTGGCTAGGGAATCTTTGATTGCTGCTTGAAAGCTTTTCCTAGTTTTAACAGTTCCGGTGTGGAGTATTTCCTAGCTACTGCAGTTAGCTTTTTTTTTCTCTTTGCATCAATGGTTCAATCTGAGGGGCAGGTTTAGCTACTTTTATTTTTTGGTCATCTCCTCTTTTACTATTGTCTGTCTTTTCCTCTGAGTCCTTGGACCTTACAAGTTAAAATGTCCCATTTTTTTTTCTCTCTCTCAAGCTCTGCAACTGGGTCTGCCAATACTTCCCTAGCCTTTTCAGCTTTCCCTGCCTTAGGCACATCTTTTATTATGCAAAGTGACCACACCCCCTCTCTGGGTTCTCCCTTTGTGTCCAAGACCTGTAAAAGTTCTTCTAACCTTTTGGTAACCTTTAACAAACCTTCATATATCTGCAATTGGGCTGTTTCCCCACATTTACAACACTGCTGTGGCCCACACTTTTGTGTGGCTGGCCCCTTTTCAGTTACAGATTTTATAACCCATTGTATAACCCATGTGACTATAGCTAATCCCATCAAATGTATAGGGTTAGATTGTCCTCTCCCCTGGTTTCCTGCCAGCTGTTCCTGGAATCTGAGCTCAACTGAGCTCAGCTGACCTGCCAACACTGCTGCTGCTGCTGTGGCAGGAACAGCACTGCTTCCCCAAACCCACATCCCCAAGGCTGTGGTTTCTTTATCCTGCAGATCCTATGCCAATTTGTCACCTGAGTTCTCTTAGGGTCCCTTGCTCCTGGTGCAAGTAGACAAACCATTTAGCACATATTTATCTGAACTTTTCAGTTTTTACTTTGGGAGGTAGGGGAGAGACAAAGAAACGAACACTTGACACCTGGCACCCAGCTCTGCACAGCTCAGCCCACCTTTCCAGATCACTTCTGCATCCACCCACAGTCTCCGTTAGCTTTCACCCATGCATCATGGGCCCAAAGTCTTGCCCCCAGGTCGGTAAATGCCCCATATCTCATCCATGCGGCAAGACACTGTAGCCATCTTTCCATGCTGCCACTTCTGTTCCAGGACAGCACAAAAAGCCCATCCCTCTGTGGCTAACTCTCTGAAGTCAATTCTCCACAGCAGGCACCACCCCTCAGAAGAATCAAGCCCTTTAGTATAGAGTATAGGATGATCTTCCTCCCATTGTGGCAAGGCACTGAGATTGTGGTCTCTACATCATCATTTTCCATGGGCTTTTGGGCCATTTCAGTGGTTTTCCATCTACTTTAAAAACTCAAACAGCAAGAAGCAAGAACATCTAAACAGTGACTGCTATAATAACTTAGCCTATGGTCATAAACACAAAGGCTTAGATGGTACTTTAGCTGGTGCATCATATCCATCTAACAAAATAATTGCAGTGGCTTCCCCACTGGGGCCTAAATCCTCCCCTGTCACAGGGAGTTGGCCTGGTTTACAGTACCAGATGTGTGTTCTGCCTCTAGGAGCAGGCACTATATACAATCAAAAATTTGTTGGTAGTACATACAGTAGATGCACCACTATTGCACCAGCAGGAACATCTTGTTCGGCATGTTAATAGTGCAGCATTTGGGGTCCATTGCTGAGCAGAATTATAGGGGACAATCCTCCCCAAGCCATCTGCATATCACTTTCTGGGACCATGAAAGCCACCCATCCAGTGGCAGGGTTTTCCACTGTAGTCCAAGCTTGATTTCTCCTTTTTCTGTGCTCACATCATGCAGTTTCTTCAGCAATAGGGTTTTACTGTTCCCTTCCAGTGTTCAACCAACATTGTTGGCATTGGCCTTTATTGTTTTGGGGATCACTAGGGCCCATCTCACCAACAGCTCATAGCTGTTCAAAACAACCCACCTCTGGTACTGGGATTTTCATTTAACAATCATATGGCTTCTGGTAGGGCTTTCTTCCATCCCCATATCGTTCTTCTGTGCTTAAGGCTTTTTTTTTTTTTTTTTTTTTTTTTCCTGTGTATTTGGAGAATTTATTCCTCCTCTTTCCAATAGTTTTTGTATAGCCCTCCTTTCCCTCTTCCCCTCTAACTACCCCCCTTTTAACACCTTTTTTCTAAAGCCCATTAGTCTTAGTTATCCCTACCTATACTCTCTCCTCTCCACTACCATTCCATTCTCCACCCCAATAACCCCTTTTACTCTATTATTCCCCTTTTCCAACTATATCACTGCATTCTACCTCCCCTTCCAGACCGCTTATGTCTATTTATTAGTTTCTTGATCTGTCTGGATTGTCAAATTGAAACATCCATATCTAAGATTTCAAAGATAGAATACAACTATAAGAGAGAACATGCAATGTTTGTGCTTCTGGGTCTGGGGTTACCTCACTCGGGATGATTGTTTCCAGTTACATGCATTCACCTGTGAATTTCATAATTTCATTTTTAGGAGCTGAATAATACTCTATTGTGTATATGTACTACACCTTCATTATCCATTCATCAGTTCATGAACATGTTTCCAACTCCTGACTATTATGAGAAGGGCAGCAATGAACTCGAGAGAACAGGTATTTCTGTAGCAGTGTAGAGAGTCTTTTAGGTATTTGTCGTAAAGTGTCATTACTAGATCAAATGGTAGATCAATTTCTAGCCTTTTGAAGTGTTATCACACTGATTTCCATAGTTTGCACTCTCATCAGGAATGGACAAGTGCTCCCCCTTCTCCACAACCTTGCCACCAGTTGTCATTGCTTGTTTTTTGGCTCTTAGCCATTCTGAAGGGGATAAAATGAAATCTCAAAGTGGTTTTAATTTGCATTTCTGATAACTAAAGATGTTGAACATTTTTATAAAGTATTTCTCAGCCATTTAGGTTTCATCATTAGCTCTCTCTCTCTCTCTCTCTGCCTCCTTGTCTCCTTGCCCCACTTTCTAACTGGTTTGTTTAGGTTTTTATGTTTAGGGTTTTTTTTAGTTCTTTGAATATTCTAGATACTAACTGCATGTCAAAGTTATACCTGGTAAAGATTTCTCCCCTTTTTTTGGACTGAGTCTTCACTTGAATGACAGTGTCTTTTGTTGCATAGATTTTTAGTTTCATGATGTCCCATTTGTCAATTGTTGGGCTTAATGTTTGTGCTAAAGAATTCCTGCTCAGAAAGTCTTTTCCGGGCGTATAAGTTCCAATACATTTCTTTCTTTTTCCTCTTTGTGATTTAGGGTATAAAGTCTTATGTTGAAGTCCTTGATCCATTTGGAGTCGAGTTTTGTGCATAATGAGAGATAGAGATATGGTTTCATTCTTCTACACACTGCTATCAAGTTTGACCAGCACCATTTGTTGAACATGCTGTCTTTTCTCCAGTGTGTATGTGTGGACTTAAATCTTCGTTTTCAATTCTATTCCCATGATCAAAAATTCTATTTTTATGACAGTACTATATTGTTTTATAGTTCTGTAGTACAATTTGAGGATGGTAATGCCTGCAACAGTTCTTTTATTATTCAGGGCTTTTTTTGCTATCCTTGTTTTTTTGTTTCCATATGGAATTTTCAAATATTTTTACAATTTCTGTGAAGAATTGTGTTGGAACTTTAATGAGTATTGCCTTGAATTGTAGGTAGGATAGTCATTTTCACAATGTTAATCTTACTGAACCATGAGCATGAGAGGTCTTTCCACCTGCTGTCTAATTAATTTCTTTCTTAAGTTTCCTAAAGTTTTTTATTATATTAGTACTTCACTCCCTTGGTTAGATTTATTCCAACATATTTTATGGTTTTTGAGACTATTGTAAATGAGATCATTTCCCTGATTTCTTTCTTAGTATGTTTGTTGTTGGTATATAGGAAGGTTACTGAGTTTGAGGTGTTAATTTTATATTCTGCTGTATTGCTAAATGTATTCTTCAGCTCTAGGAGTTTTCTGGTGGAGTCTTTAGGGTCTTTTATGTACAGAAACATATTGTCTGAAAATAACAATACTTTGACTTTTCTTTTTCAATTTGCATCACTTCATCTCCTTAATTTGTCTTATTGCTCTAGCTAAGACTTCAAGTATTCTTATACTGAACAGGAATGGAGAGAGTGGACATCTCTGTCTTGTTTCTGATTTTAATGGGAATTGTTTGAGCTTTCTCAATTTCATATGATATTGACTGTGGGTTTGTGGTATATTGCCTTTATAATGTGATATAACCCTTCTGTGGGCTGTATCCCTTTGATCAAGGGCCTTTTTGGCATCTAATGAAATGATCATTGTTGCCCAGTTTCCCTCTGGGTCTCCTGCATTATCAAGCAAACCATATAACATATCTTTATGTGGATTTATTAACTTACAAAGGAATAAGTACCCAGGGCCTAACCCCACACTGAGAATCAAAGCCTGCCATATCAGACCACACCATGCCCATAGTCACCTCTAGCATTCACTCACACCTCTGGGGCCAGCGATCTCACCCCAGGTCCATAAGAGTCAGGCTATTCTGTCCTTGAGATGCTGCATAGTTGCGCATTCCCCACACCACAGGCACTACCTGTGGCTCACGGCTTCCATCCCAAGATGGCTCCCAGCAGCCCCTCAGTAGCCCATGCTCTGCAGCAGGCCCTGCCCTTGGAGAAACTAGCCAATTGGGAGACACTCCACCCCTTTCCTCCACTCTTACAATCTTCCCATCCATCTTCCACTAAGGTCCCTGAGCCTTGGAGGGGTTGACAGATGTAGGGTGATCTCTCTTGTATCATGGTGAGATAGTGGCTTCTTGGGCCTCCCCATTAGTCATCTTTAGGCCATGGCCAATGATCTACCTCAATGGTGTTTCTTCTACTATAAAGAGGAAGTAGACACATTTAAACAAACATGAATATAAATACAGATGCCTAGAAGATATCCCAGTAGGTGTACTGTATTCATTAAACAGTATACTCATGATGGCTTCTCCACTAGGACCTGTAGCCTTTCTCAACAGAAGGCATTGGCCTGGTCTACAGCACCAGATCTGTGTTCCATTCCTAGGAGCAGGCCTTATCCATTTAGAAATTATCAGTTTTACATATGTTGGTAGGCCATTATTTCACTTACAGGTATTGCTTGGCATGTCCATAGTGTGCAGCATGTGGGGTGCATTGTTGAGTAGAATTATAGGGGAGCCTTTCTTCCCCAGCCATCTGCATGGCGCCTTCTGGAAACATGGACATCATCCATCTAGTGACACAGAGATTTTTGTCTTAGTCTCATTTCCATCTCTTCTTCTCCTACACTCACAGCACACAGTTTCTTCAGCAACATGGCCTTACTGACTTTCTAGTGTACAATCGGCATTAATGGCAATAGCCTTGGTGAATTGGAGGACCTCTAGGATCTCTTTCTGACCAACAGCTCATTGGGGGGGCAACCCACCCCTGATACTGTAGATTTTCTTAACAGTTGTATAGCTTGGGAGTCTCTGTCCTCATCTTACCCAACCTACATAAAACTCCCAAGGATCTTATAGCTATAGCTGGCCTTTGCTTCTTCAGGTATCTTTCAAATGGGTTTCACATCTGTAAAACACTCAAAGGAATGTTAACACTATATATTAAATCAATCATAGACAAGGTCTCACACAGCATGGAAAGGTTTTGTCCATTCATATTAACTGTTTCCTCCATAGATCCTTGTTAGGTACCACAGCATGGGTATGTGGCATTAATTTGGTTAGCTCATTACCATTTTTAGTTATCCCTTTGGATTCTTTAATTCTTGATACACTTACAGGTGTTGGCTCCAGTTGCATGACCCTGCACTGGGCTAAGGAGGCAGGGGGCTTCTTCTGTCCCTGCTGCACTTGTTGGTTCCCTGAGTTAGACAAGCTCTGGGTCTGCCTCTTGACTGTAGCCATGTCTGTCATCTTCCCATTGACCACACCAGGTTGCTGGGGGAGAACTTGGTGGGAAAACATGCTTCCACCCCTAGTATAGCCTTTATCAGAAGAGAAATGCCTCTTATTTAATCCTTGGGGATGGATAACCATCCCTTGTACAGTTATTATCCTTCGAATGTGCTTTGTAAACTGTTCTGGTTTTAAAACCTTCAAGAAATGCCTTAGTACAGAATTTGGTTTTCTATCAAATTTTTTTCTGGGGATTTGGGCTTGACATAAGTCTTGCCACATTTGTCTTTGAGTAACCCAAGCGGACCATTTCTTCAGTCTGGTTTTTTTATATCTCTTATAGGGTGTTCTGTTATTTTACAGACACATTTTACATGCTAGTCATAATTTGCCAAAGTGTCTCTCACTTTACAAAGATCCTTTCCCATGAAAGGGTTTAGTAAAACCATTAAAGTCCCATACCATTCTCAAGATCCCAGTTGAATTAAACTTTCTTTCATATCTCTGGTGAACACAGTCTTATCTGGCCCAGTGAACTGGTCATTACATATTGCTTTTCTCATACCTAGTTCTATCAGTAATGCCTGCCCCTCCTTTACAGTCCTCCAGCCCCTGCTAATCATCTTAGTCTCCCTTGGTGATAAGCATGTATCTTTAATGCCTTCAACCAGCCACCTCATTAAGGACTGCTCTCCCCAGATTGGCCTAAGTTGAACAGCCTATATCACAAGGATGGATGGCTGGTTATATAACTCAGCTGTGAAGCTTCTGAAGAACTTAGACAGACATCATTTGCTCCCATGTCCCATACTTTCACAAGCCACTTGGCTAGGGGCTCTCTGCTTGCTTGCTTGTAAGTTTTTCCTAGTTTTAACAGTTCTAGCATGGAATATTTCCTACCTACAGCACAGCTAGCTCTTTTTTTCCTTTTTACAATTATCTGTCTTTTCCTCTGAGTCCTTGGACTTTACACAACTCAAAGTGTCCCATCTATTTTCTCTCTCCAGCTCTGCAACTGGGTCTGCCAGTGCAGCCTTTTCAACTTCTCTCTCTAGCTCTGCAACTGGGTTGGCCAGTTCAGTCTTTTCAGCTCTCCCTGCCTGGGGCTCATCTTTTATCACGCAAAGAAGTCTCTCTCTCTCTCTCTCTCTCTCTGGGTCCAGAGCAGGCAAAAGATTTTCTAGCCTTTGGGTAACCTTTAACAAATCTTCACATACCCACAACATATACCCACATTTACAACATAGCTGTGGCCCATGCTTCTGCATGGCTGGCCTCTTTTTAGTTACAGATTTTATAATCCATTGTATAACCTATTTGACTATCCCTAACCCCATTAATCATATGGGTTTTGATCTGCTTCTCTCCTGGATTTGGTTCTCAGAGCCCAGCTGACCCACCACAGGGGCAGCAGGAACAGTACTGCTTTCTGAGACCCACAGCCCCAAGGCTGTGGTTCCTTTATCTGGCCTGACTATGCCAATTTTGTCACCTGAGTTCTCTCTGGGTCTCCTGTGCTATCAAGCAGAACATATCTTTGTGTGCATTTATTAACTTACAAAGGAATGAATACTGAGTGGCTAGCCCCGCACCACTGCTCAGAACCCTCCATATCAGACCACACCACACCCATAGTCACCGCTAGCATTCACTCATGCCTCCAGGGCCAGTGATCTCACCCCAGGTCCATAAGAGTCAGGGCATTCTGTCCTTGAGCTGCTGCATGGCTGTGCATTCTCCATGCCAAGTGCGCTACCCATGGCTCTAGGCTTCTGTCCCAAGATGGCTCGCAGCAGGCCCTCAGCAGTTCATGCTCTGCAGCAGGCCCTGCCCCTTGGAGGAACTAGTCAATTGGGAGGCAATCATATGGTTTCTGCCCAAGAGTCTCATCATGTGGTGGATTATATTCATTGAATTATGTATGTTTAATCATCTGTGTATCTCTGGGATGAAGTCAAATGGGTCATACCTGATAATCTTTTTGATACATTCTTGGATTTGGTTTGTGAGAATTTTATTGAGAATTTTTGCATCTATGTTCATTAGAGATAAGTCTATAATTTACCATTTTGTTGTTGTTGGGCGTTTGTCTGGTTTTGTAATAAAGTAATGCTGGCTTCATAGAAATAATTTAGGGATGCTTCTTCATTTTCTGTTTTACAGAATAATTTAGTAGTATTGGTATCAGTTCTTCTTTGAAGGCTTTGTAGAATTCAATGCTGTATTCATCTGATCTCGGGCTCTTTTAAGTTGGGAGATTTTTAAGTCTATTTCATTGGAGGTTATGGGTTATATGACTTTTATTTAACCTCGTTGGACCATACATATCTAGAAATTTATCCATATCTTTTAGGTTTTCTAGTTTAGTGAAATATAGATTTTTAAAGTATATTCTTACAAATTTCTGAATTTTCTGAGAGTTTGTTGTAATACTTCTCTTTTAATCTCTGAGTATGTTAATTTGGGTCCTTTCTCTATTCCTTTGTTAATTTGGTTTGTCAATCTTGTTAATCTTTTCAAAGAACCAACTCTTTTAAAAAATATTTTATTATTTTTATTTTATGTGTATGAATGTTATACCTGCATGTAGGTAAATGCACCCATGTCATGCAATGCCTGCAGAGGACAGAAGAGGCCGTCAGATCTCCTGGAACTGGAGTTACAGACAGTTGTTAGCTGCCATGTGGGTGCTGGGATTTGAACCCGGGTCTTCTACAAAATCAGTGTTCTTAACCAATGAGCTATCTCCCTAGCCCTCAAAGAACCAACTCTTTATTTCATTGATTCTTTATATTATTTTGTTTCTAGTTCATTAATTTCAGTCTTGATTTTATTTATCCCTTCTGGTGTTCTCTTTTTAGGTATCATTTATTCTGATTTTCTAAGGTATTCAGGTGCCTTGTAAATTTATTTATGTGAGCTGTTTTATGGTATAGGTACTTAATGGTATAGATTTTCCTCATAGGGCAGCATTCATTGTGTTCCATAGGTTTTGGTATGTTATGCTTTTATTTTTATTCAATTCTATGCATTTTTAAATTTTCTTCTTGATTTCTCCTTTTATTCAAATTTTATTCATAATGTGTTGTGTAGTTTCCACACTTTTTAAAAATTTTCTTACTTTGTTAGGTATCTTTTTAAAATTTTTTGATTGAATTTTTGACATTTTTGTATAATTTGATGTTAGTTACAATCCCCTCATGTGCACCTCATTTTACTGCTCCCTGCCCAATTTAATGTGCATATAAATATATACATATAGGATATATATATATATATATCCTATAGAGTCTAATTTGTGTCCCCAAATGTCTTTCAGTGTGGGTCCAGCCACTGGAAAAAATTCTGACTCTCCCCCTTCCCACAGCTATTAGTTACCAGCAATTCTTTTCAAAGGATTGGGGTTTCTTAGCCACTTATCCACATCTATGCTGGGATTTTGTATGATTTGAACTTGTGTAGGAATTGTGTGTGATGTCACCATTGCTGTGAGTTCATATGAGTAAATGATCAGCTGTCTCTATTTCCTTGTGCTCATCTACTCTCTATGGCTGTTACAGTCTTTCCCCTCACTCTTCCACAATTATTTCCTAGTCTTTTGCAGGCAGAAGTTTGGTATAGGTGTCTTATTATGGATAAGCACTCTGAAGCCTCTTGTTCTTGGCTAGTTGTGAGTTTCTGCTTGTTGGAATACAAATTAGTCTAAACACTATGGAAATCCATGTAGAGATTCTTCAAAAAACTAAAAATAGAGCTTAGAGCTATTATATAATATAGCTGCACTGTTCCTGGATCTATACTTGAAAAAATATGAGAATGTTTCTCAGAGATACTTGAAAAACCATGTTTCATACAACACTATTTACTCACAATAGCTAAGATACGAAACTACCCTAGGTTCCTGTCAACAGATGATGATTAAAGAACATGTGAGAGAGGGCAGGAGGGAGGAAGGGATGAAGGGAGAGAGAGAAAGAGAGTGAGATCACAGAAAAAATGGATTTTTATTCATCTGTAAATATGAAATTATGTCATTTTTAGGAAAATGAATGTAACTTGAGATCATCATGTTAATAAAATTCCAAACAGCAAGGTTCACTGCGGTCAGTACCAGCAGCAGCCGCTCCTCTGTTCTCATGGGTGCCACTCCTTCGTTCTCATGGGTGTTGAGGCTGCTCCTCTGCTCACCCTGGGCTGAGGCCACTCTTCTGCTCACCTGGTGCTGAGGCAGCTCTTCTGCTTGCCCTGTACTGCCTCCTGTCGTCGTCGCTTCTGCTGGTCCCAAACCCCAGGGCTGGTCAGGAGACTGTGTCAGTGGAGCCACGTTCAGACATAGGAGACCAGGTTCAGTGACACAGGTCTGCTTTATTGCAGGAAGGCACAAGCTTATATCGGGATAGTGGTCCAATCACTACACAGCAAGTAGGATACCTCATTAGCATAACAGGTTTAGCATCCTATCACAATACAGCAAGTAGGATACCTTATTAGCATAACAGACTTAGCATCCTATTAGCATAACAGATTTAATGTCTTATCACAGAATAGAGGGTAGGATGCCTCATTAGCATACTGGGTTTCAGATTCCATAGCCTGGATTCCTGGAAACCACGTGACCCTGACAGTTGCAATATCACCCTAGGCTCAAGCCTGTCTCCCACAGTTTACAACATACACCAGTACCACAACAGTTCAAGTCATACAAAATCTGAACATAGACCTGGGAAAGTTCATACAAAATCTCAACTCTACCTGAGGAGCTATTGGCAAGCCAGTACTCTGCTGGGAAAGGGAGAGTCGGTCTCTTTTAAGGGTGTGACTCTTGGTAGGTTAATCAGACTTCAGTGGATAGAGCCACACTGAAGGAAATTTGAGGACATAAATTTGACTTTAGAGGTCTTAATATACACATATATATTAAGTGTACATGAAATTGAGCAGAGGGTAATAAGGGAGTGCAAGTAGGGGAGGGGATCTAAATACGATTGAAATACATTGTGTGAAATTTTGAAAAAATTCAATAAAAAAGAAAAAAATACATATGGAATATTAACAGCAAAAAATGGGGGATAGAAGTATAGTGAGTACAGAAGAAAATGGTAACAAATTTTATTTTAAATGATTAACTTTGGGGAGAACACAAGGAATCCATAAGGATACAAATGTTTTCAAAAGTGTAAAACAAATGCCAGGAGTGATGACACAGGGCTTTATCTCAGCCCTTGGCAGGCAGAGGCAGGTGGATCTCTGTGAGATCAAGGCCAGGCTGGTCAACATACTGACTTCCAGGTGGGCTGGGACTAGGGAGACCCTGTCACAAAAAAAATAACAACAAAAGTGCAAAGCAAGATGGAAAAAAGAGAATGAATAAGAAAGATAAAAGTTCTTTGACTACATAACAAACATCATACAATAATGGAACTAATTTTGCTCAACATTTTTCAAGTGGAGCAGAGGATCATGGCATTAGCAGTTTTGCAGCAAAATTCAGGTTTCCATGGAGGCTGAGCTGTGGCTTTATCCCATAAAAATATCTGCAGGCATTCTGCCGTAAGTTTGTCATTGCTTATTGCCCAAAATAAAACTCCTCAGGTAGAGTTAAACACAACTGGCTCAGGTTAAAATGGCTAGGTTTTGCTTCAGTTGAATTCTGAATATGCAAAGTAGTGAAAATAAGTGAAGAAACTGCATATAATTTGTTGCTTGACAGGTATAATAAAGCCAATTATCACCTTCCACTAAAAATACAAAGGACCCTGAACTTCATATGTACTCATAAAATAATGAGTGTGAGAACCACAATTAAAGATTTAATTTCTTCAGACTCCACTTAGCATTTTGTAAACTTCATTTAACAAAACCCAGCGGGATCCTTGTAGGTTTCATTCATACTGTCAGAAATTTATTAGAAAATAAATGAAGTGCGAGAATAGTTTTTAAAGTGAATTTGACAGACATCAAAAAGAATAGTTATATCATTTAATTAAATAAATACTTA
>NW_008358866.1:4611926-4613447 GCF_000622305.1 Nannospalax galili | reverse complement strand
GAAGGACTGAAGGAAACTGATGCAGGAGATACATGCACTCTTCTAAAATACCCACGAATAAGTGTCTGTGAAAGTGTGATATAAGAAAGGGACTTGATGGTTTGAATGGAGATTGTTTTGCCACAATGTAGAAACATTAATGACTTAAGAGAAAAGGGGATCAGTGAAGAAGAAGATTGATGCATAGATTCCACTTTCAGAGAAAGGAAATACTGGAAAATGAAGTGGACTTCACAGCTCAGGTCCATGAACGGAGGTCAAAGCCTCAAGAGAAAAAGGTGAATTTTCTAAACCAGCTCCAATGTAGTGATATATGCATGAAACTCAGTCCAGGTGCTGCCCCTCCTGAGTCTACAGGTTGGAAATTCCAGGAGAACAATTCCCAGAGAGGCTGACAGGCAGAAAGCACTGGTCTATGGGTGGCACTGAGTATCCAGGATGGAGGCTCAGTTCAGACCTCTGGATCTTGGCAGAGTGAAATATGTTCATGTGGACACATAAGACATGCAGGAAATAGAAGGACAAACTGGCAAAAGAGCAGAGATCTGTGGCAAAAGCATAGAAGAAATATATTCATTGAACACTGAATAGAAATGCTAGCATAAAGCTATGTGCAGCTATATGATAATGAGGAAATCCAGTTACTGTACAAGATTTTCACATTCCACATAATACTACAAAATATAGTGACAGCACACACAAGACCCATGCACAAGACCCATGCAATCTCAAACCAGACAAAACCCCAGCATAGTACTGGAGAAATGGGTAAGAAACTCGGCCTCAGCTGAGGAACTATTGGCAGCTGATCACTGCTGGGTGAGGGAGAGTTAGTCTTCTTTAAGGGAGTGATCCTAGGTAGGCTGACCAGGCTCCAGTGAATGAATTCACACTGGGGGGTATCTGGGGACACAAACTTGACAAGATAGGCCTTAACATATATGATAGAATACATGATATCTGGTGGAGGAGCTCGAGTGCAGATAGGAGAGGGGGATCAAAATATGATTAAGATATATGAAAAATGAATTCAATAAAAGTATATATTGATATTGAATATATCTATATATAGATATAGATATATTTTAAGACCATAAGCCGTTAAAGGAGACAGTTGTTTACATATCACCTAGCCCAACCCCTTTGATTTTGGATGAGGAATTTGAGGTGCAGTTGGGATCATTTTCTGCTCAAAGTCAGAACTTGTGGTTGCCACTTTGTCCACAGCATCACTCTGAAGCTTTTCTTGGTGGTCTGTTCCATTACTTCAAAGTACCTTTGGATTTAGCATTATAAGGGCATTTTAAGGTCCTCAGAAGAATGTTTTTAGAAATACTAGTTATTAAAAATGCCAAATGTTTCCTCAAACTAGCTTATTTTTGAAGTTTTGATATAAAAAGTTCTTTCTGGAAAGGGGGCCTGAGCATGCTGCCATAGAGTTTGGGTCACAGGATAAAGCTGTCAGAATAGAATATATCCTGAACCTGAAAATATGTCCAATTAAATTATACTAGTGCTTCT
>NW_008358866.1:4564998-4611908 GCF_000622305.1 Nannospalax galili | reverse complement strand
TCTCTCTCTCTCTCTCTCTCTCTCTCTCTCTCTCTCATTAGAAACTAGAATGGAATGATATATGCTGACTGGGAAGTTAACAGTAATTTCAAAATAAATATCTCATATTAATTTGCTTAACACTGGACACAGTCACATGGCCCCCTCATGGAATATCATGCTCCCTCCATATTCTGTAATTAGCAGAGGCCATGACCCTATTTAGATAAGAATCAGAGTAAAAATTTTGAGTTCCAATTTCACTTCTTCTAAATGCTTTGTGGTCCTTTAAGATTTAATTACTATATTCAGTCTAACTTCCAGGAAACTATGTATGTGAGTTTCTTGATCCTGTTAAACTCAGGGCCGTAGACATCACTATTGATTCACCAAGACAATAACTAGGCGACTAGTGTCCAGTATAACATGGGTTAAAATTGTTTACCACACTACTTTAGGCAATCTAGGCATAGTGGGTAAACTTTTCCCACCATGTAAATTTACTACATAGTTCAGAGGTTGCATTGCCAGTCAAACAGAATTACATAGGTAGGTAAAAGCTTACTTTAATTGGGTAAGTTCAACAAGGAAATGTTATTATCATTTTAGAGGCTACAAGCTATATTCCCATATAGCTGGCCAGGCTACCCTACTCACAATCCAGATTCTTCCACCAGTGTGCTGCCAGCTGATTGCTTGCAGTTGGACAATAATGTTATAGGGTGAATGAGGAAAAAAAAAAAAAAAACAAAAACCTTATTTCTACTTCATCTTCAAAATAATTCACAAATTGCTTGTGAACTTCACCATGCTTTATCTTGTCTGACAGATATTGTTCTTGTTCTCAACCCATTTATGCTGTGGTCACCTCTCCATGATGCTTAATATTAGAATTTTGTATTGAGTTTAAATTTTAAAAGCTTTATTTAAGTATATGATCACTAATCCCCAGATTCCTTAAGAATATGAGTAAAGGCAGAGGCAAAGCTAGAGTGTATCTGTCGCCTGAGTTTTCTCAGGGTCTCTTGAGCTACCAGAAAAACCATATAACATATCTTTATGTGAATTTTTCATTTTATATCTTGGGTAGGGAGGGGGTAAATGGAGGAACTTACAAAGAAACGAAGGCTCGGCACCCAGCTCTGCACAGCTCTGCGGGCCATTCCAGATCACTTTCATGCCTCCCCACAGTCTCTGTTAACTTTTGCCCACGCATCTTGGGCCTGCAGTCTCACCCTAAGTCAGTAAATGCCTCCCCTCAGGTCCACACAGGTGAGATGCCTGGGCCATCTTTCTCGCCACACCCACACCTGTTCATTCTTGGTGTTTGTGGTGGCTCATGGCATCTATCCCAAGATGGTGCCCAGAAGCCCCTCCCTCCATGGCTAACTCTCCGCAGCCAATTCTCTGCAGCAGGCCCCACCCCTCAGAGGAATCAGGCACCTGGGACACAGTACCACATCTCTTAGGAAAGAACAGAGACGCAACGCAAAATAGTAGGGAAAGAATTGGTGGTAGATACGTGGTCATTATTCTATTTACTAGCAGAAAGGAGAGACCACAACAACAACAACACATACCACCGGCACACACACACACACACACACACACACGCACAACCTGGCAAGTTCAAGCAATCATCTCTCTGGTACCTAGGATAGGTAATTAAGGACTCTTCTCACAGAATTTCAAGCTGGCTGTAGTCTGTGTCTCCATTCTGTTATGGTGCTGTTCTTCCTTCACTTGGCCATGAACTGATATGGGTATAAAGTAAGACCCAAGAAGCAATAGCATCAGCGTAATTCCACAGTGTCTTTTCTATCCGTCAACATATCAGCACATGATCAGTGTTTGTAAGCAACAGCCTGTGGGCACTTTAGGAGTCAGTATGTACAAATCATTTGCCATTCACATGCTGCATTCATATTTTCTAAACCTATCAACTTGCTATTTTTACTTCAGTCACAGTAATCCAGGCTGACTGTTCCTTAATTCTCCTTTTGCACCTTTTTGAATGACACTGGTTGATCACAATCTTTCACAGGGGCAAATAAAAGATGATGAATCAGGAAGCAGAAAAATTTGAGCTCTCTTTAAAGGGCAGTTGCTGATGTGCTTACCTTGTCTCACTGACCAGTCCCAGGGGCAGGGATATACTTGCCATCTGGATAAGTACACATGGCCCAGGAGAGCAGTACATGCAGTTATTATTAGATAATGAATCTAAGATTTGTACTTACAGTGAGAACATGGGTAAATAGCTCCTCATTCTGGACTTACAAGATTGCATATAAAGTTTACATGGTAAATTTTTATTAAATAAATAAAGTAACTCAAGTTAGCCACCACATCCTCATTTTGAAATGACCATTCTCTAAACAGCTGCCTGTAGAGTTTGGCAAATAATACCTCAGTGCTCATAATGAATCTGCATTCAACAACGGAGCAATTTTACCTCCTTCCAACCCATACAATCAGCAGCTCCAAGGGGAGAAAAGCATAAAACATATTTGGATATTGTAATGAATTTGATTATAGCATCACCAAATTAAACATATTTTCATTTTGATATTATAAAAACACAGCAGGGGGGGCTGAGTAGATAACTTGCTTTTACTTTATTATATTCCTTATGTTATAGTCAGCTGGATAGAGTGCTCTGTGGGAATGCATTAAGAACATTTGGGCCTTGTCTTGACATTCAAAACAGTGTGACTTCCAGTCAGGCTTTTACAATTCACTTTATTCAGTCTGCCAGAGGGGAAATTAAGGAGTGCTCCCAAGTCCCTTGCCTGTTTATTGCCTTCTTTATGTAGGAGGGTTTCCCTCCTACTCTTGGGCCTTAAAATATCATACTGTGACATTGAGCAAGACAAAGACTGATTTGTCCCAACTGTGCCATCTTAGTTTTGGAGGACAAATGTCAGATAGCTATGGTGATTGTCCACATCCCTGGCCAATTTAGAGAGAATAAACCCTTTACAGCTCTGCCTCCTGCAGATCAGCACAGATTTATGGATGCTTGGCTCTACCTCAACAACACTAATTAGTTAAATGCTTGCTCAGGGGCCTAACTGAGTTAGTATACTTCAAAAGCTTCAGACTAAGAGGATTTACATTCTGGTTATAAACAGAAAGGCACTTCAAAACTTCAGAGTTCATTCATAATGGGACACTAGTATAAGGAAAAAGCAGTATGTAAATTAAACTGTTGTCTGTAAACTACTAGAACCAAGCACATTGCGCTGACATTAGAACCAATCTAATGTCAGCACAATGTGCCGCTTTGGGCTGGTCTGCTTGCTTGTCCTCTCAGCTTCCTGACTTTCCTTAGTGTTCAAACCAGGTTTTGGAGCAGGCTTATCATATTCCATTTCACCACACTTGGCCTATTTTTTTCTTGGCTGTAGCCTTGTTAAAACCACACATTATCCTATTGCCTGGAATGTTTTTTGTTGTTAAAGATTTGATTTCCTTTAATGTGGTTTGTTTCTTGAAGCAGCTTCCTAAGAAAATTCATGGAAGACAAAAGGAAGCAAAGAGGCAGGGCCACCTACTACTGATGATCTTCAGCCCTTCAGCAAAGGGAATACTGTTGAATATTGTTAAGAAAAGATCTTTTCTTTTACGTGGTCCCCCTCTGCGTGTCTGTGTGTACCTTCTATGGCATTCATAAAGCCAAATTCTAGACTGAAAAAAAAAAAAAACCTTCTTCATCATTTGTTCTCCCCTCAGGAGCAAAACATCTTTAAAGATCACCAGCGGAGCTGTGAGGCAAGCCTCCGGGGACCTAGCAAATATATTTAAAACACAAATATAAAAACATTGGAATAAGCACAGAGGAAAATAAGCACAAGTTTTTCAAAACATATTCTACAGGTCTGGAGATGGGAAGAGCTCTGCTAGGACAACAGGACAGTGTTGTTATTGAGATGAATCAGAAAATGATTTCATACTGTTGAGTATTTGGGGGACCATCAGTTGTGCTGTATAAGAATATTAACTGTCTTGAGAAAATTTCACTTTGTTCAATAAAATACGAAGTTCTCTCTAATTTTTCAGTTGCTCCTTTCAGTATCTGTTCACTTTCTTTAATCTTCTTTCTACTCCCTTGGTGGAAACTTAGCTCTGATTAACTCTACCAGTCTGCCCAGTCCACAAATATACTAGTGGCTAAAGAGAAGCACTGGACAGTGATGCCTGAGCTAGGCTGTTTTTAAGCACAAACCCCAAGTGCAATCATCTTCCTGTCTGCCACAAAACAAGATGTTAATTCAGATCTCCCTATTCATACTCCCAGCATCCCTCCTCTACTCCTCCCACTCAATTAACAATCTTCAGCACCTCATTAGCCTACTGGCCTCTCTGCATGTGTATGTGAATGTCTCCTCTTTCTGTTTCTGATAAAATACACTGGCCCTTATCCTGACCTTTCTCTCTGACTTTTCTAACCTTTCCTCATTCATTCCAGGAGTCCACTACATCATTTAAGTGTTCAGGCACTGACATCATATTCATTCATTCATTCATTCATTCTCCCCTTCCCTCTGTCTCCATTTCTCCTCTCCCTACCTTTATCTTCTCTTCATCTCTATATGATCTAGCCCCATAGTTTAAACATATATTTTCAGCGATATTCAGATACAATACACAATTTGTAGCTACAGCTCTTATTTCTTCCCTGAATTACAAAGCTTTATTTAAAATATACTTTGTAGCCAGGTGTGGTAGTTCACACCTTTAATCACAGCACTTAGGAGACAGAGGCAGGTGGATCTCTGTGAGATGGAGGCCAGTCTGGTCTCCATAGTGAGTTCCAGGCCAGCTGGGGCTACAGGGAGACCTTGTCTCAAAAAATAAATAAATAAATAAATAAATAAAAATAAAAAAAGACCAAAATAAATAAATAAAACATAGATATTTAAGTAATTTTATAAAATAACACATTTTCAGACATCTTTATTGGTATTAATCTCTCCTCCTCTCTCTCCTTCTATATTACCCTACTCCCCCATTTTTCCCCTTTCCTCTTTGATAGCACATGTGCCCTACTATCCACCTTCTGAATTTCCTTCTCCCTCCATCTCCCTGAGGTCCTAAGAAAAGATTTTGTCTTCTACAATGTCCCTTCTGTGTATCTGTGTGTACCTTCTAGGTTATTCATAGAGCCAGATTTCCCTGAGGTCCCTTTCTATTTTCCTGGCATCTGCAATTTCTTGAGGTAATATACTCACATCTAAAGATTCAGAACTATGATCCAAAAACAGTCTCTTTCTGAGACTGGGTTACTCACTCAGTATACTGTTTTCCAATTTTATCCATTTACTTGTAAATTTCATGGTTTCATATTTAGAGTTTCATTGTGCATATGTACCACATTTCCATTCTCCATTCATCAACTGAAGGGGCTTTAGGTTGTTTCCATTTCCTAGGTATTGGGAAGAGACCGGCAATGAACATTGCTAAGCAAGTATCACTGTAGTAAAATATCCAGTCCTTTGGATATATGCCCAAGATGATACATCTGGATCATGTGGTAGATCTAGTTTTAGATTTTTGTGGAACCCCCACACTGATTTCCACAGAGCCTGTTCCAGTTTGCAATCCCACAAACAGTAAAGAAGGGCTCCCTTTCCCTGCAACCATGATAACATTTGTCAAACAGCAGATTTTTTTTTTTTTTTTTTTTTTTTTTTTGGTTGTTTGTTTTTTGTTTTTTCATCTTAGATATTCTGATTGGGGTAATAAAATCTTAATGTACTTTTAATTTACATTTCCTTAATTGCTAAGAATACTGAATACTTTTAAAGGTACTTCTTAGTTTTATTTCTTCTTTTGAGAACTCTGTTCTCAGATCCATAGCCATTTTTTAATTGGGTCATTTGTTTTCTTGAGTCTGTCTTTTGAGTTCTTTGTATATTCCAGAGGACCAGCATACCTGGTACTAGATAGTGTCTTCTAGACATGGCAGAGAAGCTGCACCCATGAAATCTCAACAGTACAGTTACCTAAACAAGACCTGCCTGATAATAATATCAGTTAACCTGTTAACATGAATGAAAGAAATTTCATCACCTCTACATGAAGAGCTATAGCAATCAACAGTTGCTGAGAGAGAAAATATGATTTCTCCAGGTGAGAGCTCCCTGATACAATATCCAATCCCAAGTGGTCAGCCCTAAATGTATACACACACAAGCACCACTAAATGGACTCAGTAGGTTGTGTGTGTGTGTGTGCGCATAATGATAATAATTAAAGAAGAGGTAATGAAATTGAGAGGGAGTATGGGGATGTGGGAAGAGTTGGAAGAGAGACAGGGAGGGATAGAAATTAGGTAATACAGTACTAGTATATGTAAGTCTCAAAATATAAAAAAATTAAGTAAATATGTATCTTACTTTTCAAAACTTGTTGATCATCTTTTGCTTGCATGCAATATGTTGTAATCCTATTACCCTCCTTCATTGTTTTCTCTTATCCCTTCTCTCATAAGTTATTCTTCTTACCAATTATTAGCACTCCTATTTTCATATCTCTTTTTGTGCATATAAGTGAGTGGAGTCTTGTGCAGGTGGTCACAGTCACACATGCTCCTAACTGCAATGGTCACGTTACAATCAGATGAAAGGGTCTTACACTGTTCCTCCCCATCCTCAGCCCTTGCAGTCTTTCCACCCCTTCTTCTACAGTGTTACCTGGCTTTCCAGCATCCTCTATATTTATGGCAACTCATGTGTATTATAAGCAAGATAAATTATCTTTTTCATTCTTCAAACATCCTCCACACCAATAATATTCCCAAGAACTGATACTGTCATTGTAAAATGTGAGATCGTTCTTTGCTACTCTCTTTTCCTTACAGTCAGAATCCAATTTTTCAGTAAGTGATGTGTTTTCCAAAATGTGGTCCAAAAGTAACCACTTCTTACTTCTATCACCTCCTAACCTACCACTTAAGTTAAACCAACCACCATATTGTACTTATAGTAGCTTTATAACAGGGCAGGTTTTTATGTTTCTAGCCCCCCAAATCACTTGCTTACAATATCCAAAGTGGTCATTTTATAAAATGTAATTCAGTGGGGGCTGGAGAGATGTCTCAGCAGTTAAAAACACTGACTTTTCTTGTAGAAGACCCAGATTCAAATCCCAGCACCAACATGGCAGCTAACAACTGTCCATAACTCCAGCTCCAGGGGATCCAAATCCAAAAGCCTCTTCTGCCCTCCATGGGCATTGCACAACATGGGTGCACTTACTTACATGCAGGCAAAACACTCATACACATAAAAATAAAAATACTAAATAAAATATTTTTTTAAAAATGTAATTCAGATCATTTCACCCACATGACTGTAACCATCCTACAACTACAGTCACATAATGATACCTACTATTTTAGAGCTTGATTTTAATATATTCATGTTTATATATATACATATTTTTGTTCATGTTTAACATATTCATGTTCTTGTTCATATGAGAAAATTTGTAAATGTTTAAATTAACTAATTCATCAATTCAAAAACCACCTCTCTACAATATTTCAGGCATTACTCTGGCCTCTGGAGATAGAAGAATAAAGAAGAAGAATCCTAAAAATTACCTTGTTGTCCTTGTATGCCTCACACTATATAACTATTATTTTTCCTGTTTATTATAGTAATATATAACCATTATATAAAATTTAGAAAATACCAAAAAGTATAGAAGAAAATCATCATGCTACTAATAGTATTTTTATTTTCATCTTAGGCTTCTACATTACATTTACTGCATCATACATATGGTCCTAGCCAGTTTCTTTATATTCCTAACATCAAGTCAGAGTGCTTCATTTGTTCAGCATTCTGGAATTTTCTTTGAACTGGAGCTAGTCTGCCAGTGGTTGAGATCGTGCCTTTATCACTAGGAGTCCATAATTGAGGAACCCAGCACATGCTCTTATTTTCCTATTTAGGGAGCCTTCTCTTGATGTAATAGAGCATATCAAGCATCTAATGGCTATTTTGGATGTATCTATATCACTCAATTAAAAAAGCAATAGAGTGTTCATATTTGAGGCATACAACTGATATTCCAGTTTTTCTTTTTACATTTATATATTTGAGGGAGGGGCACAAGTGTGCCAAGGATCGCATGTAGAAATCAGAGGACAACTTCCACGAGCCCCTGCTCTCCTACCAAGTGGGTTCCAAGGAACAAACTCAGGTTTTCAGCTTAAAGGCAAGTTCTCTTACCCACTGAGCCATCACACTGGCCCCATTTCTGTTATTTTAACCATGAGAGCAATCGAGGGGGGTGGAAGGATTCTGTTAGAAAACCAGCCAGATCAGAGTTCCTAGGAGATTTCTGCCATCAAGTTTATAGTGCCATTCATAAATATTAAAAATAGAAAATTCAAGCAAGACCATGAAAACTTCAAATAAAATCAAAGGCCT
The DNA here is from genome assembly GCF_000622305.1 of Nannospalax galili. Lineage (NCBI taxonomy): Eukaryota > Metazoa > Chordata > Mammalia > Rodentia > Spalacidae > Nannospalax > Nannospalax galili. The sequence continues at coordinate 4,603,485 of NW_008358866.1, read as the reverse complement.
TGTGAGAATGTAGCTTCACCACAGAGCTACTGCACAGCCTGGAGTCATAAAGAAAACCACCAGGGAACTGATTAACTAAGGCTGGAGTGACAGTAGGTTAGAAATTACGTTTTCTCTTCAAAGAACGAGCATCTGATGGCCCTGCATGATGCAGTGCAATGCCGTACACCTCATAGACACCAATTTAAATCCAAGCAGGCCAGTTGTCAGAGCAGAAGACATTTGTACCAATCGCATTTTATTAGTGTATATGTGTGAAGCATTTCCGAATTTTGAATTTAGTTCTGAGGGAAAGAAGTGATTACATCATCAAGGATACTACTCAAATTAATTTTACTTGATGTCTTCAATGATAAACTTTTTCTAAAAAAAAAAGGGCATACACTGGCAAGAGATGGTTAACAAAGCAGTTCAATTTTATGATGGCAACAACAAAAACATCATACATATATGTAGCACTTTACATTTTACAGAGCACTTTCCTGTTTGCTGTTTGTCTATCTCTTATAACAACCCTGTAAAATTAACTAATTTACAAGATATCACTGTTTTTATTTTATAGAAGTAAAAGACTGAAGTTCAGATTTCTTAAGAGCTAGTATTTTGTACTTGTCCCCTAAGCTCAAATCTTAATCATAAACAGAACAAATTCAGGGTCTAACTCAAGCCTTCAGGTTACAAGAGAATGGTTGGTTTTCTGGCAACATGCTATATCTTTTTAAGGGTCTTTATAACAACTCAATTTTTATTCAAAAAGCAGTTTCATCAATTGGACAATTTGGAGAATAAATAATTTTCATGTGTTTTTTTTCCTGGTATAGAAGCATCATATTCATTCATAGCAGAGAAAGGATGTGGTAGTTTTGAAATAATCAGTTTAGCTGCTATGGCTATTGACAAGAAAGTTTTTCTGCATGTTCTTTCTTCAAGTCAATCATAATAAAACTAATAATTTGATACCAGCAATCATTTGAGATTGTTTATCATGTGACACATTTAATTTTTCAGAGTCATAACACCTTGACAAACTGGTCATTAGAATTTATTTTTCATCCAGAAACTCGGACATGAAAAGGTTAAATAACCTGAACAAAGCCCGGGACAGTTAGCAGACCTGAGATACAACCCTAGTCAATCGTGTTTCAGAGCTTGCACCTGAACCATTATGTCTGCTTCGGTGCTCCCTCAGAATTCTACAGAACCTCTGTTTCAGTGGTTCTTAGTGTTTGCTGTCTGTCTGGACTAGCAATATTAGCATGAGTTGTAAATTTATTAGAAATGCAGCTTTTCAACAGCAGAATGCAACAGAATTAATAAAGAGACCTTTCTAAAGATGCTACAAGAAAAATTTTAGCCTTGGAAAACAGCACTGCATTTTTAGGGTTCATATAACCAAGAAAAGTTATACAATATTTTTTTTTTGTCAAATACTATGCTACTTTTCTAGGAATACTACTATTGTATATATTTCACAAGCACAATTGGTATCATACACTAACATACTAAGTTACTGAATGAAAAACACTCTATGTTACTAGCAATGTAGGATATGTGTGCCAAAATAATACTAAGAAACACCTGAAGTTTTTGGAGATCTGTTGGAAGAATCATGGTAAATTCCTAACTACAACAAATACAAAAAAAAGTCCAAGTCAGCTTCAAATCGTGATGGCCATGACTCTCCAACTTTGCTGGGCATTGGAATCTCCTAAGAGATGATCATGCCAAGGTCTATCTGATTCAGAGGTTCGGATAGGAGAATGAATTTTATGAAAGTCTCCACTGTGACAGATTTCAAACTGGTGCTAATGTTGCCAGGCCAGACACCAGACACTGAGAATCACTGAAATAGTTTCAACCAAATTCTGAGGAAGCACAGAGGAGACATAAAAAGTCTCTGCTATTGAAAAACGAAGCAAAAATTATGAAGCCCACTCTATTCAAAATCAATATACACCGAGGTTTCCTTTGCTGAACAACAGTCCTCCTCCTCACATTGCAGATATGAAGAAAACAATATTTTTACCATATTCAAAGTTTCTTTATTTACATTCTGTTTTATTTTTTCCTAACCAGACTCACCCCATCATGGGAAGCAGTCGTTGGTCAAGTTTTTTTTTGTTGTTGTTGTTTTGTTTTGGTTTTTTTTTTTTTGTCTTTTTGAGATAGGGTCTACCTGTGGCCCCAGCTGGCATGGAACTTACTATGTAGACCAGGCTGGCCTCAAACTCACAGAGATCCACCTGCCTCTGCCTCACAAATGCTGTGCTTAAAGGCATGTACCACCATGCCCAGTATTTTTTATAGATTAATCTCATCAGATGCGATGAGTAGAATAGTCACAAAGTTCCAAGTATTTTTCTACAGTATCATAAAAGAAAAGAAAATAATTTTAAGAGAATTTTAATTATGAAAGAGCTGGGGGATAATCGAAGGATAACGTGCTCACTCATGGGAACAACTTTTCCCTATTCTTCCACCACTGTACCACAAGATCCTAAAAAGTAATTGCAATTCTCACTACTCTAGTTTTTGTGTCTATATTGTGGAGATGATATTTGCCATGAGGCTCAGCTAAGGCTTGTAAATGCTTTTGATATCACTAGGAAAGGAGAAAAGTAAAATACTATTACACTGGATTGAACTTTGGAACTCAAGCAACATAAGAAGAAAAGTTTACCCTCTCTGCAACAAACTAATTGAAAAGGCATTTTCCTTCTATTTTGACATAGGATTGTCAGGACAAATGCAGAATATACTACAATGTTGTCAAGTAATTGTCAATCATTTCTTGTGCTGGTTTTTATTCATTTCTCTTGCAGATGAACAATCTAGAACCAGATGATCCAAATGCTAATTTCCAGTTTAAGGGTGAAAAAACTTTCCATAAAGGGCCACATAGCAAATGTGGCTTTTGAACAACATTTGATCATGATTATGAGGCATGTTCAAAACTGGGTTAATAGGTTGAAGAGATGACTCAGTGATTAAGACCAACGGCTGTTCTTGCAGAAGACCCGGGTTCAAATCCCAGCACCCACATGGCAGCTAGCAGCCATCTGTAACTCCAGTTCCTGGGGATCCAATGCCCTCTTCTGGTCCCAGTGGGCAATGCATGATGTGGATGCACTTAACATACATGCAGATATGACACTCATATACATAAAAAGTCAAAAAAATTAAAACTGGATTAAGTATAAATTATAATCTCTAATTTTCCCATTCTTAACTATAGTATTCCTTCATAGTATAGATCATCTTGTTTTATTACTTATTCAGATTTCATCAACAATAACTGGCTTTTTTAGGTAGAATTTTCTACCTCTTTGCTTTCACAGATTATTAATGGCTCACTTTCCTAGGGGAGAACCTCCTACTACTATTCTGGTAAGTGGACTTGGTATTAAACCAACTCCTAATGACTTATCATTATACTCACACATTTGTGCATCTCTTAACCTTCAACTAGAACTTTTTTTTGGAAGTAGATGCAATTTAACACAGAAACCCACAACAGTCAAGTTGAAAAGAATAGGAGACTGCAGAGTTCTCAGTCCAAAATGAGACACCTGTGTCACTGCTCCCTTCCCCAAGGCTCACCAAAAGCTGAAGAAGAGGAGATAGATTATAACAGCCAGAGGCTGAATGACTACAAGAAGGCAGAGTTTTCCAGATACAACAGGGCAGTTGCACATGTGAATTTACAGTAGTGGTGATAGCTTGAACAAGACTTGTGCAAGCCCAGGCCAGACAAAATCCCAGCATGGAGGGAGGAAGTAAGCAAAAGTCCCACCCCTAACTGAGGAGCTATTGACTATTGATAGCTGCTGGGAGAGGGAGAATCAGCTTTCTTTAAGGGTGTGACACCTATAGGTCTACCATGCCCCAGAGGATGAATCCATGCCACAGAGTCTTTCGGCAGCACAAATTGTACTTGATGGGCTTTTTTTAAAAAAAGAAAGAAAAAGAAGAAAGAAAGTTGGAGGGGTAGGGAGCTGCAGGTGGGTCTAGGAAGAGATGGGGATGAATATAAACAAAATACTAAACATAAAATGATCAAAGAATTCAGCCAGGCATGGTGGTACATGCCTTTAATCCCAGCACTTGGGAGGCAGAAGCAGAGGCAGATGGATCTCTGTGCAATCGAGGTTGACTTCATCTACATAGCAAGTTCCAGGCCAGCTGGGGCTACAGGGAGACTCTGTCCCCAAAAGTCCAAAAGTAGGGTTTTTTTTTTAAACTATCAAAGAATTATTTTTAATGGATTGTTTTTAAAAATACCCATTAAAAGGCCATGCCTTGTAGATTTATTTAGCATCACAAAAATTATTAAATAAAACTAGTTGATGTTATCACTCCAAACAAACCATTCCAACTCATTCACATTTTCTTGTTTATTTTGTCTAATGCTTCATTACCTGCATTTCCTCATGAGCTTTTAGAGAAAATAATGCTATTCTTTCAGGTGCACAAATTGAAAATCTGTTTTTAAAGAGCTGTGCCCCAGCCATTTTGATTCTCCCAAATCCTATTCCCCTCTTCATTGTTTAAAAAAGAAAGAGGCATCTATAAGAAGCATCTCTCTCCTGAGTGCAGTTGTAGACGCCTGTTTTGTTCTTATTACACTTTTAGACACTTTTCATTCCATTTCCTTATTGTTACGATGGTTTCTTTCCTGTTCACTATTCTATTTACATCTCATTTAAGAAGATTCTTCCCTTCCTAAAGTGCTTAATATAAGAGTTCTAATCAGGACTTTTCGAAACAGCATAAAATAAAAATAGAGTATTTCATGAGTTAAGTCACAAGACTTTACAAAGTCATAGTCATTTAAGAGCTTTTACTTCTCTCTGGTTATAATTAAAAATTTAAAGATTGAGAGTCCCTCCCTTTTCAACTGACACAACTTCACAAATTTCCTCCTAAGTCCTTTTCGAACAGTTTTGTTTATTTTAAAGTATCATGATAGATGTGCTGGATAGCTTTAGTGTCAACTTGACATACCTGGATTGAGGGAGCCTCAATTGGGGAATTGCCTTCATTGGACTGGCCTGTGGCAATGTCCACGGGGCAGCTGCTTGATTGTTGAGTAATGTGGGAGGGTCCAGCCCACTATGGGTGATGCCATCCCTGGGCAGGTGGGCCTGTGTTGCATAAGAAAGCAGGCTGAGCAAAGGCCAGGGGAGCAAGTCAGAAAGCAGCAATCCTCCACAGCCTATGCTCCAGCTCCTGCCTCCAGGTTCCTGCCTTGAGTTCCTACCTTGGGCTCCCAGATGAAGTGTGACCCAGGAGATGTAAGATAAATAAACCCTTTCTTCCCCAAGTTGGTAGTGGTCAGAGTGTTTTGTCACAGCAATGAAGAAACAAACTAGGACAATAGAGAAATAGAAATGTGGTTAAATTTAATACTTGGCTATTATTTTTCTCTGTTTCATTTGTTCTGTTGTCCCCTCTTTGGAATGTGCATTTGAAAAATGACCAATTGGTCATGACACACAGAGACTCACAGCCACCTTTTCCTGAAATTCATGTCACAATAACATGCCAATCAATCATAGAAATGTCCTTGCTGCACTATGATTAAACGTTACAGTACTGGTAAAGAGCTCCAGGAAGGAACTCTGGGCAGGTATTTGGTGAAACTGTGACTGAAGCACTGTTGTGTTGTTCAATATTCTACACAGATTCTCATAGTCTATGATTTTCTCCAAGCTCCAAGAAAGGAGACTTTTATTTTCTGATGGTGTTCTCTGGTCCCTTTTCTTATAGTTTAAAAAAACTTGTGAAACTCACTGGGTTTCTTTTTTTTTCATATATAATGATGCTCAGAAAGCTCAAAGCTAAGTTTTATAGTGCATATTGTTTTTAATCTTATTGGTACTAGCACCAGTTTCCTGAGAAGAAATGAATGCCGCTATTATCTCCTCTAATTTTTGTTCAGATATCCTTGTACGTCAGGGAGAATTGTTTGCTGGAAATCAACTTTGGTTAATTAAGCAAAATATAAAATAATCACAAACGAATAGTGGCCTGCCAAATACACATCTTGTTAAAGGGTAGAAACCAAGGCAGCCCTACAAACTTGAACATAGAAACCACAATAATAATTGAGAAACAAAGAAAGTCTGGTCAGAGTGAAAAGAACTATAATAGCTTGGATCTCATGCCTGACCTGTGGCTATAGGAACCCCATCTAAGCTCTCCAGTGCGGATAAAATGAAAGAGAGAATCCCAGAAAAATGAAAGAGGGATGCTATTGAGGAGAGTGACAAGATCCTGGGCAACCTCAGCCATGTTTGCTCCGCAGTCTTTTTATAGTTTTGTTGAGGAAACCAGCTTTGTCCTTGTGTGTTACTGTAAGTCAACTACATGATTTTTATAAATGAAAAGTAAATATTAAATTATTGAAGACAGAATTAAATACAACAATCTTATTGACTATCTTTATGTTTAAGTGACTATTCTTCAATTCTATGTAACATGGCCATGTCCACAAGGAGTTGACTATCTATATTTAGGAAAAAAATATAAGCATTCAAGAAACAACTAATGATTAATCCTGAGGACAATGAAGTGCTAAATTTATAACCAAAGAGGCACTTAGAGCAGCAACTGCTAGCATAGCCTCTGGAGAGTTTTCTTTGATTAAAATTCCAGTACTGTTACTTGAAAATTGCAGACTTGATCAAGTTGTTTAACTTGTCCAGTTTATAAAATGAATATAATAATTCCTATTTAATAAGACATTTTGTAAGTAAAGATACATAAAATATTAAGACTATATCTAATACACTATGAATGCTGAACAAATGATAGCTATTATTGTGGACAGAAAAAGAACAAAATATTATGTAACTGTGTTAATTTATATATTTCAAGTTTGTGTTTAATCAAACCAATATCCTTTCTTCTAGCTTTCTGAGCTATGTAATTTGCAATTGTTATCTTTAGTCACACTACTGTTCAATGCTCCACAGAGATTCCTATTCCTGCCTAGTTAACTCGGGATCCACTGACCAATCTTTTCACAGCCTTCCTTTTCCTCTAGTTCCCCCAGTATCTGGAAACCACTGTTCTATTTTCAGCTTTTTCTATTGTACATATAAATGAGGTTATATCACGCTTGTCTTTCTATACCTGGCTTATTTCACTCAATACAAGGATCTCAAGATCCATCTACATAGTAGGTAATGGAGAAACATGACATAATTCATGGCTAAAAACTAGTAATAAGGAACAATTCCAAAAGCAGCTGAGGGTAGATTGAAGGACAGGGAGTTCAGAGGGATGGGAAACATTGTATACAGAGGAATAGATATAGATGAAAATGAATTTCTTAGGAACAGGATTGGCAAAGGACAGTGAAATAAAAATTTTAGTTTAATGGAAGTAGTTTTCTTTTTTACACAAATAAATACTTTTGAACTCCTTTGTTATGGCACACAGGACTTTGAAAAGTATTAAAAAATTTCATCAAGCAGTAGTAAAATGGTACAAGAATGAGATCTGGGTTTACACAAAACAATGAAAGAACACAAGAAAAAGTGATCAGAATAAATATAAGAATATATCCTTATTGTTTTAAATATTTTTAAAAATAATTGATGATTCATAGGAAAAATACAAACAAAGCTTCACATAGTGTATAAACTATATAGAAGTAAAATATATAATAATTTCAAAACCAAGGAAAAATCAAAGTACACAATTTTAAACTTTTAAGGCTACATAAGAAGCTTATAAATATCTCATAAAGCTTGATTGTGGTAATTGAAATGTTTATTATAATTTGTAAACAAACAACTAAACAAAAATCAAGAATTAATGGTTAATAAGTCAAGAAAGGTGATAGGATAGATTCAATATAATCTCAAAGAAAAGGGAAAACAATTCTAGAGACCTGCTGGGCAGAAATGGGGTCAGCCATTAACATACTGTACTAAATTCTTAAAATTATTGAGTATAGACTTCATGTTATATTTTTCTGCAACAATAATGAAAATTAAGCCTTAAATCTAAAACTTTTTGATCTAGAATAAAAAAACCCTTCAAATACAAAACCAAAATTATGATCCATAAAACAAAAATTTGACAACTGAACCTCACCAAAACAATGCATTTCTAAATTTGAAAGACCATTGAAGGGTTAAAAATCAAGTTACCTTTTTTAGTTTTCTAAGAATTCTCCACATTGCTCTGCATAGGAGTTGCATGAGTTTGCAATCCCACCAGCAGTGAATGAGCATCCCCCTTTCCCCACCTCCTCTTCAGCATTTGGTAACATTTGTTCTCTTGACATAGTCTGTCTGACTGGGGTAAGATGAAATCTTAAAGTGGTTTTCATTTCCATCTCCCTAATTACTAACAATGTTGAACACTTTTTAAGATGTTTCTTAGCCATCTTTATTTCTTCTTTTGAGAACTCTCTATTCAGATCCTCTAGCCAATATTTTAATTGGGTCACTTGCTTTCTTGATTCTTTGTTTTTTTGTTTTGTTTTGTTTTGTTTTTATGTATTCTGGATGTTAAACCTCTGTCAGACGTGCCTCTGGTGAAGATTCTTTCCCACTCTGTGGGTTTTCTCTTTACTACCTTGGTTGTTTCTTTTGCTGTACCGAATTTTTTTAATTTAATGAGGTTCCACTTGTTGATTCTTGACCTTAATTCCTGAGCAATTGATGTCAGATTTAGAAAGCCAGTGTTTTCTTCTAACAGTTTTAGAATTTCTGTTTTCACATTGAAGTTTTGATCCATTTAGAGTTGACTTTTGTGCAAGGTGAAAGATAAGGATCTAGTTTCTTTCTTCTTCAGGTAGAGAATTTTATCAGCACCATTTGCTAAAGATGTTGTTTCTCCTCTACTGAATGTTCTTTGCCCCTTTGTCAAATATCAGGTGGCTGAAATTGCATGTACTCATATTTGGGTCTTCAATTATGTTCCATTGATCTACTGATCACTTTTTGTGCCAGTAGCATGATGTTTTTATGACTGTAGCTTTTTAACTTTACCCGCCCAGGTCTCAGGGGCCATTGCAGAAGAAGGGCCAAAAAATTTGTAAGAGCCAGAGAGGAGGTGCGTGACCATAGGGAAATAGAGTCGTACAAGCTCCTGGGACCCTGCTCATATGAAACTACAACAGTGGTGTCAGCATGCACAAGGCCCATGCAAACTCGAGCAGGCAAATCTCAGCATAGAACTTGGGAAATGAACAGCAGTCCCCAATCTTAGCTGAAGATAATATTGACAATTGATTACCGATGGGTGAGGAAGAGCTGATCTTCTTAAAGGGTGGGACTCTAGATAGGCTGACTAGACCTCGGTAGATGAACTTGCATTGAGGAACATCTGGGGACACTAACACAAATGACAGGATGTATGAACTCCAGTGGAGGGGTTATGGGAGGGTACCAGTGAGGAAGGGGGTATACAGATGACTACGATGTTCTGTATGAAATACATAAAATTCAATAAAAATTTTTTAAAAGTAAAGTCACCAACTGAGAGAAAATATTTCCAAGTCCCAGCTCATAAAATATATTAAGAGTTATGGAAACTTGAGGAAAATATTAGAATATACAGTCCATGAAAGAAGATGCACTGATAGAAAATAAACACAAACAAAAAAATAGCACTAATTATTAGGACCATGAGGCAGAACCACACACTAGAACTTACAAATTCTCACCCTACAAAGCAGTAGTGAAGTTGGGAAGTATCTAGAAGTTTTATACACTGTTGATGGGAATGTAAAATAGCACAATTGAGTTTCTGAAAAATAAATCTATATGCACCATATGAATTGATCATTTCAGTTTTGTGTTACCTAAGAAAAATTATGTCTGCACAAAAATTTGTACCTTATTCATAGTGACTATAATATAAGTCTAAACACAAAATATACTAAATATCATCAATAAGTAAATGGTTAAACAAATTGCAGTATATTCAAGGAGAGGAATAATACTGCAAGGTAAAGAAAGGAGTAGGCTGTTGGATGAATCTTGAAAGGACTATTCTGAGTGCAAGAAGCCAGTAAAAAGAACATATATGATCTTAAACTGAATGAAATCTACTGAGTTCAGTGGTTAGTGACTGAAATCCCAACACTGGGGAGGCTGAGGCTAGAGGACTGCCACAAGTTAAAATCAAGGCCAGATTATGTTAATTTATTACTTTCAGGTCATCTTGGGGCTACAGTTGGAGAGTATCTCTGAAACTGTGCCCCCTTTAAACAACAAGGAAAAAACTCTATGAAATGTAAACCTATCTGTAATGACAGATAGTTGCCAGTTGTTGTCTTGGGGAAGGTGTGTGGTAGAATGAGGTAAGAAGAGTTGGATGAGGAATTATAAGGGAACTGGTAGGGGTATGGTTTATTCTTTATACAAAGTCATGGAGGGTTTGCAAGTTTACAAATGTCAAAATTCATCAAGTTGTATACTTTAAATATTTGTACATGTCATTATATACTTTCATACACTGTCAACTTCCTCTTGCTGCTGTGAACTGATCTGCGTTCTGCTTCAAGAGAGTTAATGGGGCACCATTCTTTAAGGTGAAGGAAAGCCTCAGGCAGGGACCCCAAAGAAGAGGTAGTTTTCAGGAGCATCACAGCTAAGAGACACTGCTGGAATAAATTTTTTGGTATGGAAAAAATAAATTTACTTGGTACTCTTGGCTCACCTAAGAAAATATTCCTTTTCTCTCCAAACAAAAACTTAAAATTATTTAGATCACTAAAAGTTCACTTTCGTTTTATGAAATTTAACCATTTTCCCATCTCAGGTTTTGTAGGTTCAGTCTCAGGATTTTGATAATCCTTGGTGTCTGGAAATTTCACCTTATTAGTTATAGTCATCAGCCTATATTCTACCTGGTGTTTCCTGCACCTGCTCCCTCTGTGCAAGCCTCTGTGGGCTTTGTCACTAGGGTACAGTGAGTTTCATGCATGAGTGCTGACATACACAGAAACAAAGCTAAAAGAAGCTTCAAGGCCAGCAGTGAATTACTGGTCTGGTGTTGGTGCCCAAGATTTCCAGATTGTGCATTTAATTTGTATGATATGCAATTATGACTGCCAGTTATTAGGGTATTATGCATATACCAATCACTGTCCTAATAGATATGGTTCAAAAATCCACCATCAATCCTGAGTCAACGCTATGTGACCTCCATCAGCCTTTGTTTCTCAATAGTCAGGTTGGCCTGAGGACAAATGAAATTACATACAAATGCAGCCCTGAGTTTTATTTCCTCCATAGGTTTTTAATAATTTGGCTGTAACTCTTATAGGATGGCATTCATGAAAAACCCTATAATCTTTGTTATTGTATTTCTCAGTAGCAGGTACTTCCAGAGCTGTAATTTATCTAAATTGTATTTTAGTCAAAAGGTTATAGAGAGGATAATGTGAAAAGTCTATTGGTTTTATTGTTAGTAAATTTTAAAAATTACTTTCTGTATCCAGTTAGGCCAAATAATTTTTTCACTTGTTGCTTTTAGGGCAGACTTATGTATCATGGAAGACTTCAAGGGAATAAAAGTTAAGCATCTAAAAATTCCTTGTCTAAAAGCTTGTCTGTTAGGATAAAGTTCTTATTTATATGGCTCAGGGACGGCCTTTAGATCAGTGAATGACTTAAGCCTAAAGCTGTGCAAGTGCACACAGATGTTTCCAGAATCCTCCTTACCCACTTTTCACTGTTCCTTCAGGTCTAACACTGAGTTACTGGTTCCATTGTCAATCATACAACAGTAGAGTATGGAATTTTAGAATTTAACCTAACCATTCAATGTTCCGATGAACAGTGTATGTGTGAAACATTTTAACTTCTTAGATTTGTAACCTTTGACCATAGGTCTGGCACTTTAGCCAACCAGGAAGTTACTGAGCACGCAGAAGAAATGGCAAGTACCAATGAACCAGAGGTGGCTAACATGAACCCACAATATTAACAACCGCTGGACTAGAAGCACAATGTGAAGCCACAAACTATTAATTACAGTTAGGAGCCAAAGCTGGGCACGAGCAAACTCAAAGGACAAAACTATGAAATAATTCGGTTTCTGTTTTCTAACTTGTTTAGGTTATCTCAGTTATTGAGTTAAATCTTGAAACACCATACTTTAGCATATACCCCAAAGACTCATCTTACTGCAGAGATACCTGTACATCCATGTTTGTTGCTGCTCTTTTGGTGATAGTTAAGAAATGGAAACAACCTAAATGTCCCTCAGCTGAGGAATGGATAATAAAAATGTGGTACATTTACACAATGAAGTTCTACTTAGAGGTAAAGAAAGCCAAAATCATGAAATTTGAGTGTAAATGAATGGAACTTGAAACTGTTATACTAAGCGAAGTTACACAGACTCAGAAAAACAAGCAATGCATTTTCTCTCTCATTTGTGGATCTTGGCACCAAATCCTTATGTGTGGATATATATGTATATATCTCCTGATGTAACTACAGGAGCCAGGAAAATGGAAAGGAGCCATGGAGGTAAAGGGAAAAGAGGGAGCCTGAGAGGGGGATAGCAGGAAACAGATTCTACCAAGGGAGAAATGAGGAAAGCAGGTGTATTTAACTGGGAAAAAAAGGGAAAGATATGCTAGGAACCACGGGGGTAAAGGGGAAGAAGGAGTTCAAAAGAGGGAAATAATAAGAAACAGGTATTATCAAGGAAAAATGGGGGTAGTTTAACTAGGGACGGAAGGAGGCTTAAGGGAGAGAGAGACAGAGAGACAGAGAGAGACAGAGAAAGGATAAATAATCCTTAGGTGAGAAAAAACAGAGGGAAATGTATTAGTTCAAAAGTCTACTGAAAAGTATACACACAATAGCCAAGTACAGATGGCTGGAGAGGTCATAGATTCTAAAGAAAGTCCTATCTCTGTCATCTTTCTCAAGAAATGTAATTTCTTACTGTATGGTAAATATGGATCATTATATTTACAGACAAGTAAACCAATCAACATTAATCAAAGAAGTCTCCTGACATGTGCCATCTTTCTGTTCCAGATAGAAACTATTACAGAATTATGCAACTGGTCACACCCAGAAAGCTGAGATGCCCATCCCTAAGTGACACATCTACATGGGAACCTCACCACCTAAAGCTCACTGAACAGAGTGGAATGTGGGGAAGAGAATACTAGCGCATCTCTCAACTCTCACAAGCGAATCTTCCACATATAATGGAGGGCAATGAACACAGATCACCAGCCACCCACGGCTCAGGGACAATTCCATAAAAGGGGCATAAAGTTTGTAAGAACCTGGTGCATTACAATGAGGAAGCAGAGTCTTCAGTCTTCTGGGAACTTGCTCATATGAACTTAAAACAATGGTGACAGCATGCACACAAGACCCATGTAAACTCAGAGAACAAACAGCACAGATCTCGGGAAATGGGCAGGAGATCTCAGCCTTAGCCAAGAAACTATTGACAGTTGATCACTGCTGGGTGAGGGAGAGTCAGTCCTCTTTAGGGAGTGATGCTAGGCAAGCTGAGCAGGCTCCAGTGGATGAACTCACACCAGTGACATCTGGAGACACAAACTTGACTCACTAGGCCTTAAAATATGTGACAGAATACATGAAATCCTGTGGGCAAGCTATGGGAGGATACAGATAGAGGAAGGGTTCTAAATATGATTGAGGTATTGTATGAAATGCACAAAATTTCAATAAAGATACACATTGAAGAAAAAACTATGAATTGTCACAAATCAGAGGAAACTAGAGAGAAATAGCAACTACAGGCAATCTGGTTAACTGGATTGTGCCTGAAACAGAAGGACATCAATGGAGAAACATGAAATTTGGATAAATCTGAGAGCTTCCTGATAGTAACATAGCAATGTTGGTTTCTTAGTTTTGGCAAATATACCCTGTTACATAAGGTAGTCACATTAGGGAACTGATATTGGCAGAGATTTTACAGAATTCTCTGCATTTCTTTGCAAATTTCCTACACATGCAAAGTTATTCCAAAATAAATTTTATTTAAAGGTGAATAAAGTAAAATTATAATTGGAAAGACACTCTAACAGAGAGAGCATCTCAATTCTTGTGCTAAACGAGTTAAGGGAACGAGTCAGGAGGTGCAGTGGACCACAGAGCTGAGAGTGGGGCTCCTGCTTCTGTCTGGGAGTTGAGAAAACACCGAAGGTCGATCCTGAAAGGTATGTAGAGCTGGGCAGAAAAAGGAAAGTGCCAGAAGAACAGGAAGAAGGAAAAATGTAGAGTGTGTGGGGATTCGGAAGATTATAGGGTGAGCTGGAGATGGGCACACGTCCGGAGGGATGCATGTGTGTAAGGGAAAGAACTAGGACACTGCCAGGGAGAAAAAGGGGTGCAGTGACCACATCTGTAAGAGAGGAGGATACATGTTTGGAGGCAGAGTGTCAGACAGAGTATTGAGAATCTCCTATGCTAGTGAGACTGAGGCAGAAAAAGTAGTTATAAAGAGAAGAGGGCAAATTTGAAGACTACATATGCAGTTAAATAAGCAGTTTTTGGTGATTTCACCTAAAACCATTAAATGCAAAGGGAGATTCCTTAGCAAACAAAAACATGTCTTGATAATTCCAATGTGCAATGAGAGAATACAATAACAAACTTTCAACACAGATTATATGACTGGTAAAGAAAAGTAAGAATGTCTCCAGTATAATTTCCTAATGATACAAAATATATATAGTCAAGAAGGCATAAAAATTTATGTTACATTTAAATTCCTGTGCATGAAACATATAATGGTATTAGAAGAAAAAAATCTGGTTTAGAAATAAGGTATGTGTCTCTGTATGTCCCAAAGAAAATGAAAACCCTAAACTGTAAGGTCCTGGTTTTGCTCAGAAGAGCAGGCAGTTATTCTCAAGGCTCCATGCCTGAGTGTCACTGGGGTCTTGCTTTGTCCCAGGTCTTAAAGGAGCCACACCTGCTCAAGCGGTGGGCAAGGGGGTATCATTTAGTGACTGATAAAAGTCTGAAAAAATAAAAACAAAAATAGATAACTCAGATTATAATGTCTAGTCTAAGGCTCACAATTAAGCTATGATTCCAGCAACACAGTAAACAGCCTTATTTACCCACTATTACAACAACCAACCACCATTACAAGACTCAACTGTGAACTGAAGTTTGAAGAGTGAAATCAAAGCCTGTGGTAGTGAGGGAAAGGAGAAGGAAAAGACAAAATAGAGAAAAACAAAATTCCTCCAAAGAAAAATGAATGTGCTGAGGACTCATTGTCAGCACAAAGAAAGAAAGCCAGACAAATTGTTAGAATGTGAATTCTCTCTAGATAAACGATTTATAGTCTAGTCTTTAAATATGCATTTTAAGGTACTCAAAGAGCAATGAAATCAACAACATTTTTAAATGAGACGTGAAATCAAGCAGGAATAAATTAAAAATTGAAGGTACAGAAAGAAATTCAGAAGTTTGGGAAAATGTAATCACTGACAAAAACAAATTAATGGTGAGTATAGAACCGGTGTTTCTTATGTCAATATGTAATTAAACTGACTGCCTCTTTTAAAAAGTTGATTTTTGAATCACAGCAATGTTCTTATACTCATGCATCCTTATGGGTTTTTATTTCCTTGCTAAATTGCATCCTTGTTGAGCTTTTTACTTTAAATTCTCTTAGCCTTTAAATGCCTGATGGGGTCGACACTTGCACTTGTCTGAAAATATTATGAAACTGAGAGAAAACTGTAAATTGACAATTATAGTCCCATAGCAATTAAAATATTGAAGTTCAGAATCTGGTATTTAGTATAACATAAAAGGTCTGCAATATATATGTATAAAATTATATATAATAAAGTTTAACAATGTGTGACTCTTTTAAAGTTTCAGTCAATGTAATAAAATAAAAACTTTGAATTCTAAAAATTGTAAAGAAATAAAAAATTTTAATTTTTATAGAAGATATAGTTGTCTCCATAGGAAATCCAATAGTATTATGGAAATATTGTTAAAACTAATGAAAGAGCTCATCAAGATTGCTGCTTGAATATATTATTAACTTATAAGCTTCTAAAGCATGGCTATACATGAGAAACACAGAAATAGATGGATGAAATGAGGACAGTAAGTCCAGTGACCATAACAACAAATTTGTAGAAGACTTAGGAATAAATTTAACACATCGTATGAGTTTTATAATGAAATCATGAAACATAACTAAAAGACATAAAAAGTTTCTCTAAATGTAGCATGTTGTGGATAGAAAGAATAAGCAACAAAATGAAAATATCAGTAAGAACAAATAAATCATGAAAATTCATACACTAAAATCCTAACAAAACTGTACACAGAATTAGATAGCTTGATTCTGAAATTTAAAGGAATGATGAAGAAACTGCCAGGTGTGGTGGTGCCACTTTTAATCCAGGCACTTGGGAAGCAGAGGAAGGTGGATTTGAGTATGAGGTCATCCTGTTCTCCACAGCAAGTTCCAGGCCAGCAAGGACTACATAGTGTGAGACCTTGGTCTTTAATATATCAACAAACAAAAAAGAAAAAAAGAAACAGAAAAAAATTTTAAAAATGAAAAGATACCTGGACTCATCATGTCAATTTTGAAGAAAAAAGGAAACAAGATATGGATACTTTTCAGTAGGTATCAATATATACTTTAATACCTGAATATTTTATTATTTAATTAATTATAATTATTTAGTTAGTATATATAAGTACACTTTAATGCCCAAGTACTACAATAACCTTTTATTATCCCCATCATTGGAGAAAATGCAACAAAAAGAACAAAGACTACAGACCAACATCTCTGTGGAGAAATATATGATGATGTTGTCATTACATATCTAGAGAGAAAAACCAACACGCTCAAGAACTCATCTGAAAGCACTGTTAATATGTTTGGAAAAATATTAGAGTTCTACCTCACACCATAAAAGTAAACACAAAAATAAATTAAAAGTTTAGTAACAAAACAACTAAGAAGAAAAGGTCAATAAATGGGTAAAATATTTACCTCAAGGAAAGCAAGGCCTTATTTATCAAGAGAGAAAATACAGGTACAAAGTGAAAGTACACTTGCAAGCAATATCAATATAACATCATCTGTATAAAGAAGTAAGCACAAAGTTTAAAAACTGAAAATTATCTATAATTACTAAAATTTGCAAAAGATTCAAATCAGAATATATAAAGACATCTGATATTTCTGAAAGACAATGGAAGAATGTGACAAAGGGTCTGAATCAGCCATTCACAGAATACAACTCAAATGGCCAACACAATATGAAATACTTTACCTACTAATTGAAAGTGAGAATGAATAAAATTGTGCACTTACCCAATGGAGAAACCTCAACATTTGGATAGGCTGCTTCCGCACTGGCAAGGAGACAGTAGCGAAAAGCATGCAAAGTACTTTGGCATGTTGGAAACTTGAATATGCTTGTACCACACAGATCATGAAATTCTACTTCTAGAAATATGATCTGAAAAATTTCCTGCTGATTAGAAAAGAAAAATGTATATATTACCATATTTTTAAGTAATAGAAACAAACGAAACTATGTATCTGTCAACCACTCATATACCTACCTGACAATAAGGGACTGGATTACAAGAAAAATCAACACTGATCTACAATTAGAATAACAAATATATCTAAAATCAGCTTAGGAATAAGGTAGAAAAATACCCACATTGTGATACCATTTATCAAACTTTAATAATTTAGGTACATTTCTGTCCATTCTATGTAGGAGATACTAATGACAGGAAAGTATGAAGACAACTCTGGGAATGACAAGAACTTAATTCAAACTGACAAGTCTGTGGTTCCTTCTGGAGATGTAAGGATCAGATCAGAATAGAGGTGGGCACATCAAGACATTCAAGGTTATTTATTTTGTAATAGAGCAAATGCAAACAATAAAAGTTGTTAAGTTTCAATAATGAATATAACTGCTCGTAGAGTGTGATTTACAGTCATAGATGTAAATATTTTACTATTTTTAAATATAAAAACCCTGAAATTACTGTTTTTAAATATAAAAATCCACAATGAATATACATTTTAAAGTGCTTTAATGTGTAAACTCAGTAAGAATTAAGAGAGTCCAGGTGTGCAGCATCTTTTCGTACTCCAGATTTGCCAGGACTATAACCTCAAAGGCAACATACGGACTGAACTTCAAAATGTATAGGACTGGAGAATGACTCAGCATTTAAACACTTTCCATGCAAGGAGACAGGAGTTATGATCCCCAGAACCCATGTAGATGCCAGGTCGACATGGCACCTCACTTGTAATTCCAGCTTCATAAAGCAGAGAAGGAGCTCCAGAGCTAGCTGGCTAGTAAGACTGATGGTCTCCCCAAACTGGGTTTGCATGAGGCACCAGGCCTTAAAGAATAAAGTGGAAGACAGATCAAGAAAGAGTCTCCACATCAACCTTGGGCCACATATGTACATACACACCCCTTCACACATGTGCCCACTCACGTTCATGCGTAAACCATACACGCATAAACAAGGAAGGAAGACAAAAAGAGCAAAGGGGGAAAGAAGCATATATTCCACATGCTTTCTCTTATACATCAAATCTAAATTTGTTTTAATTATTTTTTCTAATTGTCTTAATACTACTAACCAGTCTTCATATCTTTGGTTTGATTCCATAATTTTAAGCTCAAAAACTGGATTTTGATCATCTTTAAAGCCTTGATGCTAATACACTATATACTCCATAAGACAGTGAGGGGATTCACAATAACCACCACTCTAATTTTATTGCCACTTCCTGCAATATACTCCACACAATATTCACTATAACTAGTGAATGAACTATAATACACTAGCAGTCTACAAGTCTATGAATTACATTAATACTGTACACAATCTTTGTGAGCTGAATGTACCATAGTCTGTACTGAGAAAAATGGAAAAACTCATACCACCATGATACCTGATCAGATAAACGTGATTCCCATAAAGAAGGTGCTCAGTAAATCCAACTACAAAGAATGAATACCACACATTTTAAGTGCCATTCATGTACCAAGAATTATACTATATATTTTGTATATGTGAAGTCTTAAGTTCCTTACAATTTAAAATCATGACAGACTATATAAATTTATTCTATAGGATATTTGCCATAAAATCAATTGATTGTAAAATGTCGCTTTTCTCCACTTAGATATAGGCTTCAGGAAGATAGGGACCCGTCTTTTTATCATTTCTTCATGTACAGGGCTTGTCAAAGCTTCTGGCTAATAGTAGACATTTGACAAATATCTATTAACTAAATCCCTAAATAGTGCTATGACTTAGGTATTGTTGTCTTTTTTTTTTTTTTTTTTTTTGGTCTTTTTGAGACAGGGTCTCCCTGTAGCCCCAGCTGTCCTGGAACTCACTATGTAGACCAGGCTGGCCTTGAACTCACAGAGATCTGCCTGCTTCTGCTTCCTGAGTGCTGGGATTAAAGGTGTGCGCCACCATGCCCGACAGGTATTGTTGTCTTAATGATAGGAATGACTTGTCCGAGATATCGTAGGTAGAAATTGATACAGACATATTTAAGTGCAGTGTTCCAGCACTCAACATAACACTTGCTTGCTTCTGGTCCCCAGCAATGAGTAAGTACTGGCCCAGAGCACTACCTAATTGCCCTCAACTTCCCACAGGGAAACTTTCACCATAGTTATTTTGTAAAGATGGTGAGATTAACGTTATCCCTGGCTTTTTGAAAGAGGGAAAGAACTAGTCCATTTTCTTTCTGGGCAGCAGTATTGAAGGCTTTCACGTTTCTGACATGTGCACCGATGCAGAAACCAATTTTGGCAAAGTGCCTGTAAAATTATTGAGCAAGATTTTGGTTAATCATCAATAGACCCTGAATTTTTGTTATTTCCATGTTAATTCTGTATCTATATCTTGCAAATTGATCATGTTCTTAACCATACCTAACTGCATTAGGAAGAAGAACCCATTTATTATATCTAAAGACAATTAGATAATTATTTATAAATAACTAGTAAGCAATGAGAAAGAATTCTGCAGTGAGGTTGTGAGGCACAATCTATGTATTTGGTGTGTGTTCTCTATGACTCAGTATCCCTTAAAATGAAAAGAATTACAAAACTTTTTCAAGCATTTTTCACAATATTCATTATGAATGGACTTAGATAATACAATCTGATATGGTTAAGATCACTAATGTACTTCATGAAGTACATTTAATAATTGCTTAAATAAGAATATTGTTTTCTGCTTCTAATTAGTAGTGAAGCCATGGTGACTTTTTTTTTTTTTTTTTTTTTTAGTCTTTCGTCTTTGTCTTTTTGAGACAGGGTGTCTCTGTAGCCCTAGTTGTCCTGGATGTTTGGCTTTTATGTTACAAGAAGGTGAAAAAATTTGTCAATTCTTTGGAGAGAGAGAGAGAGAGAGAGAGAGAGAGAGAGAGAGAGAATGGATGTAGCACACACACATATAAAACCAAATTGCGAATGTGGAATTTTGGGTAGCATAGTGATATATACCTGTAAACCTGGCATTGAAGTGTGGAGGCATGCAGATCAGGGATTCAAAGTAATCTTCAGTTACACAGTAAGTTTGAGGTCAGCCTGGGGCTATTTAGACCCTGGTTCAATGCCTTAATCCATCCAAAATAATTTTAAAAGTTTTCAAAGAATTGAGGAAACTGATGTACATGATACATGTATGCTTGTATATATGGTGTATACAAGTATATGCACACATGTATGTAGGTGAGCTTACCAATGTGAGTGCCTGTGAAGGACAGAGGTGTCTTCCTCTACCACTCTCCACCTTATTTTTTTGAGACAGGTCTCCCACTGAACCTAGAATGTACTGTTTCTGATAGATTGGTTGACCAGTAACATGAGATCCTCCTGTCCCTCCCCAGATTTGGGGTTGCGGATGCTTGTCATCATGAACTGCTTTTAGATGGGTGCTGGGAATATGAACTCAGGTCTTCATGCTTACACAGCAAGCACTTTTATTCGATGAGCCAATTCCCCATTCCCAAAATACGATTTTTTAAAAAGGGGGGAAAAAAAAGAAATAACTAAGAATGTTTAAAGAGGGGAAGTGGAGAATTTCTTAAGGCAATAAAGCCATTCTGTATAATACTATAGTCATTAATACAAGACACTAAACAAAACTTATACATTTTTCAGCATATAGAGTAACTGTAAAATATCCAGAATCTTAAGAAATTGGTGGGTGTCATAACTGAATGCAGAGCATGAGTATGAAAATAAGAATCTAAGGACTAGCAAGATAGCTCAACAGACACTGGCTGATCTTGCAGAGGATACAGGTTGGGTTCCCAGCACCCACATGGTGGCTAATAACCATCCCTAACTCCAGTTCCAGGAGACCCAAAGCCCTCTTCTGACTTCTGTGGGTATTGCATGACATGGGCACACTTACATACACACAGGAAATACACTCATTCTCATAAAACAAAGATAATAAGAGAAAAAATATTTTTTTGTATATCTCATACAAACATTTCAATCAATCTTCATTTTTATCCTCTGTCCCCACTGCACCCTCTCATAGTGCCCCCACTGGAGTTCACACATTCTGTCATTTGTGTTACGGCTTGTTGTGTCAAGTTAGTGTCATTTTTATCCCCTGTCCCCACTGCACCCTCTCATAGTGCCCCCACTGGAGTTCACACATTCTGTCATTTGTGTTACGGCTTGTTGTGTCAAGTTAGTGTCCCAAGACGTTCTTCAGTGCCAGTTCATCTACTGAGGTCTGATCCGTTTATCTAGAGTCTCTCTCTTTAGAGAGATCAGCTCTTCCTCTCCTAGCAATAATTAGTTGCCACTATTTCTTCAGCTAAGACTGGGGTCTGCTGTCCATTTCCCAAGTTCTATGAGGGGTTTTCATCTGCTTGAGTTTGCCTGGAACTTGTGTTTGCTCATGTGATTCTACAGAAAATAATTTTTTTAATCTAAATTTATTGACAACATATGAAACATCACTGAGGAGAATAAGGTACTGATCTAAGTAACTTTGGAAATGAGCAGATTCTGTAAGAGAACTGTGTAGTGCTCTGTATATACTCTGTTATTTCACACAGAGCATGCGTTAACAATCACTGAAACCACTATACATGTGTTGGAATTAAGTAATTATGTTCATGGATAGCCAAAGGAGAAGTCAGCTATGTCATGGCTGTAGTGGGCAGCTGCAGATAAGGAAGGACAGGATGCTAGAATGATCAGTGTGATCACAGATCAGAGTTATGTGCAATCATATGAACTCATGCTTATCTTAATATAGATATAGATGATTCCAACATAGAAGCATTCATAGATAGGAGTAAATGCTGGGGTTAAGAACAGACACATGTGGCTCTTGCTTTCTCAGGTGACAGGATGTAGAAGCAAAGACACAAAAGCACAAGAAGCAGCCCCAGTGCAATAATGTGAACCCTCAGTGAAACAGTTCATTCCGAGATTATAGAAAAAATTATTAAAAATGAGTCTGAAGGCAGCAAGACAGGAATCACACATGCACACAAATAAATTAGTGTAGACAATGAAAGGAAGAAGACTGCTACAAGAACTCCCATTCCCGAGCCTGGAATAGTTCGAGCAACAGATAAAAACTGTACCGTAACATGAAATATGACTTTTACACTGATGTGACTGGGTGATTATGTAAAGAATTAAATAACAGAGAATAGAGAAACATCTCCTGCAGAAGAATTCCTATAAATTCCCATTGCCTTATTGAAGGCTATACAGTGACTTCTTCCAAATTATAAAATATGGACAAGAATAATAAAAAAATAGTAACTTTTCAGTGGATAAATCTGAAAACATAATCTTCAACAGAGGTCAAGATCAACACTGAGAAAATAACATGACAGACCGTACTTTCATTGTATGAGAATGGTGTGCCTCTGTGATGCCTCCGGAACTCAACACTCTAATCATGAGATAAACATCAAACAATCCCAACCTGGGGAATCTTCTAAAACATAGCTGTCTTGTACCCCTCAAAATTATGGGAACATCAAAAACAAAAATGCCTGTGATTATCGTTACAAAGAGAACCTGAGGAGATGTGGCAATGGAAATACCAGAGCATTCTAGTGGGCATCTAAACAGAAAGAAAATTTAGAGGAAAACTAAGGAAATCCAGATAAAAAATGGCCTTTAGTTACTAACAATGTATTAATATTAGGTCATTAGTCATAACAAATATGCTATACAAATAAATAATATTAATAAATGTAGATATGGAGTTCATAGGAATTCTTTGTACTACTATCTTTAAAATACTTCTATAACTTGAATTTCTCCTCATATTAAAATTTGTTTTTGAAAAAAGAAAATAAGGAAATATAAAGGGCTGAGGAGATGTCATATGTCATAGGGACCTGAGTTGAGATCACCAGCACCAACGTTTCAAACAAATAAAAAGAAACAAAGGCTAGGCACAATGACACATTCCTGTAACCCCAGCACTGTGGAAACAGAGACAGATCTACAGGGTTAGGGGTTAGGGGGCACTTAGTCTATTCAAATCAGTGAGTTCCAGCTTCAGTGAGAGATCTTGTTTCAAAAATTCAGGTGGAAGATGATTGAAGAACACATCTAATGTTAACCTCCAGCCTCCATACGCATGTACACCACACACACACACACACACACACACACACACACACACACACACACACACATGAAAAATTTAAGAGAAAAGCACAGTTACATGAAAAACAGCAAATTGAAATATTAGAGCCAAAGGCACAATATAACTGTTAGTATGAAACAAGATAGAAAGAGGCGATTTAAACAAGTACTAGAAAAAAACTCATCTTTGCATTGCTGAAATTCTAGACATGGGAGCTTATTTCCTTATCTTTTCTTCCCTGGGAGAATGAACATGGTCCTGTGTGCTGATATTCCTTTCAGATGTTTTGGATACCAGGATCACAACTGATAAGAAATAATGACTTTAATAACTGCCTTAAACTCACCACATTTCCCATTCCTTTCCTATAAATGAATAATAATAACTCTGACCTTACTAAAAAAGCAAAATTAGTGCAAGCCCTCAGCTTGTCAGTATTCTCCAAAGTACTGATAAGACCAATTATTGATTGATATTATTATTATTCAGGCTCTAGAGCTCTGGAGATAATGCATTTTCTACTGTAAACTATTATCTCTCTTCATAACTTCAGTGAAGTTCAATCTGTCCTTCTTCTACTTCTGAGGCAAAGACACCTAAATTACTACCCTGTTTGCGATTTACTGTCACTTCCGATTCCTAACATTACTCTCGGACCCTTTATTTTCTCAGTGCTGAGCCCTTTTTTCACTGTTTCTATAAATGGTGCCACTATCATTCCCCAGTACTGAAAGCTCAACCTGATCTTTTAATCTCCTGTCTTCTTATTCCATCCAGTTAACCATTATCTTCAGAAATGATTCTTTAAATCTCCTCACATCTGTCCTTTTCTTTCTGTTTCTATCACCAGCTTTAGGTATTCAGAAACTCATTTGTTGCTGATGCTACAACCTATCTGATTTCCTTACTTTCCATCTCCTACCAAACTCTTTTCCTTCACAACATGTAAATACTCTATTGAATTAACTGGACTTCAGATATAAGCAGAAAACAGCTTTTATTTTTATCCTATTCTGTCTTTCAACAAGCTCAGAAACGAACTCTTTATGTCTCCCACAAATCACAGACAATTTTCCCGATTTTCTAGTTCCTTTTGATTCCAGTGTCAGTTTGCTCCAATACTGTTATACACCTGTCTTTTCCTGCCCTCCCCTCCTGCCCCAGCCAGTGGATACGTGGGGCCAATGTTTGTGACAAAGAGTCGAGGCTATATTGCTGCCTCTTTATTCCTTGTTCACTTTCTTTCTCATTCCAGGCAACATTGACTGACACCTGGAAAGTCAAGAACAGGAGAATGGAAAAAGCAGTACCGCACTGCTGGTAAATGGGGCCTCCTTTTGAATGTATGGGATGTATAAATACTGTTTTGTTTTCCAGCTAAGTCTTCTCTGGGAAGCACTTGTATAGGTTTTCAGAGTTCCTCCCTGATCCTCTGCAAGAGCAGCCAGTGCTCTTACTTGGTAAGCCATCTCTGTAGCCCAGCCCATAAAACAAACAAATAAAAAAGTTATTTTATTTTATCAATGTACACATTTTTAATTTTTTATTATTTTTATTTTATGTGTGTGCATGTAATGCCTACATGTAGGTAACTGCATCCATGTCGTGCAATGCCAGCAGAGGTCAGAAGAGGCTGTCGGATCCCCTGGGCCTGGAGTTATGGACAGTTGTTAGCTGCCATGTGGGATTTGAACCCGGGTCTTCTGCAAGAATAACCAGTGTTCTTAACCACTGAGCCATCTCCCCAGCTTCCAATGTATACTTTTATTTTGAAAAAGAAATCATCAAATTCTCATAAACTCCATAAACTATTTCCTTAGATTAAGAGCATTAATCCAAAATCCTCTGTAATCATCCCTGACCAGTCATTTCAATCTATTTCCATTCACTCAGCTAATCCAAACATATTTGTGGCTCTCAAATAATTATAATTTTCTAAATTCTGGCCTTTTCACATCTCCATATGTCATTCTGCTCTTCCCCCCATGCCCTAGCCATGGTTAACTGTTACACAGAATTTGTTAATTCATACATAAAAAGTTAATTAAAATGATATTGAAAAGTTTTCAGAACCAACTGGAAAGCCTGAGAACTGTATTTGGAAGGACAGTTCAAAAGGGGGGAAAGCTCAAACTTTATACAGAAATGACCTGCTTGAGAGGCCCCCAACTTCACAAAAGACTCATCCTTACATAACTGGATTCTCAGCTCCTCTGCACCTGCAGAAAATAATCTCTCCCCAGCATTTCTCTGGGCTTTCTGACTCTAGATTTTAAATCATAGTTGGGAACAGATGCTTAGCAATGCCTAAATCACTTCCCCAGAACTTAAAACCATGGGGCAACAGAAATTGATTTACCATCAGAAATAACTCAGATTTATTAAATTTTGCACATAAAATTCCCAAGAAAAGATACTGAGTTTGATTAGACCTCATGGGAGGTATCTGTAATGACTGGATACAAGAACTTCATGCAAAAATAAGTGTCTTATGTATATAAAAATGAAGAAGAAAAGTGAAGTGAAAAACTTATTCATAAACAGCAAAGACAAATATATAAAAAACAAATATACAAAAATATAAAGTGAAACAGGGTTTTATGAAGAAAATAAATTTGATACAGGAGTTCAACAGAAGAACTGAATAAATCAAGATAATGAATATTTTTGGATGGAAAGGCTGTGGTAAAGTAGCATCATTTTACTCCATGTACAATGTAGGGTGATTCAGATTTGTAGCCATATGCCTTGCTAAATGATGAGAATTTAGTAGTGTCTGGATTAAGTTTTGCCTAATAACTTGATTGTGCTTGTACACCTTTGGTGGTAAGAGAGTCCAAAATCACTTTATAATTAGAAATTATAGATGCTTAGACTAATATACTTGATATTGGGCTGGAGAGATGGCTCAGTGGTTAAGAGCACTGACTGCTCTTGCAGAGGACCCAGGTTCGATTCCCAACATCCGTATGACAGCTATGAATCATCCTTAACTCCAGTTCCAGGGGAATCCGAAACCCTCTTCTGACCTCTGCAGCATTGCACCACACGGGTGAACTCACAAACATGTAGGCAATACACTCATACACATACTTTTTAAAAAAAAAATAGGCCAGGCGTGGTGGCACACACCTTTAATACCTTCACTTGGGAGGCAGAGGCAGGCGGATCTGTGTGAGTTCAAGGCCAGCCTGGTCTATATAGTGCGTTCCAGGGCAGCTGGGGCTACAGGGAGACCCTGTCTCAAAAAGACCAAAAAAATTAAAATATATATATATTTGATATTAAACATAGCATAATTATACAGAAAACAATATCTAAACTCATGGTAGAATCATTATACCTTTATTTCTGTGTAAGGAATTTTAAATCAGAATTCTGTTTAGGGAGATGTGGGGGGCCTCCTGGCTCAAGCAGACCTGGCCTGCAGACCGCTTGAAAGAAGCCACCCACACGGGAGATCAGGGAAAGAGGGATGCACTGTCCCCTTGTTCCCCCAGCCCTCCTCACAGAGGACAATCAGACAGGGAATCTTGTCAAGCAGAGTTCGTTTATTGCAGGTGTCACAGAGCTTATAAAGGCAAAAACCGCAGTTTGGAAATCACCCCCCTCCAAGTCCCCTCCCTAATGTATCCAATTGGCTTAAAGGTCAACCCACCACATGGGCAGAGTCCCATAGACATCAACGATGATCACGCGCTGATCACGGTAGGCAGAGACAGGGAAGTGTCCTTCAGCCAATCGGGAGGTTTTCAAAACAAGCCAGGCCTCGCCCTGTTCACGTCCTCCTGGTGCCAATTTTGCAGGGTCGCTCACAGGCTCCCACAGGGAGATAATGTTAACTTTGACCTATGCCCACTAATAAATATGGAGCCTTATTCAGGAATGCATTTCACTGTATTTTCCCTCTCAAAAACAAGAAAATTCAATTATTTTTGTGTTTTGTCATGTCTCCTTGTTCTGTCATTAGAGGTTTGGACAGATAAATGGTTTCTAAGAGTATTTACTCACGACTTGAAAAACATCAGATCTAATGGCTTAGCTCATTCCCCAATGTAATTGGATGATGGTGAGGAATTAAACAAAAATAAAGTTGAGAACAAGTAGGGAACTTTTCTCAAACTGTTGGCAAATATGGGTTATGCAGAGGACTCCCAGAAAGTAGGTCTCTGCTTTCATTTCCCAAAGCTTACTTCATTTCAGCAACAGCTGTAACTGAGTAGTATCAGGACAGAGGCCCTGGACAGCACACAAGGCCCTGTGAGTCTGCCTGGTGTCACTGTTACTCTCCTCCAGTATGTTAGGTGCATCCCCAAACCCTCACAAATATGTTTGTTTCAGAGCATAATTTCTTAAACTATGGAATATGAGGTACTCCATGTAGGTTTGTGAAACCAAATATTGAGAGCACAAAAATATTAACAACAGTAGAAGTTTTCTGAATGTGCAACAACCAAAAATTAATTCTAGCATATCTGTCCCATGTCTTCACTGCAACTTTGGTTCTGAGCACACAACATGCACACTTTGCATTATACATGCCCTCACACTGTGCATGTCAACAAACTGCCTAAAACCCCTCAGCTCAGATTCCAGGCTATGAAATGAATTGTGCTGTTTTTTACTATACGTGCTGTTTTCTGCTCTGTTGTACAGGACTGTCCTCCAACAGACAGAGGCTATCTTCCTGAGCTCAGCTGTGCTGTGCTTGACTAAGATTGGCACATCTGGGCTTTTTGGACTGTTCAAGCCCCTACAAGGAAGGGAGGGGCAGGGAGAGTCGTGAGACCCTCACCTGAGAGTTCAGCCACACCTCCCAGCCAAACGTGATGAACAATTAGGGTGTATATAGGCTGGGGAAGGTCTTTTTTAACATGTTATGCTGATATGGAAAGTTATCATCCATGCTTGGGTGAAGAATTTCTGCTGTGGCCTTAGTGGGGAGCCACCCACAGACCTTTAAGTAAACCTTCACCCATTGGTCTATACGTAAGCCCAATAAACTTGTTGGTTTCTCGGGGTGCATTTTGATGCAATCATAGCTCAGATTTGTCCTTGGAACCAAAGGAGGAGGGAGTGGACATTGTTTACATTCCCACCCAGAAGGAATTTTAGCAACATGCTTTTATAGAAACAAAGTGCCTTAATTATGGAAAACAAAGCCTTTTAGTGTTCTTCTAGCATGATTTTAAGTATTAAGTTAATACATTTTTGGACTGTATTGTGTGTGAATGTTTGATTTTAAAAATTGAGTTGCTGATTTGAGTTTCATAAAAACATTTATTAAATAAATTTTAGTTTGGGATTAGGACAAATTCTGAAAAGGCCTTAAAATACTGCATTTTTGTATTCTATATTTATGCAAAGTGATATTCTCAGTATTGATGATTATATCAAAATATCAATTAACTCTAAAAAGCACTGAAGATTCTCTATGTCCTTCAGTATCAAATATTCAGCCAAAATTTAATTTTTATGTAAAAATAAGTACCATTTCATTGGTATGCAAATTTAGTTTTTGTCTTTAATATGTGTATATTTAAGAACTATTTTAAAATAAAATATGTATACCCATTTTTCACTTCTTATGTATTTATTTTTTAAATATGTACAAGTGTCTTACCTGCATGTATGTAAGTGCATCACATATGTACAATGCCTGTGGAGGGCAGAAGAGGGCCTTGGATCCCCTGGAACTGAGGTTACAGATGCTTGTTAGCTGCCAGGTAGGTGCTGGAAGCCAAACCTGGGCCCTCTACAAGAGCAGACAGTGCTCTGAACAGCTGAGCCGTCTCTGCAGCCCCATGTATACCCATTAAACCTTTGCACCCAATGTTGCATAAAAATTCCTTGGCACAAAGAGATCATGAGTTGAAAGCGTTTTAAGTAGCCCTGTCCCAGAGCCATGTAAGGCTGAATAATCCTGTCCTAATCCCCTCTGTGCTCAGTTACTCGGGTTCTCTCAAGAAGAATATATTGATTTTCTTTCACTATTCATTTTATTTTGATAAAGAGGCAGGACTACTTACCGAAACCAAATAAAACAAAGAAACAGCAAAACAATAACAAAAATTACTAGATTTGTTTGCATGAAATCTTTCCCTTTGACAGGTAGAAGTAGTGATTTCTATTGACTGACTGAGAAGACATTTCTTATGTTAACTGAACGTGTGAAAGACCTCACTGTTTAGAAAGAGGATATGATTCTATAAAGCAACCCAGCAAAGTTTCCACACAGTGTGGTAATTTCTGGTATTGAAGGAATACCCTTTAAAAAAATGACTTTACATTTATTAGCAAATTTTTTCTAAACAAGCACCAAATATATGCCAAATACTAGAAATTCTGTGGTGAATTAAACAAACAAACAAACAAACAAACAAACATAAAGCTCATGTTCTCATGGCCTTTTACACTCTACTGAGGATTAGTCTCCCTGGCTGTATCAGAGCAACAGAAAAGTAACTAATATTCCCCTCAATCCTAGCAAAACCTGTTAAATGCAGAGAGGGACAGTGATAAATGAGTCATTGATCATTATACTTTTAGAAAACATAAGCTGGGAATATATGTATCATTTTCAAGATATTTGTGAAGTCATTAAATGCTGTCATAAATACAGGTTGACAAAACTACAATGTAACAGCTATTTCTTCCTTTAGTTTTACTAGTGGATGATTTTAACTAACAATTTAAGTTTTAATATTGCCACTTTTTAGCCGTTTATGGTACCTGTTGGCCTATTAGTAAAATAAATTAATCCTTATCAAAAATCTCATTATGTAACCAGACAAATAAAGCATACGTTCAAGATATAAAAAGATAACACACATTGTTGAAACAACTTTATTGGGAATGAAAGTTATGAAATTTTACTGGGCACTGTGAATTCAGTGGGTGTATGAAAACTCTAAGCTCTGAGCATAAAAGCTAAACTTCTAATTTGGCTCCTTTTGAAGTTAGGGAATCTCTGTCGTTTGAACACTGCTGGTGTGAAGATGAGACTTTCAGAATTAGAAATAAGTTAACATTACTTTGGAAGCATTTGTACTTTTTCCTTTTGGTAAATGTCTTTTAAGAACAATAAAGGGGTTTATTTCTGTCA
Source organism: Nannospalax galili (assembly GCF_000622305.1). Taxonomy (NCBI): domain Eukaryota; kingdom Metazoa; phylum Chordata; class Mammalia; order Rodentia; family Spalacidae; genus Nannospalax; species Nannospalax galili. Next base: position 4,572,705 of record NW_008358866.1, on the reverse strand, counting down.
AGTAGTAGTGAAAATATTGAATGTTCTCAGCTGCTTTATTATTTTATCAAAGGCACAGTATACATGCAGCAGGTGAGATCTGGAAAAGGGAACAAGACACAGTGTAATGAGCAAGAGAGGGTGTTCTAGTTTGCTTTCAATTGTTGTGACAAAACACTCTGACCAATACCAATTTGGGAAGGAAAGGGTTTATTTGGTTTATGTCTCCCAGGTCACAGGTCCTCTCTTAGGGAGCCCAAGGTAGGAACTCAGGGCAGGAACCTGGAGGCAGGAGCTGAAGCGCAGGACTTGGAGGAAGCTTACTGGCTTGCTCCTCTGGCCCATGCTCAACTTGCTTTCCAATACAACATCAGCCAACCTGCCCAGGGATGGCACCACCCACAGTGGGCTGTGTCCTCCCACATCACTCAATAATCAAGAAGATGTCCCACAGACATGGTCACAGACCAGTTCTATGGAGGCAATTCCCCAGTTGAGGTTCTCTCTACCCAGGTATGTCAAGTTGACAATGAAAGCTATCCAGCACAGAGAGTATTGAACAGGGGACCAGATGCAGTGTAATGAGCAAGAGAGAGTAGGATGGGGAAGGGAATGAAGAGAAACAATAAGCATTCCATTTTTCAGCATCTAATGAATACATTACAAAAGCATCAGAGTTATTACTTATATAAGAGAATGTTTCTAAATGTCATTCATTTTATAGTTCCATTGTAAATGGCAATAATTTTCAGATCATAACTTTGCCCTATAACCAATAAATTTGTTAATACACTCTTACAGATATGGTTAGCTTGTTTTATTGGAAATAATCACTTGTTATAGACTATGAAATCTAAATCTATCTTTGCAGTTAAATTAAATGCTTTATTGATTTGTATTATAAAGTTAGCAATAACCAATTATTGATTAAGAAGTGAAACTAGAAGGATGAATGTCACTCTAAAAACTGGATCTGCTCATCTTTGTCTATTTTTTTTTCTTGAGTATTCATCTTCAAAATACAGTGAGCACTTGCTTTCATATCCATCAGAACTATGAGCTCTGTCATCCATGATCATCCACTCTTGTTCATAATAAACAACTAGAGGAAGTGATGAAATATTTCTAAATTGTTATAACTATCTGGCAGTAGCTTTATATATGTTTAATAAAAATGTCTGGCTTTCTGTTTTATTTTTTCTAGTAATTTTTTATTACATTTTCTAAAAGCGGTCTTAACAATAAAAAATTTTAAAAACAAAAAAAAGCGGTGTACTTTCACCACAGACAAGAAACAAAATTAAAGAGAGTCGATAGGGACAGAAAACTGGAGGTTCAGTTTTTCTTTAGCTTGTAAAGAAAAAGCTTTAATCAAACTACGTCACAGGCACTAAGACAAGTGCTAGGAGGATATTCCCCCTTTCCCCTCCCCTATTGTTTTCAAATGTAGGTTATTTGTTCTAACACTAGTTGGACTGAGTCAAATATATTGCCTCTCTGGTCTTTAATAAATCACATTTTCCAGTTTATTTCATTTACTAATCATCTCAGCTTCCTCTTATGCACATATCTTAATGGCAACTTCAACCTTAACTAGAGACAATTTAATATCCTTGGCATTAGAGTGGGTAACTGATGCTTATCTCTCTTTTTCAGTACTGCTGTGAGTTATCTACACATGCGTGTCAGCAGCAGAACATGGCCCTTGTTGAGCTTTGTGGTGGTTTGGAATCCAAAACAATGAGAAAATTTTTGGAATCAAGAACTTACACTCCCTGCACTGACAGAAGCAAATGTTTGGGTGTATCTAAAATTCTCCTCTTCTCCATCCTATGCGTTAATACAGTTGGCTATAGATGACAACTACATCCAGAGCTATTCGGGGAGCAAAGAAAAAAAACCAATTTAGGAAAGATGTCCATTTTCACTCCTTTAAATATACTTATTTGCCTTAGAGACTAATTTATCTTGTTGCAACTGTAAGTAGAAGTTAGCTTTCTAACAGACAACTAAGAAGAATGCTCTCAAATAGTAGACACTATCATATGGAAGCAGTTTTAAAATCTGCAAGTAGATTTTATTTTTCCATTCTGTTTATAAGTCCTATAAGTGGACTTTACCCTGGAACATAAAAAGAAACTGACTGTTAGCCATAAAGTTCCTAAAAGATGATTCTTTATTTTCAAAATAAAGAAAATTGAACTACTGATGCAATAAAAATTACATGAATGAATCTTAGAAATATTATGCCAAATGAAAGAGTAGAAGAGTACATGTGACTTCATTTATTATAAGCACTACAGAAAATAGTCAATGGTGAAAAATATCATCAGAACTATTACTTCCTGGGAATGAGGGGTAGAACGAGGAAAGAATTGAGAAGGCAACTTTCTGCATTCATGAGAATGACTAATATATTGATAAGACTTTGGACAATTTTGTTACATTCATTTGTAAAAATTTATCAAGTGCTCCATATAAGATGCATGTAATTCACTGTATGGATGCTTTTAAAAACAGTGTAAGCAAGTACAGAACTTTGACTAATACTACACATGCTGAAATGTGTAAAGTAAGATGTGTGAATGTCAGCAATTCACTTTTAAATAAATTCAAAGCCAAAACCATTGGATGTTTATAGATAAGAATAGAAAAGTGATTAAGTAAACAGAGTAAATGTTAAGTGATGATTCTAGGTGGAAGGAGTATAGGTATTCACTGTGGAATCCTTTCCATTTTCTGTGTTTACATTTATCATTAATCAAAGTTGCAGTGGGAGGAAAGGCCATATTCTATGCCTGAACTCAAAAATAACCCTTCCAAATCTTGTCACGACCTTTGAAATGTCCAATTAGATATTATGTCTTCTTGTATTTTGTCCCAGTATCTTTTTTATTAAATACAAACTCATATAAAGCATGAAAATTAATGAGTAGAAGAATAGAAACTGTGATTATGAAACTATTTATATAGCTGGTAGTGGCATTCTCTCATTTAATTTTTTTAATTAGGTACTGCTTCTTGTGTCAAGATCATGTTTATTTCATAGCAAATGTCCTCTAGGGTTTTCTAATAGCAACAGGAAACATAATACCATAGATTTTATTATAGGAAATGCCTTTGGAGCAATTGAAGCAAAGAAAAAGGTAGGCGATGAATGAAGCTCGCAATTAAATATTCTAAAGACTCATTAGGGCAAGAAAACAACACAGTCCTCATTTGCCATCATAATCCAGCTGCTTGTTTGGTAGAGAAGAACGCCAGAGACCCTGCTGCATCTTCTCATAAACCTCGAGTTTCTGAAACATTAAAGTCAGTATCTTCATGATCATATCCAAGCCACGTATTAATCCTTTAATATGCTAGAGGTACAATCTGTTCTATCTATAGCTCAAAACATGGAAAATTGCAACTGGTTTCTAGAAAAGGGGCAAAGGGAACAGAAGGAAAATTGTTATAAGAAAAGGCAGCAGCTTGGTTGGGCGATAAAACATCATGGCTGATCTCAGCAGACTGCCTGAGAGTGCCTGTTCTGACCTCCCTCTGGCATAGGGGCTGAGAACTCAGCAGACTGCCTGAGAGTGTCCGGATCTGGCCTCCACGTAGTGTAGATGGAATCCCACTGAAATGGGCCAACAGCCCATGGAAAACTGATGATGCAGAGACCTGAAAGTTCAGTGTCTTGCCATAATAGGAGGAAGATCATACCACACCTATCACCCCCTCCAAGGCTCAGGGAGTTCTGTGGAAGAGGTTGGCAGAAAGAGTTTAAGAGGCAGAGGAAGGAGTGGAGTGTTAACTGGAGGTGTACTCCCACCACTATGCCAGCAAGTTATAGTCTTTCCCTCCCTCATCAAGGAGTTGAGGGGGGAGTCATTCACCCCTCCCACCAAATCAGTTGACCTTAGCTGCATGTCTGGGAGAGGCTAAAGATATATAAGCTGAGAATGCCAGGAGGCACCTCTCTTATCATTTTCTGTGGCTATTGGGAAGTCATAGGATCTATATTTGAGTGTGGACTTTCCAGTGCAGCTATAAATGGGGGGGGCACTCCTCTATAAATAAACCCCTACCCTATGCTTTGTTAAAAAGAATAAAAAGAAGAAGAAAATGATAGGTGTTTGGATTTGGATAGATAGATGAAAGGGATCTGACTAAACTGCAAGTGGATGGACTTGCACTGGGAAATGTCTGGGGACACCAACTTGACACAGTGAGCCTTAACAGCCAGGACAGAGTTAGTATATAGGTTCCACTGGGGAGGGATATGGGAGGGTGCTGGTGGAGACAGGGCTATAAAGATGACTCAGATTGTTTGAGATAGTCTATATGAAATACAACAAAATTTAATAAAAACAAATTTTAAAAAAATCATGGCTAAGGGGCTGGAGAGATGGCTTAGTGGTTAAGAGAACTGACTACTCTTACAGAGGACCAGGTTCCTTTCCCAGCACCGACGTAGCAGCTAACTGTCTGTAACTCCAGTTCCAGGGTAATCTGATGCCTTCTTCTGAACTCCGCAGGCATTGCACAACATGGGTGCACTTATACACATGCAGGCATAACACTCATACATAAAATAAAAATAATAAGTAAATTAAAAAATATCATGGCTAAGTTCTAAGTTGGCCTGAAGAAAATATTCTGGTGCTCCCACTCTGTAATTTGGGTATCAAGCACAATTCACCCCATTCTAATTGAATGTACTTCAAATCCACCACCCAGAAATATAGAAGGATTTAAAGCTCAGAGTTATCATGTACCTTGCCCAGACTACACAGCTAAAGAGTGAAGGGCAACCAAATTCACCCATTTCTTCTGATATTTCCAAAATGTTTTTCTCTGAACCAAGTTATAACTTAGAGTTAATGTGAACTGATTTTTTTGGGATCAATTTGTAGATGTGTAGCTCCAAGGCTGCATATTGATGAGAACAGCAACCATCACCTACAAAGAGAATAACATTGGTATGTGAAACACCATCTAGAGATGGCATATCAAAATATTACATGAATACGTGACACAAGAGCCTGGAAAACAGTGAAAGAGAAAGTATCAGGTAAGCTTCAAAGTCCAAAAAAGAGAAGAGAAGGCATCAAAAACAAATTACCATTTTCCGTTCTGTCAACCCTACCCCTCACTCCACTCATTTTCAACACAGAGACAGGGTTGTTGTGCATCACAGTTTGCCCATGAGTCCTCGTTTATGCCTGTTTCTCTGCATATAATTATCAGTAAAATGTATTCGGCTGGATTATAAATTATATGCTACCCTTGTTTAAGCAGGGATGATATATTTTGACAAATGATTCATTAGGGGAAAATGTGTCTTGGAAGAAGAGATCTTTTAAAGTTGGGTTTAACTGCATGTAAATGGTAGCCAAAAGTATTTTTTTCAACTATCATCTTAGAAGTCCTAGCATTAACTCATTGATTTATTAACTTTTAGGAAAATCAAATTAATTAGGATCAGTAGTTTACACAGAAACCTTGAGACTTAAACATTTTTGTTGTTCTCCTTTCAAAGAATAATCCCTCTCTCGTTGAGGCAAATTGCCCAGATTTCTAGGAAATTGTTCTCCATCTACCATACTTACATTATTATATGAATGTCTTTCCAGGATGATTTTTCACTTAATCTTTCAAATATAAAATGAAATATGTTTAGAGCATGAGAAAGTATCAATTCTGGTTTTAAAGATTAGTCCCTGATTTACTTTATGTTTACACCTTAATTTATATATAATATATATTAAAAATTCATGGTTCTAATATTTTAAACATAAAATGAGGCAAAGAAATCTCATTTAATTACCTGAAATATCTAGATAACTTCTTTGAAATTTATGAAATATTACATACTTATATTTTATTATAAGTTAATTGAACTTTATTTGACTGCTACAAAAATGAGTGATCACCATCATATCCAAGAATTCAAAGCAAAGCCTAATTGTGCATTTGGTAAGTCAGATGATAATAAATGGGAACTCTAGGTGTACACCTCCCTAGAGGATCCTTAGAAGAACTGAAGCCTCTCTTCCCTACGTCCTATCACCAATTAAACAATGCCACCTTGGCTACATCATCTCTCATTTCTAGACCTCACTTTGCTCATTTGTAAAATTCATAATTGGGATTTAAAATCTTTCTAGGGCCAACTCTAGAAAACAATGTAATATTTTTATTATTTTTAGAATGAAAAAAAAATTCCTAAAACCTTACTCCTTTTAAATCCTGAACAAGAGAAATAAACAAGCTTCCAAGACACTTTGAAGACTTGTCAATCACTGTGCAGGCACTCTCCTTATGTTGTAACACTTACATAAACCTAGGCAGAAACTGATGAAGGATGAGCCTCCTCTGCCTCCTATCTCCCAAAAGAAGCACTGGAATGACAGGTGCTCACTGCTGTGCATTCAGCTTTATATGGGCTCTGGGCATTCAAACTCAGGTCCTCATGCTTGTGCAGCAAGTGCTCTGACCCACTGATCCATCTCAGTAGACTCCATCAATTGTTTTAACACAAGCAACCACATAAACTTTGACAAGTCTTTTCTGCTTGTTAACTAATTTTTAAGTGGCAGGCTACACTAGATGACTCCTTGGGTCTCATTATTTCTTATTCTTCAATAATCATTTCAATGGTTATCGTGCCTAATATCAAGTCCTTAAAATCAATTTTTTGGAAATATCCAAAATTTACTTTCTTGTTGCAATAATCCAAGCATTTCTTGGTAGCTCAATATTGATTATTTGTAATGTAGATCAAAGGAGTAGAGATATTTTTAGAGTTACTCAGGAAGTAAAGCCTACACAATTGAGAAACAAATTGGATATAAAGTCTAGCAGAAATATGTACTTTCAAGTTTCTGGTTTTCATAGTAGAGGTGTGGTATTTATTAGAGAAACAAGAATATTTAGACCTAATTTTCAATGTTCTAGTCTAAATTTTTGTCTGAATAAGACTCACTTCTGGAGTTTCATATTTTGAAAACAATATGACTTACATAAAAACACATTTAAGCAACAATCTGAGGTCTTATGGAATGTGTAGAAGTTCCATAAGAACTTCTAAGAAATAAGAAATAAAAAATAAGTTCATCTTTTCTCCTCAACCTACAAATGTGCTTGGGTAGGCAGTCAAAGATCCAGGGTCAGGACTGCACCCCAGGCTCCCAGCTCTGATTGAGACTCTCCATGACTCAGCCACCTTCACACCTAGAATGATCTGCAGGTTTATGAGAGTTTTAACTTCAGGCTGTGGTGAACAGAATTATAACTTCACTAGTGATAACTCCACTGTAACACATTTCCATGCTTTCTTCTCCTATACGTCTCCTTCTAAACCTTAAATTATTTTCCATAGTGTTCTGGTTTGGTTTCCTGTTGCTATGATTAAACACCATGACCAAAAGCAACTTGGGAAGGAAAAGTTTTTTTTGGCTTACATTTCTATGTAACATTTCATTATTATGGAAAATCAGGCAGGAACTCAAGGTAGGAACCTAGAGGCAAGAATTGAAACAGAAACCATGGACAAACATTGCTTTCTAACTTGCTCCCCTGCCCCCCGGGTTTCTCAGTTACTTTTCTTTTTAAAAATATTTTCATTGAATTTTTGAGAATTTCATACATTTTGATCATCACATTCAGACCCCCTCCCACATCTGTATCCCTACCTACCTCCCAACTGATTTCATATACTCTAATTTTTCAGGGAGAGAG
>NW_008358866.1:4554327-4564595 GCF_000622305.1 Nannospalax galili | reverse complement strand
GAAAGGAAAGAAAGAAAGAAAGAAAGAAAGAAAGAAAGAAAGAAAGAAAGAAAGAAAAGAAAAGAAAGAAAGGCAGACAGTGAGTCTTATCTGTGTACCAAATGCCAAATGCCATTTGGTCCACCCACTGGACTGAGAGGGTCCATGGAGCCTGGTTAACCTACCCAGTGTCACACTTTAAGTAAAACCAACCCTCCCTCTCCCAGGACTTACTGATTGCCAGTAGTTCCTCAGCTAAGTTGGGGCATCTTATGTATTTTACTACTTCTATGCTGGGATTTTGTCTGACGAGACTGCATAAGTCTTATGAATGGCTTTGCCATTGCTGTAAACTCATAGGAGAAACTTCCCAGATGTCTTGAAAACTTTGTTTCTTTGTGGTCATCAACCACCTTTGGCTCTTAAAATCTTCCTGCCCCCTCTTCCACACTGGTCCCAGAGCCGTGGGTGGTGGAAGTTTGATATAAGTGCATCTCTATGCTAATCACCATCTGCTGCATGAGGAAGCTTCTCCGGTGGGAGCTGAGAGATGCAATAATCTACAGATATAACAATGACTCATTGGGAACTGATTTACTACTATGTCCATTTAGCAGAATAATAGTAGTAGGTTCTCCCCTGTGGCCTGAGATCTGCCTAGACACAGGTTCCCAGACCTGACATCATTGTGAGCTCTAGGCTCCATCTGGTGAATCAGACCTTAAATCCAGTAAGAAAATGGTTATTACTCTCAAAGCATTAGTGCCACTATTGCTCCAGTAGGTATACCTCGCCAGGCCAGTTGTTATTCTAGCTCACAGAATTCACAGCTGGGCAAGGTTAATGATAATTTTTATCTTCCAGCAGCATGTATAGCACCTTCCAGCGCTATGAAAACTAACCAGTAAAGATGAAGCTTTGAGGTCGGTACCAGCTTCAGTTCTCCTTGTTTGTTCTACAACGCATGTATATAGAATCTTTTGGCAATAGAGTCTTACCATCAAATTTTGGGAGGTAACCAAGACCAGGGGCAATGGTCAATATTGTTCAAGAATGGACACCTTCTTTTAAAGCTGTAGACCAAGGGTCTTATAGACCCTCAATCAGCTACCTTTCTCATATAGCCCAGGCCCACCATCCAGGGATGGCCCAGCCTCCCACATCAACCCACAATCAAGAAAATGCCCTCTGGAAAAAATGTAAAAGCCAATGTAAGACACCTACTGAGAGCTAATACACTCTAGACATGATAGGGAAGCTGCACCAATGAAATCTCCACAGCATGGCAGTCTATTGAGAGCAGCATAATGACAAAACCAATTGGTATGCTAAGGTGGAGGGGGGAATGCCATCTCAAGATGAGGAGTTACAGGCAATCAGTGGATGCTGAGGGAGGAAGAATCAGTTTCCTCCAGAGACTAGCCCCCGGAAAGGTTATCTCATCCCAAGAAGACAGCCCTAAACACAGGTGCACACAAGCACCACTAAATGGACCCAGTACTATCTATCTATCTATCTATCTATCTATCTATCTATCTATCTCTATCTATCTATCATCTATCTATCTAACATTTATCATCTCTATCTCTATATATAGTGCATTATATATAATGTACATTATATCTATAAATGTATGTGTGTAACAATGACAATCAGAGAAGAAAACAAGAAATTGAGAGGGAATGGGGGAGCACATGGGAAAAGTGGTGGGGGACTGGGAGGGATGGAAGTAAGGCAAAAAGGAAATACTCATGTATGAAATTCATACATGAAATACTCATGTATGAAAATAAAAAGATTAAACTTATAGAATGAGAAATTCCAGAGTCATTATAAGACTTGAATACATATTTGCAAAATGCAAAAATGTCTTTCCATTCTTTCTTTTCTTGGAATTTCCAAGACAAAATATAAAATTTAAAACTACCCAAATTCTTAACTGTACCTTATTTAGCAAGTAACAGTCTTAAAAACTTAGATAGTCCTCATTTTTCTGTTTTATTATTGAACAATATGAGGAAAACAATACAGTTTTAAAAAGTGAAGAAAGACTGGATAAATTAAAATTTTAGATTATTAACAATGAGTTATAATCCTAGAAAGACAATGCATAGAAGATATTCTAGTACTAACTGGTAGCTAAGCATTAATATGGAATGTATTACATGTGTGATCTTTATTGTTTAATCATTATAAACAATCCAATGTGATATGTACAGAACTGTGGTTTACTACTGAGGAGACTATATCTTAAAACTGTGTCAGAAACAAGAACTCAAAGCAATGAGTGGAATATGGCTCTGTTTTTTTGTTTTGTTTTGTTTTGTATTGTTTTGTTTTGTTTTGTATTGTATTGTTTTGTTTTGTATTGTTTTATTTTGTATTGTTTTGTTTTGTATTGTTTTGTTTTTAGACAGTGCCTCCTGTATCCCAGGCTGTCCTTCAAATGACTATGTAGCCAAGGATGACTCCAAACTTGTTATCCTCCAGCCTCCACCTCCTTGAGTGCTGGACTTACACATGGGTAATGCCATAGTAATTAATGAGGTGCTAGGGATGGAACCTAGGGCTTCATGCAGGGAGGCAAGAACTCTCCCAATCAAGCTACATTCCTAATCCCCAGAATGTGGCTTTTTAGAGAAAACTTCAGAATGTCTGGCCCATGCCCATTTCTAACATCATGATGGAAAGTTAGGGGTTAGTATAGTTACGATAGTGCCTTTGATAGCTCTAGAGTAAAATCCCACATTGGATCAATATTCATGAGGAAAACTGGATTGGATCAGAATGTATCTTTTTATTCTGAGACCATGAATTGTCTGCAGGCTTAATTTTTTTTCTATTTCTTGAGAAATAATTAAAAGCAAGTAATGATTTCTTTTAAAGAAAATGGGTAAAAGCTTGCTGGAGACTAAAAACTGCTTTAAGAAAACTAATTTATGAAATATTTATGAATAATTTGTTCATTGAAGGATTTTGAAATCTGAACAAAGTCAGAGCTTTCAGTCCACACAGCAGTTAATAAAGAGAAAAATGAAAATGCCTCACAGACTTGCTCACAGACCAATCTGACAGAGGAAATTCCTAAACTGAGGTTCCCTCTTCCAAGGTGAGTCTAGTTTGTGTCAAGTTGATAGGAACTAGCCAGCACACTTGGGATGATGTGCTATTGAAGAATGTGCAAGAAAAGTTTGACAGGTGACCCTCTTATGACACTCAAAACAGGAGAAGTCTCATAACAGTGATGAGAGCAAAAGCCCTAAGTGTCCATTTAGAAATTTCTCCATAGAATTTCCTATGAGAAATTTTCTTCAAACACATATTGTTAATATATACTTTATTTGGATCAGAAACAATCTGAAAACTGATATCATATTTTGAAGCTACCTGGAAAGAAAGGAGTATTTCACTCTGCAGCGCTACAAAGGCTGTAACTGCTGCTACAGAAGACCATGGTTCTGAGTGTCAGTAAGACAGAGATTCAATATACGGATCATATCTCTTAGTTTCATATGTCACTTTTGATGTTATCTGAAGAGTGTTGTAGAATTCTACATCTGAGAAGGTTCTAGCAAGAGTTAGGACTCTTTTCTATAAGAGATGATGGAGTATTAGCACTAGTAGTAGGAAAGAACATATAACCTTAGTACATGCAGTGTCATCTACTTCGACATATGATTTTCTAATTTCTAGGTTTTTACAATATTTGTTTCTGTTACTAAAGTTTTCTTTAAGTAGAGTGATTATATTGTTATTTTAAATCATATTATGATAGGCAGCAAATGAGTCTTTTTCAAATATACATTAAAATTTGTAATTATTTGTGAAAGGCAAATTTTAAAGTTCATCCACAATGATCCCCATCTCCAGATACTGCTGCCTATGTGTAGCTTCCTCCCCTTGAGTGTGGATTGGGCCTAAAGGCGTTTTACATAGAGAACAGGAAATAGTAAAAATGATGAGCTGTCATTTCCATGTATGGTCTACAAAAGACTATGACATGTATCTTGCTGGGCTCTCACTTGCCCTCTTAACTTGCACATTTTAATAAGTCACCATGTTAGAGAGGCCCATGTGACAAGAAACAGAGGGCCGTTTCCCTCCCATAGTCAATGAGGAACTGAAGACACCCAACAGTCACTAGAATGCGTTTAGAAGATCCTTCCCTAGTCCAGCTTTGAGATGACAACACTCCAGCCTGTAGGAGGCCCCCAAACAGAGGACTTGCTAAGCTACACTCAGATTCCTGATCCACACAAATTGTGAGATCATAAATGCCATTGCTTTAAACCTCCAAATCTGGCAGTGGTTTCTTATGTGACAATATATGGTTAGTAGAGTAATAAATCAAAATCTCTCAAGACATGTATTTTATGAATTCATTTCAAAAATGAGTAAGATGTAATGGCTAAGGAATATGGTCCTTAGAACCACACTTCTTGTGTTCAAAGGGTGTCCCTGACTATGCACAGCTACCTGAGTTTGGCAGGCTATTTAACTACTCTGTGCTTCAATTTTCCCAGCTGAATGCAGGACAAGCATTAGAATTGTATGAGTGTCACTTTTCCATCAAAGAAATTAACTCTAGGACTGGAAAGATGGCTCAGTGGTTAAGAGCACTGGCTTCCAAAGGACCTTAGTTCAGTTCCCAGCATTCACATGGTGGCTAACAACCATCTATAACTCTAGTTCCAAGAGATCTGATGCCTTCTTCTGGCCTCCATGGGCATTGTACCACACAGGCACACTTACATACATGCAGGCAAAACACTCAAATGTATAAAAAAAATAAAATGATAAAAAAAATTTAAAAAGAAGTAAATTCAGGTGAAACACCTAGAGCAATATCTTGCATGTAGTAACTATCAATATTTATTTATATTTTCATTTTCATTCAGTGTACCCACTAATAAGATTTGGGAAAAAGAATAAATAAGAATGATGTGAGAGATAATAGTCATGATCATTTCAGAAAACTGAAGTAATAGAAGAGTAATATGAAATATAAATGAGTATATCTATATTTTTGCTGTATTATTACATTTTGCTCACTAAGTAAAAGCATTTGCTCAAGATGTAAAGACAACATAAGAAAAAAACATTGTTTTGCAGTTAGAAAACTAGATTTTTATTTGAGTAGGGTGAAAAAAACACTATTTTAAAGTGTTTATGAAGAAATCACACCTGTGATTATCATCTTAAAGACATGAAGAAATTTCTAGCCATAGAAATTATAGATTTTCCATAAAGAGAGAGATAACATTTGATTTTGCTTACCAGTGTAATCTTAGTTTCCAAGAAATCAAAGACATTTGTAGCATTTATTAAATTAATACCAACTGAATATGTTATCTACACTGTGAATTACTGGGTTAATGCTATCTTTTAAATTGTTAGTATAAAATTTATTAGCTATCTAATGCTACATAACGAACCATGCAGAAAACTAGTGGGGTTCAATGACATTTATTATTTCAGTTTCTGTAGGTCCAGAACTTTAGCACCACTTACCTGGAAATCACTCCTCAAATTCTCCCACAAAGTGCAATAAAGGTGCTTTCTAAGGCTGCGTGCTCACTGAAAGCTAGCCTGGGGATTCTGCTTCCATTATCAGCGTCCTAGTGGTAGGATTCATTTCCTTGTGACTGTTGAAATCAGGGCCTAACTTCCTCACCGGTTGTTAGCTACAGACTTTTCTCAGCCCCTTGCCACATGGGCCTCTTTGGTTGTTAGCTCATTCCATAATAATTAATTTCCCTCAGAAAAAGAAAGAGAGAGCAGAGAGGGGGGAGCAAAGTAGAAGCCATTACTAGTTCTTAACCAAGTCTCAATGTGCTACTTTGCTAAATTCTACTCGCAAAAAACAAGCTTCCAGGTTCAACCCACACTCAACAGTGTATTAAACTAGAAGGCATGGATCAATGTAAGCCATTTTATAGGCTGCTTACCATAACAATATTTGATGAACACAATTATAGTCATACATGGACATTTAATGTAATAGACTACATAATATGCTTCAACAAACTTTGACTAGGCAGTTAGGGTAAAAAGACCCCAAAGAAATGGAGCCAGTTTCGTGGCTAAAAGTCAAAATGTCCTTGGGCCTATTAGCAATATACTCTGTTCCAAGGGCCAAAAATCTCAGAAGTATTTGGGAGCTTGTACCTATTTCTGATTGCAATTCAAGAAAAATAGAGATCAATAAGAAAAGAACTTTGGAAACTTTGCAAATATGGAAATTAAGGAAGCTACTACTGACCAAGAGATTAAAGAAGAAATAAGATACACATTTTAAAATTTCTTGAAACAAATGAAAATACGGACACAATATAGAAAACCTATGAGAAACATCAAAAGTAGTATTAAGAAAAAAAAGCTTATAGTAAACAACATATACAACAAAAAAGCAGAATGTTCTCAAATACGCACAACTTATTGCTCCATCTAGAAGAACTACAAAAAATAAGAACAAATATCAAAATTACTAGAAGGAAATAATAAAAACATGAGCAAAGGCCAGGAATGTAGCTAGGTAGTACAGTACTCATCTAAGGGCACATGGTCAGTTCTCAGAACCAAGAAGATTAAAAAAGTAAATAAATAAGCAAATTAACAAAATACAAAATAACAATATTTAGAAAAAATAGAGAAAAAGACTCAAATCAATAAACCAGAGATGAAAAGGAAGATATTACAAGTGATGCCAGCCAAATAAAATAATTTATTAGAGGTTATTATGAATACTGTATACCAACAAGTTTGATAACATAGAAGAAACAGTCAAAAAATTCTTGATATGCATACCTTTCCCAACGTAAATCAGTGTGGGATGTCTCAGACACGGAGGAAAAAGTGATCTTCAGAAGAAAGAAGCAAGTGACAGTGCTGGAGGCAGTCCCTGCCTGTTCTCTCCACTGAAAATACTATGCATTATTCACTGTTATTGAAATCCAGATGGGAATGGATGTGTGCATTACTCCACTCTATGTTCATCTATTCTTTCAGACACACAATGTTTGCTGGGTGTCTTATTTACAGCAGTCACTGAAGAAACAGTAGTGAGCACAGCAGACACAGTAGAACTTGCATGGTCTTTGTTCCTGAACTAAATCAAGGATCTCATTCAATTCCAGTAAAACATGTGTTGTAAGTCATCTTTTTATGATAAATGATGCAAAGGCTAATTTTCTTGTATTCCTTAAAATATCCAAGTCCCACTGACTTCATGTATGAAAGAATTAAATGTTTCTCAGCTGTGAGTCAAAATTATGTAAATATCAAGTGTCCTAATTTAGCAAACAGCTCAAGTGAAATGCAAGTCCTTGAAGGCACCAGGAATTGATGCCCCAGCAAGTATGTGAGGAAAGACCAAGACGAACCTCCTACACAAGACAGATAGGGCAGGAAGGATTCCAACAAAGCATATGGATATAGAAAGAAGAAGATCTCTATATCCTCAAACAATTCTCTGAACTATCTCCTTTTCATCTTGTTCTTCCAGCTGAGGATGCTGCTACATCTCCACAGGTTTTTCACCAATGACCCTCCTCTTCCTGGGCCTGGAAGAAGAGTGTCTGTCCTTCCTGCTCCGCATTATCTGTAGCTAGACATTCCAGTATATGAATCTCATGACCTTGGACTGCACCACCTGCTATTAGGTTTTGCCATAATCTCTACAACTTCCAACAATTCTTTGAAGAATTTAGCTCTTGATTCACTTCTATCTTCCTTGATACTATTCATGCCATAATGATCAGCCATTTCAGTAATTTAGTCATGTTTTCCCTTGATTGCAGAATTTGAAGGTAAGACCCTATTGCTCAAGACCAGACATACTTCAAACACAGGATTTGGATTAATGGAGCTGGAACTGACCTGAAAGCCACTTCCCCCTGAAGGCTAGCTCTCATAGCTTTGGAGAGTACTATGTAAGCTTCTAAGGGAGAACATCAATGGATGGTCCAACACTAGCTTCAAGACCAAATAACCACATCAATGACCAGCACAGCATACAATATTGATGCACTAATGGTACTTTTATCTTGGGGGTAATCAACAGGTACCTAATTGAACTAAAAGTCCACTCATTGGGAGGAAACTCAAATGTGGTACTGTAAACATAGCTAAATATATCTGGAGAAGTCATAGATCTTGAGAAAGACTGTCATATTCTAGACTAATTAATTTCTTACTGTGTACAAAATATGTATCCTTATATACTCATCAAAGACGCCTCTTTTGCACCAGGCAGAGACTATAATTCTTTCACACTTCCAATGGATCCAGTTTTTCTTTATGAATTTGTCTATTGATTTTAATCAAAGAAACTTTAAAAAGGCGTTAGAGTCAGTGGACAGTTTCTCCTTAAGAACATGCAGTATTTCTCACAAAATGCATTGCTGGGATCACCTGTACAATCAGGCATTATATTAAATCTATATAAATGTTTGATTATGACCAGTTTCTCTTTTTTATTCTGTGAAATTCATGTTTTTGTACAGTAGAAAAAAATAACAGACATATTGTTCATAATTAATCACTATGCATTCTTTTGGTTTCATTATGTACCAGTAATGGTTTTAAGATCTAATGTTAGTACTTCTCACTGAGAATCCAAGTCATCTTTCAAAAGCCTACTGCCAATTTCTTAGTCTTTAATCTTCAAAAATTAAGACTTTTACCAAATTTTCAGCTAAGCACCAAAGGGATCTATTTCTTCTTCATCTAAATGGAATTGCTTATTCTGTATATTAATGTTTAATGAGAACTTAAGACTTCTTTTTATATGAAAAGCATAATTTATGATAGAAGATTGTTGCTAAAAATCCATCTTAATGCCATGTGTGATGGTACACATCTTTGATCCCAGCACTCAGGAGGCAGTGGCAGGTTGATCTCTGTGAGTTCAAGGCCAGCCTGGTCTACATAGTGACTTCCAGGTCATCTGGGGTTATAGGGAGACCTTGTCTCAAAAAGACAAAAAAAAAATACAAAAAGATTGAAATAATTCCATGCATCTTATCAAACCACAATGCAATAAAGCTTACAATCAACACCCAAAGAAGCCCTAATCACCACATGAACACATGGAGATTAAAAAACATATTCCTGAATGATGAATGGGTCAAAAGAGAAATTAAGAAAGAAATAAAAGTATTCCTGGAATTAAATGAAAAGGACAATACAACACAACAAAACCTCTGGGATGTGCTGAAAGTGGTCCTTACAGGGAAGTTTATAGCTCTAAGTGCCTACATTAAAAAATCAGAAGGAACACAAATAAATGACAACATTGCAACTCAGCACGCTTGAAAAGCAACAGTAAATGAAACCCAAACCCAGTGACAAGAAGAAATAACAAAACTCAGGGCAGAAATTAATGAAATTGAAACAAAGAAAACAATATAAAGAATCAACAATTCCAAGAGCTGTTTCTTTGAAAAGATAAAAAAGATTGACAGACTAGCCCCCTACCCAGGTTAACCAAAAGAAAGAAAGAAAGAGCACCTCCAAATCAACAAAATCAGACAAAATCAGAGAAGAAAGGGGAAACAGCACAACAGACACCAGAAAGACACAGAACATTATGAGGGAATACTTTAAAAACCTATATGCTACTAAATTTGAAAACCAAAAAGAAATGGACAGTATCTAAAGGCATGGGAACCACCAAAATTAAACCAAGAAGAGATTAACAGCTTAAGCAGACCCATAACACAAAAAGAAATTGAAACAGTAATGCAAAATCTCCCAACTAAAAAGAGCCCAGGACCAAATGGATTTACAGCAGAATTCTATCAGACATTTAAAGAAGCTCTACATCCAATACTACTTAATTTATTCAAAATAATAGAAACAGAGGGAGAACTTCAAAATTCCTTCTATGAAACCAGCATCACTCTAATACCAAAGCCAGGTAAAGATAGAACCAAAAAAGAAAACTATAGACCCATATCCTTAATGAACATAGATGCAAAAATTCTCAACAAGATACTTGCAAACCATATACAGACACACATCAAAAAGATCATACACCATAATCAATTTGGCTTTATCCCAGAGATGCAGGGATGGTTCAACATATGTAAGTCAATAAACATCATAAATCACATAAATGGGCTCAAAGACAAGAACCATATTGTCATCTAAATAGATGCAGAGAAGACCTTTGAAAAAATTCAACAAGCATTTATGTTCTAAGTCCTAGAGGAAATTGGACTGGAGGGAACACACCTCAACATAATTAAAGCCACATATAACAAACCCACAGCCAACATCATTCTAAA